>NW_024609868.1:22071947-22649707 GCF_016920785.2 Ixodes scapularis
GTCGGTCTTGTACGGGGTACGGAGCAAAGGGGGAGCGCAGACTATCTCCAACTTATATGCTTTCGGGAGGAATGTTTATGTGGTATAAAACGCTCAAATAAATAAAAAAGCAATATTTGTTCATTCATGCTTATTTGATGGGATGTGGAACTTGATCTCAGATATATAGAGAACGGATATTTTGAAACGTTGGTGGGGTGAAGGATGGCAATTTCAAGGCAAAGTATAACAAACTATCCTCACTGAAATACATAGTTAAATCAAACTAAAGTGGACATAATAAAACGCAGACATGTGATAATATAAAACAGTCTCAGCAATGTAAGGACTCTTAAATGACTTGTAAAAACAATTGCACTGTAAGCAACGGTTGGTGCTGCGCTCACACACACCTTGTGTATTGATCAGAATTGCGTGCTGTCGACTAGAAATTACCGCGAATAAAAAAGTAACTGTGACTAGTTATTTCAGAAAGAAATTTACAGGCTCTCTTGATCATTTATGTCGAGCGCCTAGATATTAAGATGCAGCCGCCTGCGTTTACGGCAAAGAATATCCAGGAGGTACACCGCTTGAAGTACAATGTCGCGGTGAGCATTCAAAAGCAGTAGACCGCACAGTCGCTCATTCGAAGTGGACGCTCTCAGGTATGTCTTCAACCACTGTAGTGAAGAGAACGAGCGCTCAGCTTCCGCCGTTGTTGTGTGCAGAGTCGCCACGATTTTGAGGAGACGATAGACGTTTGGGAAATGGGCCTCCGGACAGAGGGCGACCGCCTGTAGCGCAGACCTGACGGGCGTTTCATGTTTCTCCCTCTTTCATTTGACGCCTAAATTTTCTCTTTTGGCGAAGTTTCCCTCACTTCGTGAAATTTGCCTCCATAGAGACGCCGGTCTCGATGGTCGCTCACGGATGCGATGAAGTTCGTCTTGCTTTCTGCTTTGCATGTTGAGGTGGCTCCAATGTTAATCGTTATTAGATTAATATTTTTGTTGCACGGAATATAAGAAACACCGAAGGGCCTTCATATTATCACTATACGCATTGGCACAAGGGTATTCAAGTTTGTTTCCACGTTCGGAGTGTGGTTTGCGTGTTTGTGTGTGGAGTGTGATGTCATTTCTCCGAGTGACGGAACGACGACTTCGGACTGACGACTTCTCATCACCCCGGGGATATGCATGCCGCTGGTATACCTTTGAACCACACTGCAAGATAAAGCGGCCTAGCAAAAAATAAGACTTTTTCCTTCGGCATCTTGTTCTGTTCCACGAATTTGTTAAACCTTTAGCAGATAATAGAGTTTGGTTTTGTGATTGTTCCGAATTTCCCTCGCCCTATATATGAGCCCCTAGTGCTTGTGCGAAAACGGTTGCTGTAATCTTTCAGCGTCAAGATTGATTTTTTTTTTTTTTTGCTGCTCAATGTTTTGCGGCAGTTTAGCCTGCCGATAACAGCCAAGCGGCGCCAGTATAGAGTGAGACCCCAAGGTTATAGTCTGCCTTGGTGTGACTTGGCAAAAGGTGAACAAGAAGCCCCTCATTGCGTGCCGACGGCTTCGATATCCGCTACATATATTTGCGCAATGCACACATATTGGAGCATGACGCAACGAAAAGCGTGATACTTCTTCGCAGTAAAAGCGCACTCCGGCGCTTTTACTTTACGTACATCAGAACGACCTGGTCGTTCTGATGTACGTGCCCTTCTCTAGAGTTGCGCAAGGCGTAATCCTTTGCCTGTTTTGGTCGCACGACATCCGTTATTAATGGTCTAAAAATGTTGACTTGTTGGGAAATTGTTCTCCTGTCATCATTTTGACAGGTGTTGAACCAGTTGTCATATCCGGGGTCGTCGGGTAGGCCACCACGTATTTACCCCAGGCAGCCTTCACACCGCTTCGCGGCTACAGTCTGCGGCTGCTCATTACAGAGCTATTAATCCAGTTGGCCTTCCGTACATGCCGCTTCGCGGCGTCCAGCCGGCAACCCAAACTCCGCTGCCCCCCATGCACCTCCGGAAAGGGAGTCCCATACCATTTGCTACAGCAAAGTTTCGTCAACAACATTCGTTTTTTCTTTTTTTAGTTGTAATTGCAAAAATGAAATGTCGTAAATATCGCCAAATTCTCAACAAAATAAAATGTTCGAGAGAAAAAAAAGTAAGCCCACACCGTGGATCGAACTGGACCCCAGTTGGACTGGACCTTGCCACTAAGCTAAGCTAAGCTACCGCTTCGGAAGCTCGTTGTAACCGCTGCCTATGTTGTCGGCGGCAGTGTCTATCTCCACGAGCCAGCCAATCCGGCGTGAGCGCTGTTGCTAGGGTGTCCTCCTCTCCCTCTTTTTATTTTCCCTCGGCGGGTTAGGGGTCCAGGCGATCGGATACACGCGTCCCGCGTTTCTGCGTGGCTCGCCGCTCGGCTCTCCCCACCCGGTGTCTCCGTTTGCATCCGCCGTTGTTTGGGCTCAATAGGCCGTGGCGAACACAAACATAATACAGTGCAATATTTATGTTTTTGTGACTTCTAGAAAACCGCAAATACGTTAACTGCAAAGAAAAAAAAAGGGGGGGGGGGGGATTGCCACGTGAATTTTGGCAACTCTCTCTGCCTTTAATATATTTCTTCTTTCTCCCCCACTCCAGTTTCAGTTTCCGTTCCAAGCAATTGCGTTTTTTTTTTTTTACTTTATTAAATATATACGTGACGCTGTAGCCAAATATTGATTGGGTCGTCCTCTGACACCATAATGAATCGCCTGGCATAAAAAATTTAAAAAAGAAAACATTTGGGGAAAAAAGGAGGAGGGGGTGTCAGTGTCCCTTGAAGTGTTTGCGCATGCGGCGAGCGGCATGACAATGCAAAAGTGCGTTGTCATGCCGCTCGCGGTCTTTGTGCGTTTACTCTCACCGGCTGAATTAATCACGCACAGAAAAACGCTCAGGATCACGGAGCATTCACTGTGCGCGAGCGGTTTATAGCAGGGTGTAAAAAAAGATCTAATGATTAATATTTATTTGATTTCTATTTTAATATTTTATTTATATAACTTTAGGCAGAAAAGCGTGATTTTTTATCCCCATGTGTATATTTAAACATGGCAGATTGATTGATCAATCCGTGCGATCACTGAAAATGACGTTCAGTTGAAATAAGTTTAATAATCCTCTCAAAGGTACCTTAATGAGGTGCATTACACGAGGAGGGGATCAAGTACAAATTATTAAAGGCGAAGGTTGCCGAATAACCGTTATATTATTGAGCAACAAGAGCCGTATTATATGGGGAATATGAAAAAAAAACAATTAACAAAAAAAGAAGAGAAAAGGGGAAGTGATATTGGATAAAAATTTGGGTAATGGAAGACACTTGTGAGGTGTGCCTCGCAAGTATCACCAAATTTAGTCCGATTGGTTTCAAGTACAATAATATCGGGAAAAGAATTACAGTTCCCTACCAAAAAATCCGGTATAACTTTCCCTATCCGGAATATGGAACCGGAAATTTGTTACTGGAAACCCGAAATCCAGATTGAGAACAAAGGAATAATTTCTGAAAACCTAAATTCCAGATAGAGTCCAGATAGAATCCAGATATATTTCCGGTTCCATAATCCGGATAGCGAAAAGTTATACCGGATTTTTCGGTAGGGTTAGTGACAGCTAATGAAAGCGAGGAAGTTTTAAATCCGCTAGTTTTCGCGAATCGAGGATTTACTTTTAAGTTGTGGTCATGACGCAAATTGATGTAAAGTGACGGGTGACAGTAATCGTCACGAAAAGAGGAAAAGGAATGGTAGATAATGTGAAACATAACAAGACGAGCAGGTTTAGTTCTTTCAGTTAATGGAAAAAGCTCTAGACTTTATTTTAGTGCAGTTAGGCTCGATGCCCGTAAGTAGCCGTGCGGTATAAAACGTGAAGTCTTATTCTGAACCATTTTGAGTTTCTAATGAGGTATGTTTAATGAGGCCACCAAATAAAATTAGCGCAGTCGTATTTGGATATGACGGAAGATTTGCGTGCAGTTAGTTTCACGAAACCGATGGTCGGGTTTGGGGAGGGGTGGGGGGGGGGGGGGGGGGGGGGGGGTCGGGCGTTAGCTACTCTAGTGTTAATGTGAGTATTCCAAGTGAGGACATCAGAAAATGTTTTGCCTGGGTATTTAGTTTGACACGTTATATATTATATTACTATAGTGAAACGTATAGTTCCTTATCACTGGATATTTTGACCAGAAAGAGTTACTCTCGCCCAAAGTAAACTTTAATTAGCAACTTTTTATTGATGTAAACCTAGCTGTACTAAAACAAAAACAGCTTAATCTTTTAGCGAGTTAAAAAAAAAGCTTTATTCTCTTTTTATTTCGCGTTCTGAGTTGCATGCAACAAGACGCTGCGTGACTGGCGAACAAAGTGGAAGCTAGAAAGCAAGCTCAACGCTCTGATTTGCTCAGAAGAGCAACGCTTGTCGCTCGTATTGAGCCTAATATAAACCTTCATTGCTCGGTGATTCTTCGATTTAAATACAAAACGATTCCCCGTAGAAGGTATCAAATGTTGTAGAAAAAATATAATATATTTGGAGTCTTTTTGTTTTGTTTTGCGGGAAAGGTTTAATTTAGATCGTCATAGTGAAACTGATCTGAATTGAATCACAAATTGTGATTGAAATCCCTATTTAAATTATTCTCCAGCATGGTTTATAGCCGGCGTATAAGCGAACGTACAAAGACGACGAACCCAAGCCGGGACGATGCACCTTCGGCTCCCTTCCATTGACTCCGTCGAAACCCAGCGTGCGCTTAAACTGGGTGTGAAACGGAGTATAGATATTCTAAATACCCGCTCAACCGGAACGTAAGAGTATTCAGCTAGTCAAGAAGAAAAGAAAAAAGAACTGCGTGTGGCACGAATTTACCATGATCTAAGAGGGCGCCAAAAGCGCTAACCAAAGCACAGGTTAGTAC
Source organism: Ixodes scapularis (assembly GCF_016920785.2). NCBI lineage: Eukaryota > Metazoa > Arthropoda > Arachnida > Ixodida > Ixodidae > Ixodes > Ixodes scapularis. Next base: position 22,076,917 of record NW_024609868.1, read on the forward strand.
CGCGTTATATACGTCACGCTTTTCAGATAGTCCTTGAATATAGTCCTCGCACACTAAATTTTATACTCGTCGGTCACCGGCGTGGGCGCTTGACATCACTTTGCCTCATTTGCGCGCGCTCTTGTGCGAAGAAGCGTGAAGATGCATCGAAATATGCTCGCGTTAGTATACCCTATAGGCTATAGCCTTCCAAACATTGTACGTGTATACACTGTGCGACACAATACGCGCAAACACGCAGCTGTCGTTTTTTTCTTTATTTTTTTCTGACATCAAATGTACTACTCTGGTAGAGAGTGATCACGAATGTCCGAGTTGTTACTTGTCAGGCTCTGCAGAATAAAGGAGACTATATGCTCAAACATGAGTATCAGGCACGCGAGGGCGTCTTTGGCAGGCTTGAAATCACGTCTGTTTTCTTCACGGGAACCGAACGACTAAACACCCGCTAAAGGTACCATGCTGCGTATGTCTGAGGCTTGTGACTGTCGTTTGTTTCTGTTTCTCGCTCTAGGGGTACTCGGGCATTAGGACACTAACCTAAGTGGTAAAGTTTGGTAGTCGCCAATAGCGTTTCGATGTAAATTGCAAAAGAGCGCCGACATCGTCTTCGCACTAACAGTGTCAGGCAGTCTTCTACATATGTCATGCATAAAACAAACAATATAGAGTACCTTAGAAATGGACGTCAATAAAAAAGGTGTACACATTTATTTTTATTTTTCCATCTCCTTTTGCCATCGGCCAATGAAATTTGAGTGCATGCTAGACAAATCCAAGCAAAATGAAATGAAATTACCTCGTTAAAACGTGTTTTTCCTCCTCCGCTAATCCTATACAAATCGCAAAGGAAAAAAAGGGAGAGCGAAATTTGGTCTCTCATATATACAGTTTGGAAACCCCTTAGCATTTCTACCACACTCCACGTTGGATCACATAAAGGCCCGTTCACACTCTTGCAACCGAGTACGACCGAGAGAGACCAGACAAGTTTTTAATCTTCTTGCGACCTCTTAGAACCGGATGCGCTACAGCGGAGGTCACAAGAGGTCACAAGAGGCTTAAAAACCGATTTCGTCTCTCTCAGTCGTACTCGGTTGCAAGAGTGTGAACGAGCCTTAAAGGTCAAGGAGTAACTGATTCCGATATCTTATACTCAATATTCCGTGTCATTTTTGACGAGGAGGGGGAGTGTGCGTGCACGGCTTTCATCGGCACTCAAGCACGCGCTCCCCGTACCTTTGACTGTATAGCTGCCGGAGGTTGTCCACCAGTTACGGCTGCGTTTACACGGATGCGACAGGGGCGCATCGAGGGAACCAATCACAAGCGCCCCATCCCTCTGCTTCTTCCTCTTCTACCCAATCACAATCGTCGTATCTTGATTCGATGCGCATACAGTCGCATCCATGTGTATCCGCGGCTTAGAGACGCTTTAAAGGGATACTGAACGAAAATTTGGATTTCGCAATTTAAGGCATCAGAAGTGTTGAACGGGATGCTACGAACTCCAAACATCACTCATACATCCATATCTCAAACGGATGGCCGTACCTTTGGAAAAGAAAGGCGCGATCAAGCGAGTTCTTTGACGCAACTGTCCTCCGGGAGAATTTGAGAATGAGAAGAAGCGGCCTCGCTTCTCTCCTCCTCGCTTCAGTTCACCAGCTCGACAGGACGTAGGGAGGAGGAGAGGGCATGAAAATCGTGACGTGCCTTCTTTCGTCGGCCTCGTCGGCCGTGTTCGATCGCGAACTTCCTTTCCGAAAATACGGCGATCCGTTAGAGATATCGCTGTATGAGTGATGTTTTTGGGTTTTGTAGCACCCCGCCTATCCGTCCGGGTGGTTCTCATTTGAACCCGTTCGCATTTCTACCTTCTCGTTTTTACCTTCTCATTTCAACCCAGCGCAAAACAACCTTCGGGTTTCTCCCTTTCTCATTTAAACCGTTCTCAAAACAAACTTTCGGGTTTGGACCCTTCTCAAAACGACTTTTCTCATTTTAACCTTTCTCATTTAAAATTTTCTGAAAACATACTTTCTGGTTTTGACCACTGTCAGAAAGACTTTTCTCCTTTTAACCTCTCTCATTTCAAACCCAAATTAATCCAACATCATGATCTCGCAATCTTTCTGCGGTATTTATGGCGAATTCGGGTAATTAATTGCCTTCGAGCCCTTGCCTGTGGCACCGGCGACCAAAAACGCGCCAGCGGCGCATCACGTGACCCTCTCCACCCGAATGCAAAGCACAATGAACTGGCGTTTTTATTTGACTGGGTCGCGAGTGAGCTCTGTTAAATTATTCTTCGATCATTCTATGGTACCATGAGCACGCTGCATACGCCAACAACATAAACTACGACTCTTTGAGATGTGTGTAAACAGAAGCGGCTACACAAAATTTTTCAAAATATTGGCATTACCACAGTCCGTACAGCTGACAGAATATTAAAATATAAAATCAATGAAAGGGCAGATGTATAAATCAGTGTGGTGCTCCCGCACGCGCGTCAAATTTCAATAAACTTTGTTTGGACTTTCGATTAACTGTTGCCACGAAGGCTTGCCAGCGTCGCTTTCCATATTCTGTTTACTGTTAGTAGAGAGTTTTAGTAGATCGTTCCCATGACCCCGATAACAATACCCGATACTCCGCCACCGCCTCCCTTGCGCATGCATAGTATCATTATCGGGGCTGTCGGGGGTATCGGAACGATCTAATAAAACTCTCTAGTACCTTTTTTGGAATCCTCAGTCTTCTCATTGCACCCACCCTCCTTGAAATTGTAATGCGTGTTCAAGTTTCAAACTGCATCACTGTGCATACTTTTTTTTCAGCGGTGTAATAACTTGTTTTTACAGAGTTGTAAAATAAAGTGATGTATGATGCAGCCCATGTCTCAGAGCAAACATACCTTGCTCAGGCTGGATAAATTCTTCCAAATATGTTTCTATGAAACATAAATTATATTCCTCTTCGTTGTTTTTGCTATCTTGTCTCAGAGCACAAAAGGGTGCCTGTCTCGATGACTTCGTTTGCCACTCGAACCCGCTATCTGCCGCCTCAGCGAGCATTGTTTCGTTTGGTTTCCTATCCCGATTCGGATGTGACGATACTGGGTACAGACTGGCAGACAAGCTGCCCGACCTCTTGGAGCTCGGAAAAACTTCTGCTGGTAAATTGCCGGTACACGCCTGAGAAGCGCAACCCGAAAAGCTTGCACCCGCCAGCCTTTGATCACGCGAACGGCCTAGCCGAAGACATGGGAAAATTTTTTTTCAGGGAGAATGAACACCCGAATTGGCCATTACAAGCAATAACACACGACTAGCACAATGATCCATCCGCTCCACAGGACTACATCTTACGACATACAGCGACAGAAGAGAAATGAAGTACCGAACCTGCGCTAGCACTTTTGAAACCACGTCACCATGTGACCACGTAGCTACGTCAACAGACTCGGGGTGGCACGCAGGCATCAGGAAAATTGTTTCATGTGCTATGCAAGAGATAGTGCCGTTTCGCTTCATCTTCAACCCTCACTACGGTGTTCAAATGACAACGGGTTCAAATGAGAAAGGGTCGAAACGCCAAAGGTTAAAACGCGAAGGGCGTTTTGCGAATGGTTTCAGACGAGAAGGATTCAAATGAGAATGGGTTCAAATGAGACGGGTATAAATAAGAAAGGGTCGAAACGCGAAAGGGTAAAACGAGAAGGGCGTTTTGCGAATGCGTTCAAACGAGAAGGGTTCAAATAAGAATGGGTTGTTTCGAGATACACCCATCCGTCCAGCCTCGTTTTGTGAGCTCAAAATTTCGGTTCAGTATCCCTTTAAACATGCGCCAGATTGGGCCGCCATTGCCGACCTTCTCTTGTCTTACCGAGACACCGAGCCGCTGAAGCGGGCGTCGACGAGCCTCCATAAAGGCCTATGAGGAAGAAGGACGCAGTAGCACCTAAAGGGGAAATAACTTGTCCTGCTTTGGTAATGATAAAGTGAATCGAACGGAATAGCAGGATGTAAGATCTGAAGGTCGGTTATGGCGGCGCTTATACACAGCTGCCTGAAAGCGTCTATAGTACGCACTAGGTAGTGTTAATACAGAATGTGTTTGAGCAGCCCAATTCTATAGGAAAACCGTGATGAAGAACTGTGACGTCACGTGAGATCATAACGTCATGTGACACCACGAAGTCACGGGACCTTATGACGCTACTTGACGTCACACACACAGACACACACATACCATGTGCTGTAGCTCAATTCACGAGACATTATGTGCTCCCTAGCTGATCTTTGTCAACATGATCAAGCTAATGTCGTTGTTTTTTTTACTCATTGAAAAATTCACTTGCCTTGAGTCCCGAATCATGTTCATGCGTCATGATGATGATGCGTCGGATGTATAGGAATATGAAACAAAATACGAGATTATAAATCACCGTTCGGTAGTTCTTGCTATCACTTGGAAAGTCTGGTGTCGGGAACCGTCTTTGAAACATCTGAAGAAAAGTCATTTAAAGAAATACCTTATTACCCACGGCACCTCGGTGAACAACCTAATTTCTAATGGTTTTGTTTATTTTAAACAAAAGTAGGAGCGTACATATAAGAAAGCCGCACCGGCGATGAATAATTTACCCCGACTCGTAATCCAGCGACTGCGGAAAAGTATTGATAGTAAGTTGAGGATTTTGACATTCTCTAGGTACTATATAAATATGTGAATACATTGTTCTTCACTTCAGAGAAAAGAGTCTGGGTTCTGCGCAAAAGAAAGCGACTCTGTCTTATGATGAGACAACAGCCCAACCCCGGTTGCGGCACTTGGAAGAATAAAATAATCACAAAAACGCGTATGAAGAAAAGTAAAGAAAACCATCTACCTCATGCTGTATATTTTGAGTAGAGAAGCAAGTGTGAAACTAACTGCAGATCGATTTGTTCCATGTTTCTTCTTTTTTTTTTTTTTTTTTGACGTATGAAATGTTTTTTTTTATCGTAAGCCTTTCAGGTTAATTAACGTCGGTCTAATATGTTGTATATGAGACATCTAAATTGCTGCAAAGCATGGTTGTTTTTTTTTTTTTTGTAAGGCGGCCGTATAATTTCACTACAATACTTTTTATTTAAAAACTCATGCAAAAAAATACACGCTTTTAGCGAATTTTCCGAAGTATTTAAATACCGCTAAAAAACGTTGTTTAATAATCTAGAATCTATATAGGTATATATCAGAGTATAAAAAGTCTACAATAACAAGTTTTTGGCTTTTTTTTTTTTTTTTTTTGAGATGGAGACATCTTTGAAAATAATACTATGGTGGCAGAATTACACACATTTTGTTGGTCCTTTGTTAGTGGCTTTTTTATGTCGACCATTCGTTCAAAAACGAAATGATCGGAAATTTTTTTACCAGATATAGTTCGTTGAAAACTTTGAGTGTTGCGTTACAGGAGATCGTCTTCAAGTCATAATTCCAACTGTCTCGTCCGTTTAAGGCTCTTTAATCAAGTTTAGATATTTTCCCACTTCAGTGCCCGCTAAACACGTCGACTTACGGCGATATTGGCGACGGCTCCCCGCTTTTGGAGTTCCAAGTGAGCATGATCAACTCTTATTTGTGCCGAGTAGGATGTTTCTGAAAACAGACCTCTCTACCTTTATTTCTTGTCCGTAAAAAAAAAAAAAAAAAAAAAAAAAAAAAGCAACAATGATTTGATACACTTAAAGCCTGCACTTTGAGCTACAGATCTTAAGATCTAATTGGATTGTGGCATCAATAACCACCCTGATACAATAAAAACGCGTATAACTAAAAAAAAATATGATTGAAGCCCTAAAAAACTAACCGCTCCTAAAATAGCGTTTCGCTAAGAGACGTAGGTTTTTTGTTGTTTTTCTTTGTTTTTTTTATGTATAAGAATTTAATTCTTGTAGCGAAATGTCCGCTACCGCTCTGTTTCCATGGGTTTCTTTTAAATCACTCGACAACCTTTTTTTTGCACTAGTTAGTATTAGACATTTTTGACAACCAATGATTAGACCAGTCCGCGGAAGAAGTCAAGGGAGGTATGATTTAAGACTGCGAATTGGGCTATCTGGTCTTGATTCAAACTAAAGTTTTACAATAAAAACTTTTTATTGCATTGTGGTGCGCATTGGCCAACACCACTTGCAGCGACCCCAAGGATATCACCCAAGATCTTGGGTGATATCTTGGGGGTCGCTGCAAGCTGTATATGTCAGGGTCATCAAGCCTGTCTGCGTCACTGAAGCGACGGTTTGTGAATGCCTTTCTACAGTCCTGAGTCCATGGAGTATGGCGTTGCATCAGGACCCGGATTTGGGAGATGACCTTTCACTGGAGATAAGCTAGGGTGCTTACTATAGGGAGTATTCACTGGCGGCCATATCTGTGTTCACGGCTGCTGAGCGCGTGCTGACGGCGACCTTCCACAGTTCTTTTGAAACGTGAATTCCGCACCATCAAGATTGCCGGTCTTAACAGCCCATTAATGCGATCTCATTCTGGGCATGCGCTCTCAACATCGCCCTCAAATATGGCGTCCAGTGAATACCCCCTATTGAAATTTTCTTCCGACTAGAACTCGGACCTCATAAAGAAAGCCTCAAGTTGTACGTTGGCGAGACTACAGTGTGAGCTCTTTTTGAATTTGCAAATAAAACTACGAAAGCTGGTTATAGACGTAAAGAAGAGTTCACACACTCGCGGTTAATTATGACTGGCTGAGCCATGACTCCTTTGTTCCAACAGCGACCCGGCGTTGCGCGGAGTGCAAACGAAGTGACACCAGTGTACAAGTATGGCACTTGAACGATCCCGGTCCTCAACTGGACTCATCGAGTTAATCTGGTAATCTAAGAGGGAAAGGTCCGATGCCTTCTATGCATTCGGGCCGCTTCGGAACGGCGGGGCCTAAGACGCGGACATTGGCGGCCCCAGTTGGTCCCGCGATGAGCACATGCATACCGCAGGCGACGCCTTAATATACAGACAAAATAAAAGCTGCAAAACGTCACATGTGAGGTTTGTACCTTCTTTTCTAGCTTACTCTGCAATACAACACCGTAATCGCGCATTGTGTGAAAATAATAAAAGTTTACCAGCGCTCGAGCAACTTTAACTCGTCCCGGCCAAACTAACGCGCCTCACCTTTCTTCTTCTTTGTCTCGGGGCCACCGACGTCAGCGCTCAGGATTTGACGCGTTCTACTCCCGTCTTCAACAACCCCCCCCCCCCCCCCCTGACTAAACTATTTTGCAGAATTTGTGAGAGCTATTTACGAGAAATGGGCCCCTTATGCGCTTTTCAGAATTATTTCGAGCCCAGAGTAAAAGAATGATACGTTAAAAAAATTTGGTTGCGGCATAGGTGTACTATCCTGCATAAATGTCCGAACTACGGCCACAGCTGAAGAAATGTCGACAGGTTTCTGCCGCGTGCCGATGTTGGGTGCGCAAGAAGCGAATGTTCGCGGCTCAGAGTCCGGTAGAGTCAGAAGTGCAGCCCCCGCGCCGCCACCTCTGAAGCGTGCGATTGTTCTTCACGCTTCGCTGAGTCGCGCGAGAGAGTAGCGTGAACCAGGCGTGAACCAACGTTATTAGATTAGCTCAGTTACGGAACCGCTCATAGACGTTGCATGCACGAGCAATAGCCCCCTCACTCACTACGACTCGCCTGGCGTCGCTCGACCAGAGGTCAGCATTTTAGGTCGCCCTCACTCACCCTCACCCTCACAGCCACACTCACCTAAGCCCCTCACTCACCCTCACCCTCACAACTACACTCACCTTCAGCCCCTCATTGATCCTCATCCTCACAGTCACATTCACCTTCAGCCCTTCACTCACCCTCGTTGAACCTCACGGCCATCACTCACTCATTGCTCTTACGCCCCTCACACACTCACCGCCCTCACGGCCATCACACTCTTAAGGCCCTCACCGCCCTCACGCACTCATACCCCTCACGCCACTCACCGCCCTCACGCCCCTCACTCACTCATGGCCCTCACGCCGCTCACGACCCTCATGCCACTTACCGCCCTCACGCCCCTCACTCACTCATGGCCCTCACGCCCCTCACCGCCCTCACGGCCCTCACGCACTCATAGCACTCACGCACTGATCGCCCTCACGGCCCTCACGCACTCATACCCCTCACGCACTCATGGCCCTCACGCCCCTCACACACTCATGGCCCTCACGCACTCACCGCCTTCACGGCGCTCACGCACTAATACCCTCACGCCCCTCACGCACTCATGGCCCTCAAGACACTCAGGCCCGCATCAGATGGGGCAATTTCGCCCAGAAGCTTGACGTCGCAACAGGAGCAACACGGGCCGCCCGCGTTCACACGCAGCAACAAATTGCTGGAAGTTGCCATCATCATCATGAAAGTTTATTTTTCTTGCACTATTTAGAAACACAATTATACGCGCTGTAAACTTGTTTTCATGCATTTTAATCTCGTTTAGAATACTAATGCGTCTTTCTGAAACAGTTGATCCAAAAACGATCACTTTCAAACCAGAACCAAGTCTTTTGTTGTCATCATCACCGGCACGAGGTATCACGTGAAAATACCGCGTCCCTGATTGGATGCAGCCGCTTCAAATGTCTTCGTATTCCTCCGAGTTGCTCGCTTGTTTCGAGCCGAACCCGATCTCAGCAATTCAGATCGATCTAGGGAAAGCTATATGGAACATCCTGCCAGCAACACCCAAATTGCTGAGAAAGTTGTTCCGCCTGAAGGGGGCCTCACGCACTCACCACCCTCACACTCTTCACGCACTCATGGCTCTCACACCCCTCACGCACTCACCGCCCCCACGTCACACCCCTCACGCACTCTCTGCCCTCACGGCCCTCATACCCCTCACGCAATCATGGCCCCTCACACCCCTCACACCCTTCACGCACTCACTGCCCTCACAAACTCACGGTCCTCACAGCCATCACAGCCCTCACAGCCCTCACACTCATGAATTTTCCTAGTTCAGAACCTCACTCACCCTCACCTCACCTGTGAAGATGAGGGTGAGTGAGGGCCCTCATAAGTGAGGTTTGCCGAGGTATGCGCTCGACGCGCCGGGCGGCTTTTTTGGTTACTGCAGGGTATTCTATGGGATACGTACGTTTCGAAGCACGGCGTCTAGATGGGGGTCCAGCTCTGCTCTATGCAGCTCTATGGAACGCACAGTTATGAAACGAAAATCTGGATGGCGCTTCGAACGACGGCAGGTGAACTGAAGTGAGTGAGGGGGGGGGGGGGGGGGTACTCCCTTCCGTGGGAGTTCCACAACTGAGGTAATCTAGTAACGTTGGCGTGAACTGCCCTTGACGCGGAGCACGCGACCTCGGCAGCTCTATCGGCCGCTGTCCAGAGCGAGGAGCGAAGATTGTGGAATCACGGCTGCCGGAGCAGCGTCTATCGCCGTTTCAGTCAGACAGGAGCGAGCGTGTCGCGTGCTGAAGCGAGCAAACGAGCAAGCCAGCAGCAGATAAGAAAGGACGCGCGTGCGCACTGCGCGGTCCTCGGCAGCAGGCGGCGCGCCGTCAGGGAGCGCGACGATGCAATTCGGTAAATCGATATAAGGTGCTGGTTCAATTAGAACGGCAAGTTGGGCTAGTTGCAACGTTACTAAAACACTCAGTTGGGAAACTCCCATAGAGACAGCTTTGAAAAAGTGGCCCCAATCTGTCTCCGAGCACCGAGCTAATGACGAACACGACGCCACCATTTCTCCCACCGCGGCCTCTCGAGGAACTGCACGTGACTTCTATTTTGGCTTTAAGAACAGATACAGCGGTAGAGGATATAGGGGTGCCACGCCCGTCTCTCCGGCGGACGCGCCGCGTTGAACCACCGACGTTAAAATGCACCTAGGTCAGGACGTGCTACCTGAAAGGCCCGCTGAGGCATAGTTGTATGAAAACAATATTAATTGTTCCGCAAAACCTTGCGAACTAAAATAATAAAAACATCACGCGCCCATCATTTGGTACTAAACTCCAATAAATTTCATACAAAAAGAGTCTTTTCCGCTTGTTTTTACGCAAAAACAGGCTTTCAAAAAGCTCAAGGTGACCACAGTACAGACAAACGATAAAGAGTGGCGCTGTTGTCCCATTTAGCTCGGTCTCGGTGGACGCCAGCGGCCCAGGTTTCGGCGGCGAGTTTCCCAACTGAGTGTTTTAGAAACGTTGGCTAGTTGGTTGTACATGCTTGAAGTGAGGCGCCAAAACAATGAGGACACAAGGAGAGATGCAGACAGGACGAGGCGCACTTTCAACTGAACTTTATTTTTGAAAAACACTGAAACGCAAGCTATGCCTGATGTACACGTGCGCCTGGGTAAGAAATAAAGATAGAACGAAGCCTAGTGCGTTTTTTTTCCTACGTGACACGTTCATTTTGAAGGAACGTGTACTCCCTATCAGATAGAGATAAAGATGGGGCGCTGACACAGACATCGGTGCGACGAGATCTTATGGTGAAGGCCTCCAAGATTTCGCGAGCGATTTTTGTTGCGCCGCTTCCAACAATTCTTGTTTCGTCAAACTTTGGGTCACACTCGCATCGATCACAGTGTACTGCCAAGTGGCCAGACGGGGATTGCCTAGTTGACGCAGAGTGCTCCCTGATTCTATCATTAATGCACCTCCCCGTCTGGCCAACATACACTCTCCCGCATGAAAGGGGTATCTCATAGACGACTTCAGTGACGCAATCGCGGTACTGCGTCACGTGTCTCTTCTTGCAATCCCTTTCTGTCGCAGTGGCTTCACCTGAGCTCCTATTGATCCTATTGCACAATGCAGAAAGTTTATTTGGCGCAGAAAAGACAACTGGAATGCCAAACCTATTGGCTACCTTCTTCAGGTTGTGGGATAGTCTGTGTATGTAGGGCAAGACCGCAGGTCTGGCCGCCCTCTTTATGTTCCCCTCACAATCCTCCCTGCTGTGCTTCTTTATCTTTTTTAACAAGGTCTCCGACACATCGCGAAGCACATTGGGAGGGAAACCCGACGCCTCCAATCTGCTGAGCTGCGCGTGAAAGCTGCCGCTCATTCTATGCTTGCACGATTTTTTCAACGAAACCGCCAAGCAGGTGAAGGCTATCCCTCACTTCACAAGCTTGGAGTGAGCAGAATCGTGCGGCAGCATCCCTTTCTTTGAACGAGGCTCGTACGCCCAGCATACATGATCTACGCCGAATGACAACCCCAAGTCCAAAAATTGTAATCGACCTGGGCATGCAATTTCATGTGTGAAGCTCAAGCCGAAAGCACAGCTCGTGAACAGCTTCAGCATCCCAGAAATCACTTCATCACTCAACCCCACCCGTTCAGATGTCAACAACAAAAAATCATCTACATATCTAACAATTAGTAAAACATGACCAGGAGTTCTCGCCGAGGCAGGGAATCGACTGACAGTGTGGTGACTTTTTTCAGGGAAAAAGGTCTTCGACTCTTACAAGCGGACAAAGAGGGCGGCTTCGTTGTTATGCCGTCTGATATTTTCAAGGACTGTGCAGAAAAGGCCGTCATGAAGAACTTTGCCCTGGCTGACGTCAAACCGCTAAAGGTAAAGAAGACTGCTGTTTCTTTGTGTAAGAGCCTAGAGCTGCAAAAACTGGCAAAAGCTGTCGGCGATTCGAAAAACGTTACTTTAAAGTCTTTTTTTAATGTGAAGACGCATAAGGAGGGTTTTCCGTTCCGAAGTATTGTTAGTGAGAAAGGTACTTGGCAACAGGAGGTCAGCAAATATCTGCTAAAACACCTTAATGGGCTTACTATGAATGACCCCTTCGCGACCAGGAACTCGTTGGACGTGATTGAAGAATTAAGAAGTAACAATTCTGTTGGTTACGCTTTTTCTATTGATGTAGAGGATTTGTTTTATTCAGTGCCGCATGAAGAAATGTACCGCTCTGTCATCGGGTGTATCGAAGCAAGTGGCGTGGTGGCTTTCCAGAATTCCTCTGGACAGCTTCATGGCATTACTGGAATTTTATCTGAGTAGCACGTTTGTGTCGTTCGATGACAAGCTGGTTATCCAGCGCAAAGGCATTTGTATTGGGTCATGCGTCGCTCCGGTGATTTGTAACATTTTTTTGTCCGCTGTTGATCGTGAATTGAATCGTGTTTTAGACGCCGACAATGTTCTTAAGGTTTTTAGATACGTGGACGATTTTCTTGTACTTTTAAAAACTAACACCCCTGGTACGCACTGTGATACAGTACAAAGTATTCTGTCAGCTTTTGAACAACATGGGAAAGGTTTATTTTTTACTCATGAGCTTCCTGACAACAATCATTTGCAGTTTTAGATATTAACATCACCATCAACGAACGACGTGTGTGCTGGATGTATCGACCTCGCGCGCGGAAAGAGTTACTTCCTTTTGATTCAGCGCATTCAAAGACTGTTAAGAGAGCTATTGCAACTTCGTGCCTGGAGTCTGCACTGCTGAAGTCTTGTGACCATCAGGCGGATGCTAGTTTTAAATATCAAATTTCTAGACTGGAATTAGCTGGCTTCCCGTGTTCAGTCTTGGTTTCTGTGGCGGAGACCGCCTTACAAAAAATGAAGGGATTGAAAAGAAAGGTCCACACGACGCAGAGAACAAAAAGACCAGAGGTCATTCCGTACATACACAAGGTTGCCCACAATCTGAAGAAAGTCGCAACCAAGTACGATGTTCCAGTTGTATTCTCTGCCCCAAAGAAGTTGGCTGGGTTGTGCGCCCGCATCTCTGATGAGGAGGCAAAAGCACCGTGTGACAAAAAACACGTCACCCCTTACGTGGACTGCACAGTGGGTGTGGTCTACGAAATCCCCCTGAGTTGTGGTAAGGTATACATTGGCCAGACGGGGCGGTGCATCAATGACCGAGCACGGGAGCACGCATTATCAGTAAAAAATAAATATGGCTCTCATTTGCCTATTCATTGCAACACGTGTGGCTGTGTTCCGCGACTTCAGCAGATGCGGATACTAGGAAGAAGCCGAGAGACGGTCGCTCGAGAGCTATTGGAAGCTTTCTTTATCAAAAGAAGTGGGACGGCATATGTCAGCGACACTTCTATTGTCCTTCATTGTAATGAATTTCAGTTTTTGAATGATCGGGTGAAAAATTAATCAACTTTTACGTGGTGCTGCTTTGCCTGTCGTGTGTATATATGTGTTCGATTTTCCAGAATAAAACTAGTTGAAAGTTAGCGCCTGTCCTGTTTACTTCTTGTCCTTGTTTCTGTTGCGCTATTTTATATGTTTTACTAAGATGAACCAACTAGCCCAACAACGTGCCTTACTAATATCTAACAATCTTCACTTGTTCTTTATGCTCCAATTTATCTGCGATCGTCCTGTCGCAGAAGGCAAGAAACATGTTGCACAAGTCCGGAGCCACTCTCGAGCCAATGCAGATTCCGCGTTTTTGAACAAATATTTCACCTTCGAAAGAAACCATAGTGGAGCCCAGGTAATGTGTTAATAACTCCAGGAAGCCTTCTACCGTGAGGCCAGTCGAATTGTGGAAAGAAATCTCCCCGTTCTCTTCGATGCAAAGCTTAAACAGTTGTCAGCAGGTGGTCATGCGGGACCGAGTAAAACAAATCTGCGACTTCAATAGAGAACCCCTTTGTTCCCCGCAGGCCTCCCCCATCCAAAAACTTTATTATTTCTTCTGAGTTCCTAACCAGGAAAGGGTCACCCGGCTCTAGCTCCGAAAGGTGCTTGCAAAGGAAAGCACCCACCTCGAGCTGCCACGAGTCCCTCTCTGTTACTATAGCCCTAAAAGGGCATCCTAACTTGTGGGTTTTCGCCGTAAAAAAGACCTGTAAACAGAGTTTCTTTGACGCCTGCACTTTTTTACCTAGGCTGGTCAGTTCAAGTTTGTTGCATAGAGCCGTTGTCTGTGATTTTACCTTGACCAGCGAAACATCCTGTACTCGCCTAAAATGCTTTTCCATGGCCTCTCTAGAAGAGGCCAAGAAGAGAAGTTGCACCGATTAATGTCACGTTTCTCGGAGACGCGTCCGCACCAGCGAACGTCACCAACATCTTGCAAAAAGGACCCAAGTTTAGCTTAGCGCCTAGGCCAAAGCACGTAGAAAAGCTTTGCTTAGTGAGAACTTTGGCGGAGAAGGAGGGGCAACAGGAAAAAGAAAGATGTATCTCAGAAGGTGTAGATGTTTTGATGCGCACTGTGGGAGATGGACAGCGAGGTGTGAATACGAAGCACGTTGTAAACTCTTTCAAGGTCAATAACCTTCGCCTGCTGACTGCTGATAAGGAAGGCGGTTTTGTCGTAGAGGGGCAGGGAACGTTTGGGAACAAGTCTAGAAAGGCCACGGAAAGGCATTTTGGGCGAGTACAGCATGTTTCGCTGGTCAAGGTAAAATCACAGACAGCGGCTCTATGCAACAAACTTGAACTGACCAGCCTAGGTAAAAAAGTGCAGGCATCAAAGAAACTCTGTTTACAGGTCTTTTTTACGGCGAAAACCCACAAGTTAGGATGCCCTTTTAGGGCTATAGTAACAGAGAGGGACTCGTGGCACCTCGAGGTGGGTGCTTTCCTTTGCAAACACCTTTCGGAGCTAGAGCTGGGTGACCCTTTCCTGGTTAGAAACTCAGAAGAAATTATAAAGTTTTTTGATGGGGGAGACCTGCGGGGAACAAAGGGGTTCTCTATTGATATCGCAGATTTGTTTTACTCGGTCCCGCATGACCACCTGCTGACAGCTGTTTAAGCTTTGCATCGAAGAGAACGGGGAGATTTCTTTCCGCAATTCGACTGGCCTCACGGTAGAAGGCTTCCTGGAGTTATTAACACATTACCTGGGCTCCACTATGGTTTCTTTCGAAGGTGAAATATTTGTTCAAAAACGCGGAATCTGCATTGGCTCGAAAGTGGCTCCGGTCTTTTGCGACATGTTTCTTGCTTTCTGCGACAGGGCGATCGCAGATAAATTGGAGCATAAAGAACAAGTGAAGATTTTGAGATATGTAGATGATTTTTTGGTTCTGACATCTGCACGGGTGGGGTTGAGTGATGAAGTGATTTCTGGGATGCTGAAGCTGTTCACGAGCTGTGCTTTCGGCTTGAGCTTCACACATGAAATTGCATGCTCAGGTCGATTACAATTTTTGGACTTGGGGTTGTCATTCGGCGAAGATCATGTGTGCTGGGCGTACGAGCCTCGTTCAAAGAAAGGGATGCTGCCGTACGATTCTGCTCACTCCAAGCTTGTGAAGTGAGGGATAGCCTTCACCTGCTTGGCGGCCTCGCTGAAAAAATCGTGCAAGCATAGAATGAGCGCCAGCTTTCAAGCGCAGCTCAGCAGATTGGAAGCGGCGGGTTTCCCTCCCAATGTGCTTCGCGATGTGTCGGAGACCTTGTTAAAAAAGATAAAAAAAGCACAGCAGGGAGGATTGTGAGGGTAACATAAGGAGGGCGGCCAGACCTGCGGTCTTGCCCTACATACACAGACTATCCCACAACCTGAAGAAGGTAGCCAATAGGTTTGGCATTCCTTTTCTGCGCCAAATAAACTTTCCGCATTATGCAATAGGATCATAAGGAGCTAAGGGGAAGCCACTGCGACAGTAAGGGATTGCAAAAAGAGACACGTGACGCAGTACCGCGATTGCGTCACTGAAGTCGTCTATGAGATACTCCTTTCATGCGGGAGAGTGTATGTTGGCCGGACGGGGAGGTGCATTAATGATAGAATCAGGGAGCACTCTGCGTCAACTAGGCAATCCCCGTCTGGCCACTTGGCAGTACACTGTGATCGATGCGAGTGTGACTCAAAGTTTGACGAAACAAGAATTGTTGGAAGTGGCGCAACAAAAATCGCTCGCGAAATCTTGGAGGCCTTCAACATAAGATCTCGTGGCACCGATGTCTGTGTCAGCGCCCCATCTTTATCTCAATCTGATAGGGAGTATACGTTCCTTCAAAATGAACGTGTCACGTAGGAAAAAAACGCACTGGGCTTCGTTCTATCTTTATTTCTTACCCATGCGCACGTGTAGATTGGGCATAGCTTGCGTTTTAGTGTTTTTCAAAAATAAAGTTCAGTTGAAAGTGCGCCTCGTCCTGTCTGCATCTCTCCTTGTGTCCTCGTTGTTTTGGCGCCTCACTTCATGCTGGTTCAAATTCATCCAGCACTTAAATTCGGTCGTGCGCTCCGGCGTTATCTGTGTGACGTCACTTCCATGACCAAGTTTGTGTGACATCGACCTCCCAACTTTGCACCTCGTCCAAAGCGCGGTGAAAGACGTGGTTCTATGTCAAAAAGAAATACTACATCGGAAATGTTTCGGAGCTATACCTCATAGACGGCACTAGTGTGTGTCCTCTCGTCGCTCTCGTCCACCGTGCTCTGGCTGTAAGCGATTACAAGATGTCGCAGCGCAGTCGATCGCAACCGAACCAGGTGTGTGAAACAGATTTTCAAGTTTTCGTAGTCTCTCGTTCGAACATTTCGCTGGAGTTACCGTTACGCCTGACAGCGATAATTTCGCTGAAGCGCGCGGCTTTGTCGTCACGCCGATGCGGTAGCACTGCTGTCGTCACGGTGCACACGAAAGCGCTTCACCTCACGGTTGTTTTAGAGCGCAGCTCTTAGGCACCCGTTTCCGGTTTCAGCGGCGTCGGCGTTGGCGTAACCACACGTTGCATTATGGGTCGGTTCCCAGAATGACGTCACACGGGACGTCCCGTGTGACGTCACGAGGGTCGCTAGGGACATGAGTGACGTCACAAAGGTCACTCGTGGTCACGACCTTCACAGTGAAAGTCACGTGAAAATCACTTGTGAAGGTCACGACCCTCACAGTGAAGGTCATGTGAAGGTCACGACCTTCACGAAGCCTTCCCAAGGCACGTCACAAGGGTCACTAGGGTCGCGAGTGACGTCACGAGGGAGGGGGAAAGGAGGGGAAGGAAGGGAGAATGTGAGGAGGAGCAGAGCCGTATATGGGGAGAGTTTGGCCAGTCTATGGATCTCGCCGCCGGAACGCGCCCCTCCCGAGAGCCAATCAGCCCTCGGCGCAGAGCAAGAGGCGTGAGCGCATTCGCGTGAACTCCCGGCTGCTCCCAGCTGAGCGGGGAGTGCCGCCATTTTCACTTCTTCGTCCGGCGGAATGCATGGAATCGACATGCAAATTTCAGTTTTTTCCTTTTATTTGGCAGGCTCTGGCAAAAAAAAAAATGGTATAGTGTTTTTCCTCGGTGGCTTAAAAAGCTAACGAATGAAGTTTCTTCCCGTTTGAACGCAAACTTTTATCCAGGCGAAAAAGAAATAAGCCTGTAGCAGACGACGCGTGGCCTCAACAATGCTCGGCGAGCCGACAGCGTTGCGTCAAAATGGCGGTCGTCTCCGTTTTCGCTCCGTTCATTCTCTCTGGCGCCTTCGGCGCTCTCCTCCCTTTCCTTCACTTTTCTCCCGTCCAGCGCCTTCGTCGCCACACCCACTGGCCAAACTCTCCCAGTATACGGCTTTGACGAGGAGGAGGGGCATGGAGAAGGGGGAGAGGGAGGAGGAGGGGGATGAGGGGCACACCCTCGTCTCCATACCCTTCCCTCCTCTTCCTCAAGAGCTGGGCTCTAAATTCTAATTCGACATTACAGGGAGTTGTAAACGTCTTTCATTTTTTAAGCAGCGTGTTGGCCTCCGCAATGGTCAGGGAAACACAAAAGTGTTCCTAAAATAACTTATGGTTCGAGGGACGCAGTATAGTCGAGAAGCACTTACCCAAATCGGTGTTCTCGTCTCCCTCGGGCACTTTGAAATCTGCCGGTTTCCCGAATTTTATGGCCTCGAGTGCCTTTGGCATCCCTTTCCTCTTGAATATGTGGAGCGTGTAGTTGAGGTTGGGCACTCTTGCGTCCGGTTCGTCCCCGAAGTGGATACAAACGAAGTGATCCAGGTAATCTCGCATTTCTAAGTACTCCTTTCCGTAGAGGTTTTCTTCTTCGGCATCAACTACGACGCCACTGGTGATGTTCTCGCAAAGGCTGGCGACGTCTGCGCCATTCTGAACCGGCAGGTGACCACGCGCCATCTTGTCGACCGTGTCGTTCCCCGAATCTCCCACTGCGTAGCAATGCACAGGAGCGGTTAAAACAGATTTCTCTTGAAACGCGCTATGGGCGTAAACCGGCCCAACTACAACGTGTCTAGTTCTGGAAGTTCAAACCTTAACGAAGTGGCCGAGCCGAGTTGCGAAGAAGATCCATACTACGCACATTTCAGGAGGTTTGGCGCTGCCATACCGACCTTCAATTTTTTGTTTCCCCTTCTTCCGTTCACTTCACTTCAACCTTATCAAAGCTGGACAGGTTATTACGATTTCGGATTTTACTGTGTCTTTCCCCCTTGCATAGACTTTTGTGGAGGCTCTTCAACACCCGCTTCAGTGGCTTCGCATCACGGTAAGATAAGAGAAGGTCCGCAATGGCGGCTGTAGTATGGCACGTGTGCAATGCGCCCATGTACCCTGCTCGATTCATTTGAATAGCTCAATATACACTACAACGTGGTTATAGATCGCGACATGTTGACCCGGAAGCGGGAACTACAGGGTGATTCAAGGAGAGGCCAGGCTCTTTCAATCGACCGCGAAATTCGGCTTCTTAACCTATCGCGCGACGACTTTGCGCAGCGTTGCCCACAGATGGTGCTTTTTTTTTTTTTTTGCAAAAATTGGCAAAGAGCAAGCTTACCTGAGGAAAAAGTAAAGAAAGAAAAAGGCTTAGCTCCTATGGAAACGCAGCGACGACGCCGGCCTTCGAACAACACGGCGCCGTTTCGCACGGGAGACAAGAGATGGCGCAACGAACGCCGCCAACGAACGAGCATACGGCGCCCAGAGCCGGCGTCTTTAGCATACGATCATTTCGACTGAAAAGCACTTCCATTCTTTTGTCGCCGAGGGTGAGAGAAAGGGAGAGGAGGGACCAATACTTCTCACACCCTCCTCCATAACGAGCGGTTGCCATGGCGACGGCGCGCATATTGTTTTGTCTATTTCTTACAGCTTTTGCAGAAACCCAACGCCCGTTAGGGGAGATTTGGCGCTGCCGTCTGCAACTGGAGTCCCAATGGGAGGTATGGGAAGATTGCGCCGGTTCTCAAAAGCGGCGCGCGTTCCGCAGGCGGCGACAGTCGCAGAAACAAAAACAGGCGCGGTAACAACAAGGAACTGCAGTTCCTTGTCTGCTAAAGACGCCGGCTCTCGGAGTCGTATGCTCGTTCGTTGGCGACAGTTGGCGGTGGGACCGCTTGCGCCATCTCTTGTCTCCCGTGCGAAACGGCGCCGTGTTGTTTGAAGACCGGTGGCTTCGCTGCGTTTCCATAGGAGCTAAGTCTTTTTCTTTCGTTACTTTTTCCTCAGGTAAGCTCGTGCTTTGCAAATTTTACAAAAAAATGCACCATCTGTGGGCAACGCTGCACAAAGTCGTAGCGCGATAGGTTAAGAAACGGAATTTTGCGGTTGATTTAAAGAGCCCGGCCTCTTCTTGAATCACCCTGTATATCAATCCTGGAATCGGACGTGTCAATTTGTCTGAAGTTTACGCGGCGTACTCAGACGACAACTAGAATAGTCAAAACCTGCGCACTACACACTTTTGATGTCATACGAGAGTGAGACCGAGCGAGGGCGCCGATTGGATACGAGTGCTGCGTCAGTGCTCGGTGAGGCCTCGCGTCCAATCGACGTGTCGAAGGACGCTCGGCATCGGACTCGGGTACGATGACAATCCGGAAGAAGAGAATGATCTTGCAAGGCCTCGGTAATTTCAGGTGGTGTTGTCTCAGCGCGAGCTTGGTCTCCCAGCGACCGTGGATATTCAAGTTTCATTTCAATGATCATCTGCGTGGACGTGTAGAGGTTCTTATAATTATTTCATTTCCATGAGAGTTTGTAAAGAGAGCGGTCAAATGGCAAATCTAGACGTGGCAAAAGGTAAGGCCCCGACACCTGACAGCGTACTGTCACGTGTAACCCTCCTTTATCTCCTTGTTCTCCTTTTCTAGGCACTAATCAAAAGCTCTTGACACATACTTTTGTACGTTCCAGTATACAGGTGTTGCGATGCGCCCAAAACGACGGTTACTGTTTGTTTGTTTGTTTCGTTGGTTGGTTGTTGTTGTTTGTTTTTTGTTTTTGTTCGGAGGGGCGTTTAATGCCGTGCTCCTTTGACCATGCGGCCTCGGTGGCAAATCGGGCGGGCACCCCTCTGCGACTAAAGGCAGAACCACATAAAGCGTGTTTGCGACGTATTTACGGGCGTTCCGGAACTACGTACTTCTTGTACGTAGTTCAACTACTCTACTCAAGTGACTAGCTTAAATACGTTTCTGAGTAGTTTAGAAGCTTGCAATTACATTTTTTTTCGGTAATTATAAGTAGTTTGCTTTAATTACTTTTTTGAGTAACTTTTACTCAAATTACAAATTACTTTCGAATTTTAGAGGTTTTTTTGCCTATCAACAAACATTCCCTCACAAAAAGAGACAAGATGTTGGAAGGTCAGCTGATATTTGAAAGAGGGGGAAGCATGTGGCGTAGGAAGGGGGGGGAGAGAAAGTGGTTTGGAGAGTCCGAAACCCCCCAAAATTATCCCGAGCCCGCCCCCCCCCCCCCCCCCCCCCCCCCTCCCCTCCCGTGCAACAACACTGCTACGAGGCGCGGTGAGCGAACAGACACTTCGCAAATGAGGCCGAGTAACTGCGGAGTTAGCGCCGAAGACTGGCGTTTCTTTGTGTCCCGAAGCTCATGCAGACTTGACCCATTTGAAGAAAGGGCTGGTCCCCGCTTGTCCCCAATGCAGGAACTTTTGCCGACTACAGGAGGTGTGTCACACTGCGTCCTCACTCAAGAGGGGCAACAAAATGCAGCACCCGCTCTGAGGCTCATCTGGTGCTCCCGTAGTTTCTGTCGTACTCAAAGAACCGCGTGCTAAAGGGCATCGCAAAGGTGACCTCTTTGCGTTGCCTTTCCTCCCAAAACTCATAATATGCAGACCTTCAAAGATTTGAAGATCGTTCGGTGAAACCTTAGTAATTCCCCCAACGCTTTTATATGGAAAATAATAAACAAGCTGTGTTTGGAAGTACTCTAAGTACATGGTATTTAAAGTTCTTCTGTTAACAAAACTTGTACTTTACTTGAAGTACATTTTCTGAGCATGTACTTGTGCTTTACTAAAGTATTTTTTTCTGGTGCATTCCAAAAACAAGTAAAACTCCCGACTTCAATGTACATTCCCCGAATTTGAAAACAAACAAAAAATGGCGTATCGTTGTGTGAAAAGCTCTTTCGAGACGTCATCTGGCCATTTCTTTAAGTGAAGTAATAGCGGCTAGAAGACCGACACAAGAAAGTGTTTTATAAGTTAATTGTGTCCAATAGCTCGTCAGCGAGAGCAAGACAACTACCGTGTGGCGACTTGACTTTATACAATATTTTCTGCCATTTCCGTAAAAAACTGATGCACCTCGGATTACCCCTGGAGCAATGCATACAGTTAAAAAAACACTATATGGGGAAAGAAAGGACATCATGAAAGATTGTTTTAGAACTACTTGTACTTTATCATATAATATATTTTATTTATATTACGTTACTTCAAGTGCATTGCACCCGGTGTGCTTACGACTTTATTTGGTACATAAGCTTTCATTTACTTAGTACTTCCCTTCAAAAACTTTTTAGATTTACCTTACGCTACACTGTAAACAAGCAAACAATATCTAAAAATCAAGCTTAAGCAGTGCCAAACCTCATAGTAGAAGTGATACATTCGCAGTACATCATTGATAAAAAAACAAAACAAGAAAGTACAAATTGATTAGGCACGCAGAAACAGAACCAGATATTGAAGCATTTCTGTGAACAAAACATATAAAATTACGGGACCTCATTTCGAAGCCAAAAGATCCAACGCCTCCTGAATCTCAAAGTGGTATTGTATACGAAGTGAACTGTCAGGACTGTGACAACTGTTACATCGGAGAAACTGGCCGCAGACGGAGTACCCGCCTCAAAGAGCACAAAAGAGACGTGGAGAAGGTAACACATGCCACAAGATCAAAAACGGAACTGGTGGACCATTGTTGGACGACTGGTCACACTTTTGACCTTGCGAATGGGGTGTTGCCCGAAACAACCCATTCCCGTTTTAACCCGTGCCGTTTTGACCCATTCCCGAAACGACCTTCCCGTTTGAACCCGTCCCGTTTCGACCCATTCCCGAAACGACCTTCCCGTTTGAACCTGTCCCGTTTCAACCCGTTCCCGAAACGCCCTTCATATTTGAACCCATAGCCAAGACATATTTTACGTTTGAATACGTCCCGTTTGAACCCGTTGGTATAAAGCCCCGCACATCTCAACCTCTTCGCGAAAAGCGTCCATCGTTCTAATCCTGGTTTGCGCAGTTTTTCTGCTTAAGAATATGTCCCGAAATCATGTTAATGCAATTAATGCAAAAGTGCAGGCGAGCGATTCAGTTATGTTGTGAAATATTTTTGCTTGTAAGCGTATTCTTAAAATACGCAATACTTTCAGACAAGCTTCAACGAAATATATTTCTACTTGAACCACTTAAAATGTTTCTTTCAAGATGGTCCCCAAAATGCGTAACTACGGAATGGACTACGTACACTGCGCGACAACGTTACCATGAAGACGATGTTGGCGATTTTTCGAATTTTACTTCGAAATGGTATTAGAAGGTACCACATTTTACCGCTTAGGTTAGTGGCCCACATGAGCACTTTCGAACACATTAATAATGTTGATGGCAGTCTTCTGATTTTTTTTTAGACAAACAGCTAAAACCAACAATCGCTTGCTCGCGCTAACGGTTTCGCGCTCTGTACAATAACAGGGAGCTTTCGTAGACCGTTTTCGACGTCACGTGGCGCTCCTCCACAACCCGCTACGATACCCAGAACGCTACAGTCAAGGCCATCGGCGCGCAGGCGCAGTAGCGGCTTCTTCGTTGCGGAGGGCTTAGCGAAAGGGGAAACGCGGTCTACGAAAACTCCCTAATGAAGTGTGAGAGTAACGCAGGCAAGCACAATGTGAGCAAAAATTTGCGTTGCCTACCTAAGTTTTTATATCGCGACGCAATTTTCAGGTTACCCAAAACGCTTGCGTACGTTATTCTAAAACTTCCTTATAGTGAACGTTTAAAAGTTATAAATCAGACAGGCTGACGGGGATATGATTGCAACTTCATTTTCTTACAAGTTCAAACACAGAACTGTCGCGTACACAGTCAAAAATCATAAACCACAAAATGCTATCGCTTTGGTTGAGGAAGTTGAGCAGGAAAATCGCGCCATCAGAAAGGCGACACTCCAATTGTGATAGTTCGCGGCGGTCACCTGGCCCGCACGGCACCACCATTTGCAAGCTGCTGCAGCGATATCCTTGTCAAGGCCTCATCCCGTTTGCAGGTCGATGAAGTTGTAAATGTTCGGGTGAGCCCTCCCTGACACAGCGTTTATCTTACGGTGCCAGGTCTCCGAGGTTGTTTCGGGAGAGAGAGAAGTGATGTGGGGGGAGCAGGAGAACAGACACTGGACACTTGAACCTAATCAACTGTTAACGAACAATACAAACGAACCGAACGATGGCCGAAGCGGGAAGGTTGTTTCGGGAAAGGGCGAAATGGGAAAGGATGAAACGAGAAGGTCGTTTTGAGCCGGATCGAAACGGGAAGGTACAAACGGGAAGGTTGTATTGGGAATGGGTCGAAACGGGAACCACCCTGCGAATGCTGTGACCTTGGCACGTGAACAACGGTGGGGCCCCAGAAGATTTCTGGGATCATGGTGTATTCGCAGTGACCCATCCGCCTGCAATTCTAACCGCGGCCCCCTCCACAACGTATACACCGACATCCTAAAATAACTTTTCATTTAACTTCCCATCCACGACGGACGTAAAAGAAGTTGAAGCGAGTGCAGACGATGATAATGCCTCCCGTATGCCATGGACGAAGAAGTCGGCAGAACCAGCGCTACGGATGAAGAGAAGGAAGAAGAAGCGTTGGATCTCTGGTAGCTAGTCGGGTGTTCCCAGGCCGCACTGATGATGTCTCCCGTATAAGTGATGAAACGTCCGATAAATTGTTGGTATTGTTATACAAGTCGGAGGTATTTGTTTTTTAATCATGAATCCCGGCTTTTGGAACATTTTTGCAAAACAAGCCGGTTCACATTTGGCTAGCACAATTTCACAAACGGATCAAAACCTATCTACTTGCTTGTTATTATAAAAAAAAACATACAACAGTAACTTCAAAAGTAATTTGCTACATTTTTTACGGTAATCTGTAATTTTCTCAATTACCTTCCATTTCAGTAATTTCTACTCTAATTCAAATTACTTCTGCGGTCAATACTCAGTAACTTAACTTAATTACTTTCTTTCAGTAACCTGTACATGTCTGGTTGTCATACTCCCGCAGAGGAAGCCGCACCCCCCCCTCAGTCACTTCAGTCCATAGAGTTATTATGATGTACGCTAGACGTTCGAGTAGCGCTAGTATGCTGTCGCAAATTGAAGCAAACATCAACCAGTCGAAAATTGACTTCCGGTAATGCATTTCTATGAGAAAAAGTGAGTGGATTTTCTTCCTGCTCTCGATTATAATGGAAAATATCCCGAATAATTTGTGCGTGCTAGGTAGCTTGGAACATTTCTCAGTCAGGCAGACGAAATAATTGGTCAGTTACGACGTTTTTATTTGAATATCATCGCATTAGAAGCGGTGCAAAAACAGCCTCGTACATGCCAGAGGCGGATCCAAAACTCCGTTTTTTTTGGTGTTTGTTTTTGTTTGTGAAGGGGGGGGGGGGGGCGGATATTTTGTAAGGATGCTATTCTCCCATTCTTTCGTGTGCACCGGGGTGTCCACCCATGTCAAATTGCCCTCCGAGAAGGGGGGAGGGGGGGGGGTCGACTTTGTTTGGGGGGGGGGGCCGGCCGCCCCCATCGCCCCGCCCCCCCCCCCCCTTTTTGGATCAGCCCCTTACTACATGCATTTGTGTGCGCTGTCGGACACTGTTAGCGCGAACTCGACGCCGGCGCTTTTCAGCATGGGCGATATACGTGCCAAACGTACGAAAGACATTTGGAAAGCCAAGAGAGACGACAAGTACTACGCAGTGACACTGGATAAGTAACTTCCTGTGCACGCACACTCAAAATAAATTGAAGGCCACGCAAAATAGTCTGATTTGCGATAAGTGCTGATTTATTCTTTCTGCTCTGTGCGAAGACACTTGTTCTACGTTCAAAACATCTCCCGCACGCACGAAATTTTTGAGGACAAGTGCAAAACAAAAGCTCCCAGGCAGAGAAAATAATAAAAAGACACATTTCATAACCCACGTGCTTTCTTCTTCACGTTTTGAATGTTTCTAGCCCTCGTATTGATGCCCGACAGGGTCATTTTCATATAGTGACCGGACTGTATTAGCAATATATAAGTGTCACCGGAATGCTGGCTAACTTTGAACACATTCTATATTTCTTTCAGTTGTTATTTTGCTTAGAATCGTCGCTTTATTTATTTTTATTCACACATTTGCTGTGGAACACTGGTTTGGGTCTCAAATAAATCGAAATTAAACATCAATCACTGATGAAGAAAAATGTGCTAAGAAATTATACTCTTACAATTTTATTAAAGGTACATACTACTCGGTACCACCCAAATAACAAAAAGTGCTCCATGTTATTTTCCGGCGAAGAGACAAAATGCACGAGCGTTTTCCCATAGGAATTCACAGGAGCACCGCAACATAGACCGGTTCGCAATTTGCATCCCGGAAGTCGCATAGACTCTAGCGCCAGTTGAGCCTCTAGCGTTCATTACAATACGTCTATGCTTTATCCCGCCGCCTCCCGTCGTTTGAAGCGCCATCTGGATTTTCGTTTCAAAACAGTATGTTCACTGCAGAACGGTGGGACGCCAACTAGACGCTGTGCTTCGAAACGTAAGTATTCTAAAGAATAGACTGCATTTGCCATAGCAGCCGCCCAGCGCGTCGAACGCCGGGAGGTGAGCCGCGTGGTCACAATGGTGGTGGTGGTGGTGGGGGGTATACTGCTCGTGCAAGCAGCGTCTATGAGCAGCTTGGTGACTGAGCTAATCTAATAACGTTGCAAGGAGTCACCGAAACATCTCGTCGCTATTGGTCATCAGCACGAGCTGTGGGTAAAGCCTTATAGTCTAGTATCAGTAAGATTTTTAATGCCCGAGTCCCGCTATACTCCATTCATCGCTGAGACTGCAGCCAATGCTACAAGCACACGTCAGAGACCTTAGGCTAGCGGTTGTACTTCACTGGCTAAATTTTTCATCTACAGCTGGGAGACAAGTCGCCCGTTGAGGCAGACTAAGTTCAGGCAGCATAAACATCCCCACACCCCAATGTTTCAATTGCTACAAGCATGAGGGCACGAGATCGCTGTCTTGAAAATTTTCTGCACAACGAGCGTTTGCGCCAATGAGGCATGTGTCAAAACCAGGAGCGTCGGCGAGCTCGTGCTTGTCGCTTTGGCTCCAGTCGTCTCAGCCTAAGGGTGAACAGAGTACACAGCGACAAAAAAGAAGCAACCGGAACCGAAAAGCTTCAAATACGTGCAGCATATGCAAGCAAAATCTACCGAAGATATCTTTGGCAGACTAGCAATCACTCGTGCTTACTTCACGAGCACCCAGACACCACAAGCCTGCCAACAGACCATTTGCTATATTACCCAAGCAACAAGGAGAATGCAGGGATTGGTGTTCCACGCGCCACACGCGCACGCCTTCCCCGTATAAAAGATTCGAAGTAAATAACAAAAATAAAGCGTTGAGGAGCGCGCGTGTAAGATGCATTTGTTTTAGGTATTTGCTTTAGAAAAGCTACAACTGTAAGGGCCAGCACGTGCGGCGCGTGGAACACCAATCTCTGCATTCTCCTTGATGCTTGGGTAATATTGGCGACGTGCGCGACCGAAAGCGTCGCTGTGGTCGGCCTTCCACGATTGGCCCAAAAGCTGACTATGACGTCGGAAAGGGTATACCATCGACGGAAACAAGAGGAATGAAAGAACTTTAATTTCGACGGTGTTGGCAGTGTTGCTTTGAGAGCGCAATGATTTCAGGCCTCCACCATGCTATTGACAAACACCATCGAACTTGTTGTTCGCAAGGTAATGACGTCACAAGGGGGAACCATAGGAGGGCGCCACCAAAACATCTCGCAGCTAATAGACGCTTTACAGCGGCCGTGCATGGGCGCCGCCATAACCGACCTTCAGTTTTTGTTTCCTCTTATTGCGTCCGCTTCACTTGATCATTGCCACAGCAGGACAGGTTATTGCCACTTTAGCTGCTACTGCGTCCTTCTCCTCAGCATAGGCCGTTGTGGGGGCTCGTCAAAGCCTGCTTCAATGGCTCGGCATCTCGGTAAAACGAGAGCAATGGCGGCTGTACACTTGCGCGTGTGCAAAGCGTCTATAGCAATAGGTCTATTGAGATCATCGCGTGATGATGCACGTGTTCCAAACTTCGCGGTGTTTTTTTGTTGTTTTTTTTAGTGCAGTGGTTCTCAAATGGGGGTCCCCGAAACCATTCCAAGGGTCTGCGAATTGCCTTGTCTCATCAGTTATGCCCGGCCATAAAAACTTTTTTTTTTTTCAGATTGAGGTGAAACGTTTTGATTTTCCGGGGAGTTTTCTCGTGTGTTTGTCAACCAGAGAATTCTACTTCACACTAGCCCTTAGTTATATACGTTTACTCAATCATTATTATAATTAATTCATACCTTTTCCTTCCCCTCATCACAAACGGAGTCATCATCTCCGCCGATCCGCAAGGGGTCCGCGAAACCTCAATGGTTGAGAACCCCTGCTCTAGTGGAACTCGGGCCAGGGGTGGACTAGATTCGCGCGCTTCTTTTTCGCATAAAATTAGTATAATATATCTTAGAGTTCTTCCGGTTTCAAAGTAAAGCAGACAGTAACCAGTCTACTTTTGTTGTGCTCCTGGGAAGGGGCAAAACGCGCGTGCATTTTGTCCTTTTGCCGGAAAAAAAGAGGAATTGCCATTCGTTCTTAATTCTGTCGTAACGAATGGTAGGAAACATAATTAATATTATAATCGTGAAATCGCCTTAGCAGCGGGGTTTGTTTCCCTTTAGAGGGCGATGTTTAATTCCTAGTACTCCGAGTCCAATATAGTTCCACGGCAAGTGTGTAAAGACAAGCAAGAGTAGCAGACGAAAAGAACGTCGGACGTTCAAGGAGCGCCAACGTCCCGATGACGCTAATATTGATATTCCGCGAGATTGTATGCCATTTACGAGCGGTAAAAACGCTTAAAACAATAAAGTTACACGAACAATAAAACGTGTATCTCATTGTATTATTGTGCTGAATTTATCGGGCGGTAAGTGTAGCCTGCCTAAAATACAAAGAATAAAAACACTGAGGACTTTCATGGACAACCACGCTTTTCAATTTAGCAACGACGAATAATTATTTTCGAGCACGAAAAAGTCACGCCTTCACCAGAACAGGGAAGGGAAGAAGGAGAGAAGGTTACGAAGGGGAGCGCCGATAAGAGATACATTTAGCAAACCGTTACCGTGCTACCGTTACCTTACTACCGTTACCGTGGGCCCGACTACCCATGCGCGACAGCGTACCTTTCAAATCCTGCAAACTTTGATTTAAGCACGCCGGGGACTGGTACCGTGGTACCGCAGCTCGACTAGAGCATATCCTGGTGACGAAAGTTGACAGCAATAAATAATTTATAAAAATAGTGGCGCCATAAAGTGGAATGATGATATAACTTAGGGTGGGCATAAACCGGTTTCTTATGCTCAGGAACTGCGTTTCATGCCAATGAAGTCAAAACTATGGCCGTACTTGAGCTTGCGCACGCTTGGCACGGATCAAATATATGCGCCGTGCCATTTTTATTTCTTCCGAAATGCCTTGAAAAGATGCCCCCGTGTGGAGAGCACCGGTATTGTGTTCGCCACTAAAATGAAATGAGCTTGGCTTTCTGAACATTTGAAATGCCCTATAGTTACACGGGCAGCCTTAACGTAAGCTAAGTTCCTCAGTTAAGCTCCCGCTAACCGCGGTTACCGCTCATTCCCACTGGAAGCGGATCCGCGTTCGCAAAGCGGTTGCGAACGCGGTTGTATAAAGATCCAGTACAATTGCACGCGCACCTGATGTCATCGAGTGCGCGTGCAATTGCACTGGATCTTTATACAACCGCGTTCGCAACCGCTTTGCGAACGCGGATCCGCTTCCAGTGTGAATGAGCGGTTAGACCTAACTCTACCCAACACGGGTATCTTGATTCCTGTTGTCACAATAAAGGCAAATGTTCTGTTATGTCATCACTCTAAGCATTGAAGAGAATAGATACGAAGGCATTTTGTCTCGTGTGTAGGCGCTTAATAAATCTTCTGGTAACGCGCCTTGCTCGCTTTATGGCGCACAAGACAAACACTATAGTCGGGGTCACACTGCTCATACATCACACAAAAGACAGTCTGCAAACCTGAGTCACCGGAATATCCGTGGTTCGAATGCTGCGTGCCGAGTTTTCTCCTTGAACTCATTGCCACGCGGCATTCGAAGCACGGATCTCGTGGTGACTCGCGTTCGAATCTGTATGCAGATTGTCTTTGTTATGACGAATAAGCAGTGAGACCACGGCTTTCATTCGCGGTTACAGGCTAAGAGAGCAGTCGAAGATCCGCCTCCAGCCCCAGTATTCTCGTCTTAGTAGAAGAGTGCTCATGCAGCTACACGCAGCCAAAGCGCGGCGTAAGACAACGAGCGCGTGATGAAGGCACTGACTGTAAAATGCTTTAAACAGAACAGAGCCACAGAGAAAGCCGCAACGCCATCGAAGGCTTCTTTTTGTATATACTGTGAAAAGAGAAGAAAAGACTGCTTACGTGTAGGAATGTGAAAGCATTCCTACACGCCGCGCATTCCCACGAGCAGCGCGCCTCGTCTTCCTGCCGCACACGGCGCTCCGGCAGGGACATCCCGCTCCCCCACTGCGCAAGCGCGGCACCGCCGCCGGCTCCACGGCTTCCGTGACGATGCATCTGCGTTGCTGTGCTTTTCTTCGTGTTTTATTTCTGAGGCGTGTCCGCTTTGACCTTAAACGTCTCCTCAGGCTTCCATGACGAACCATATGCGTTGCTGTGATTATTTTTTTTTTTTTTCTGAGGCGCGTGCTTGATGTGGTGTGATTGGATTGACCATTTTTGGGGCACAACGCCGCAGCTTTTTCGCGTAATGCGACAAGTAAGAGGCGTGCCGGGATCATTATAAAAGTAGCTCTCAGCACTAAATATGGCTCCTCCAACAATATTTGTTGCTGCGAGTGTTTCTAGATGGCTCCTCCAGCATTGTGAACCGATAAGTGTGTCACAACGCTTCTGCAGTGGCGGAGCGCGGACGCCGCCATGTTGAACACTGGGCTGCGGATTCACGGTAAGGCGAATACGCTAAAGTATAAACCGCATGTAAACGTTTCGATGAGCGACGAGACAAGCGACGGCGACCCGCTTCGCTGTCACTCGGTCAGTCGCGCGACGAAGCAAACCGCATGAAAGAGACGAGAGCAAGCGACCGATGATTTGAAAGACATTTTCTGGAAATCAAAAAACCGAGTGATGCGACAAGCGACCAGTCAAAAATATCCGTCGCCCGTCGCTGACTCGTGACACTTGTGCCGGTCGTATGTCTCGTCGCTCGCCAAATCGCTTACTTGCGGTTCAGCCATAACGCGTTTCAAGCACGCGACGCCGGTAAGTGTCGCGCATGTGAAGTCGGGCCCACAGTAACGGTAGTACGGTAACAGTTTCCTAAACGTCCCTAAGGATTGAGTCACCGTACCATGACTGCCCATGTTTATCATTTTTATTTTTCCGGTTTTGGCCTGATCATTTTAATTTTACGACTCGCCAGGCCTAACGACGCAGATCAGACATTATTTTTTGCTTTTTCAATGAAGAATGTTTCGAGGATTTGACGTGTTTTTTTTGTTTTTTTTTGTCACAGGGCAGCTTGGTCTCCCTCCGGTTGGTCATACTGCCCAAGCTCGCCAGTTCAAATCTGCGGGAAAAGACAACTTTCGTGTTAAAGCGGGTAGCGATTGATCGGTTGTGGTGGGATGCGTTGTGAAAGTAAGGAATGCTGGTGATCCTTTGTCGTTCAGGTGGGAGTTTCTGGTAGTTCTTGGTGTGATGAGTTGGTGAAAACAGGAGGCGTGGCCGTTGAGGTGAATTTTACTGTTCTCATAAAGAGAACGTCCGGATCACTCCGCTCCGAGCTAAATGTACTTATGCATCAAGTTCAACCTTCCGAAGATGAGGACTTCCGTAACAGCTCCAGCTAAGCACTATCTGGAAGTGTTCTCCGCCAAAACCCACAAACCAGATATCCCCTTCCGCACTTTCGTTTCCGACAGAGGGTGCTGGCAAGAACACCTGGCTGTTTTTCTTCAGAGACACTTATCCTCCATTCTCCCGTCCCAGCCCTTTCGCATCCGAAATTCACAAGAGCTTATAACTGTCATCCTGCCGCATCATGTTTGCGGACCTGAGATGGCCTTCTTTTCAGTGAACGACATGTATTCTAACTTGGACATCCCTTACCTCCTAAACTGTGATGAAGAGGCTATCACTGAACACGGACTATGCGATTTCCAAAACTCCTCCGGAGTACCACTTGCAGGATTTATCGAACTTCTTCAGATATACCTGAAATCTACGATGATTGAACATATAAAAAATGAAAGCCGTTTACAACTCCCTGTAACGTCGAATTAGAGCGCAGCTCTTGAGGAGGAGGAGGGAAGGGTACTGGGGGGGGGGTGGGTCAAGTGACCTCGGGGGGCGGGGGGTCAAGTGACCTTGTGGGAGTCACGTGACCTTGTGTGAGTCACGTGACCTTGGGGCGTCACGTGACGTCGGGGGGGTCACGTGACCTGGGGCCACGTGACGATGCCGATGACGTCATCAGTGACGTCACTGATGACGCCATCAGTGATGATGATGATGACGATGCGGAGGCCGGTGACGTCATCAGTGACGTCACTGATGACGTCGTCAGTGATGATGACGATGACGATGCGGATGCCGGTGACGTCATCAGTGGCTGTGACGTCAACGGGGGGTCACGTGACCTGGGTAACCATCGTGACCCTCGTGAGGGTAACCCTAGTAACCCTCGTGAGGGCAACTCTCGTGACCCTCGTGAGGGTAACTCTCGTGACCCTCGTGAGGGTAACTCTCATAACCCTCGTGACCCTCGTAAGCGTAACCCTCGTGAAGGTAACCCTTTTGAGGGTAACTAAGCCTCGTAACCCTCGTGAGGCTCGTAACCCTCACGAGGGTTACTAACCCTCGTGAGGGTTACGAGGGTAAGTAACCCTCGTGAGGGTAACCCTCGTGAAGGTAACCCTTTTGAGGGTAACTAACCCTCGTAACCCTCACGAGGGTTACGAGGGTTAGTAACCCTCGTGAGGGTAACCCTCGTGAAGGTAACCCTTTTGAGGGTAACTAACCCTCGTAACCCTCGTGAGGGTTACGAGGGTAAGTAACCCTCGTGGCCCTCGTGATCCTCGTGAGGGTAACCCTCATGAGATTAACCCTCGTAACCCTCGTAACCCTCACGAGGGTTACGAGGGTTGCGGTTACGCCGACGCCGACGGCGACGCCGACGCCGACGGCGACGCCGACGCCGACGGCGACGCCGACGCCGACGCCGCTCAAGCCGGGAACGGGCCCCTAAGAGCTGCGCTCTAAAAGATCTGGCTTAAAACATCCGATGTTTGCATTGGGTTGCGCGTTGCGCCTATACAAAGTGAAATCTTCTTGTCTTGAGTATCCGAGCCGTCGAGGCAAACCCAAACAGCACAGCCCCCCCCCCCCCCCCCCCCCATTTGAAGTCTTCCGCTATGTAGACAACCATCTCATCATCCACCCTGAAACTATAAAAGTAAAGGCCCTTCTGCTCTTTTTTTTTTTCCACCAAACAGGAGGTAACATCACGCTCAAGAGGGAGGACCCATCTTCAGAAGGCCTGCAATTGTTGAACCTGCAACTGACCAAGACGAGACAAGGTGTTTGCTGGACTTTCCAACAGCGCTCGAAAAGACCCGTTCTTCCGAATAAAAGTGCCCACTCTAAGTCGGTTAAGCAGGGGATGATTAAGACCCTAATAATCTCGGGAAAAGAAATCATGTCCGCATTCAGAAACCAAAAGCATCGACACCCAAGCTCAACAACCTCTAAGCTCAGAAGATCCGGTGGAACGGATCGCCTCTTTTTTCACCAAGTCATCACACCAAGAACTATACCAGAAACCCCCACCTGCACGACAAAAAAATCAACATCGCTTACTTTCACGACGCATTCCATCCAATCCGATCAATCGCTAGCCGATTTAACACGACAGT
Source organism: Ixodes scapularis (assembly GCF_016920785.2). Classification (NCBI taxonomy): domain Eukaryota; kingdom Metazoa; phylum Arthropoda; class Arachnida; order Ixodida; family Ixodidae; genus Ixodes; species Ixodes scapularis. Next base: position 22,110,499 of record NW_024609868.1, read on the forward strand.
CGTTTTCTCCTGCAAACTCAAACTGGCGAGCCTGTGCAGTATGACCACCCGGAAGGAGACCAAGCCGCCCTTCAAGAAAGTACCACACCCACTTCAGAGAATGTGCTACGGAAGATGGTGTAGTGGGTGCACCTCAAATGCGGAGCTGAATACGTTTCGCCAACTGGCCGATGCGTAAACGACCGTCTAAGCATCAAAACGAGGCGACATCAAAAGCTGATCATCCCGCACATCCCATTGCTGTTCAAGCGAAGAAGTGTATTGGGTGCGCACCGAATCTTGGAAGCACCAAGGTCCGAACACATCTTCAGCGATTTGGACGTGAAATCACCGAAACATTCTTCATTGAAAAAACTAAAAAAAAATCACGTCTCATCTGCATCGTTAGCCCTGACAATACGTGAAATAATATTTATCAGGCCAGAACTGGAAAAAAAAAATTATAAACTGGGGGGGGGGGGCACTGTGCGATGGTCCCTCCGGTACAAACTGCGCATGCGCTACAGCAGAAGGTTCGCACATGCGCAGTTCGTACCGAAGGGGGCCTATCGTACCATATCGGAAGTGCAAAAACGGTTCCCTCAAACCTCTTATCCGCGCTCCCGTTCGTAACCTCCTCGCCTTCAGCCCTCCCCCGTTCTGGTAAGCACGTGATCTTTTTGTCCCCAAAAATAAACACTTGGCGTTACTATGGTGCCTGGAACGCGTCTCCGACAGGTGTGTTTACCGCCCCCAAAAAAGCGGTCTTTCGATTTCCGCCTGATGACGTCATAGAAGTGTCATGTTGTCGCCAGTCGCGACCCTGGTGGTGTCTCAGCAGCCGTGGTGTATGTGGCAGACGCCTGTTCCGCTGCAGTTCGCTCCCCACTGTAACAGTCCACGGAAGCTACAGCAGCCGAAAGTTGGGACGCATGGGACGCCCTGACGACAGCGACACTCACGTTCGCTCGCGCTTTTCGCCAGCATTTCTACGGCCAACCATCAGGATCGCGACAGACAACAGCATGACACTCCGGCTTCTGTGACGTCATTTGTTGCCACTTGGGGACCACTTTTGATGTATGGGCAGCATAGGACGCCAAACACACCAGTCGGAGACGCGCTCCAAGCACCATAGCGTTACTAAATTAAAGAGTGTGGTTGTCTGTGAAAGACCTCCGTGTTTTTATTCTTTCTATTTTAATTGCTGTAAACGACTTAATTTTCGCGGGCTCAAATTTTCGCGAATCGGGCCAAAGCTGAAAATTTGAAATTATTCAAGGATTTCAATTTTCGCGAATTGAGTGTAACTTCCGTAGCGTTCACATATCGCCCGAATTGTTCGCGGGGTGTAGTTTTCGCGAATTGTAGGCGATTCGCGAAATTCGCGAAAATTAGGTCCCCGCGAAAGTTTAGTCGTTTACAGTATTCACATTCACAACACGCTCGCCTTAACCAGTCCAAGTCTTGTTTGGCCTTTCGGAATCTTAATTTTCGAGCATGCAGATATGAGTTTTGAATGCTAGAACAGACTTACGGAATGAATTAAAAACCGAGCGTGTTGGTAAGGTTCAATAAGGTTCAAAGGGAAAACATCGAGTCGTTTGGTATGGGTGCGGTTTGCAACAATATTTCTGCACCTTCACTCTCACTGACGAAAACAAAAGTTGAATTTCTTAAACCTGAACTTTCCAAACTGCTTCACACACCGACATGATACTCTGTTTTTAAGCTTTTATCTCATTTTTCAACCACAAAACGTATGCATTTTAGTTTTTGTATATTTTCCCGTCTGACATATCCCTTTCCTTCAACTTTTTTTATCCCTCTCCTTCTAACATTCGTTGACGCCATGGAGGGCAGTCCTGTTTCCTTATTGTTGTTGCTTGCTGAAAGATGTTCTCTGTGCTCCGTCCTACTTTTTTATTCTTTTGTTTGCGAAAAACAAAAATTACCTTAGCACCCATACTGTAATCAAAAGAGTGAATGAAACGAATGTTATTTATTGCAAATCCCACTCATTACTTGGAATTACTTTATTTTGATCCTCTACATGAACAGGTATGTACTGTTAGTGCGTGGTTCTTGACGTCTCTTGATTTTCGAGATGCTATTCAATGCTCCAACAAAAAAGCACTCCTCCCCCCCCCCCCCCCCCCCATGGAGAAAGGCCCCAATGCCGCATTCGCGCTAACGGTGTCGGACAGTGTGCATAAACACATGTACGAAGCCGTTTTACATCGTTTTGAATGTCATACATTTACAAGAAAAACGCTGTAACTGACCAATATTTTCGTGTCCGTGACTGACAAGTGTTCCAAGTTATCTGGTCCGCACAAATTCTTCATGTTGCTCTTATAATCAAGCGCAGGGAGAAAATTCTTTCAATTCTGTTCATAATCAAGCGCTGTGAAAAAAAAAAATACTTTTCCCGGCATTACCGTCTGCTTCGATTTGAAACCGCGCACTAGCGCCAGTTGAACCTCTAGCGTATATTAGAATAACTCGATGCTTTTCCGTACGCCTTGATCCGACGCAGGAAAAAACATGCCTACCGTTCTACGGGGGTGGAGGGAGGGAAAGCGGGGGGAAGGAGGGGGGGGGGCTTAAAAATTTTTGCTATTGCATCCCTGCTGCTCCACGGGTACCCTCTTTTTCCATGTAGCTCGATGGTTTACTGTTATGTCGTCCTCTCTGAGTGTTGCAGTTGTTACCACGTAGCTCGATGGTTTAATGTTGTGTCCTCAGGGCACCCTCTTCTTCCACGTAGCTCGATGGTTTACTGTTGTGTTCTGATTTGAAACTCGACATCGGGGTAGACTTTTGGCGTGCCTTTTCACCAGCTACCATGATATTAATTGCTAAGCACCCGTGGAAGAAGAGGGTACCCTGTCATAAACGATGAATCTCCGTTTACGCGGTTGTGTGCAGCATGGTATTTTAAGCCGGGGGATTATGCACCCGGATACCGCAAAAAGAACATAGTCCCTGGAGCCGTGCTCACGGTGCTTGATTGGTCTTCGAAAGACCTAATGCCTTTACCCAAGAAAGCCCCAAGAGAAACCGTTTTGAAGCAGTCGGCATCTGCCGCCGAAAAGCAGAAAGAAAAAGGCAAATGTGTTGGCTCGGCTCCCCAGACGGATTGTAAGTAGACCGAGCTGAACGAACTAAACGCTTTGACCAAACGGCTCAAGCAAGCACTCTCTTATACCTTTGACTCAAGAACCAGAGAAAGTGTCCTCGAATAGTATATAGTGACACCTCTTTCGGCCACGCTGTGGTGCAGCTCCCGGCCGCCCAGAGGCGCTTGCAGCAAACGATGTGCCAGTGCCGCATTGGAACCGTAAGTGCTGTCTTGCCTCACTGGAGAGGCCTAAGGCAGTGAGCGCGTATCCAGCACAGCCGTTGTAGGGCATACGAGTGCGAAATGACTGGCAAACGCTGGCTCTCAACCATGAGCGTACCAACCGGGGGACAAGGGGAGCCCCCCAGCTCTCAGATTGTGTATGTGTGTGTGGGGGGGGGGGAGGGGGGGGGGCATTGTTTTGCCCCCCCCCCCCCCCCGAAAACAGCCGCCACTGGGCAGGGCAAACACTGGCCGGCGGCGCCCAAGAAATACCAAGGGCACCGAAGGGGGGGGGGGGGGGGGGGGGTCTGGTTTGCCCCCCACTCAAAAACAAGTTGGTACGCCGCTGGTCTCAAATAACGTATAACCGCACAGCGTATACAACCATGGCCGCCAGTGAGTGTACTACCTTTTATGACGCGATCAATTTCGTCGGACGCCATTTAGCCCACCCCTTATGAGCTAAAATGTTTGTAGTAACTGACAGCTGGTGGTTTAGACAGAAAGGAGGCTTATGGGGCTTAAGCCCCCCCCCCCCCCCCCCCCTGAAATCCAGCCAACCCTATAATATACGCATGCATTTTGACCCCCAACCCCCTCGTTCAAAACATTCCTGGCTACGCCACTGCTGACAGCTTCAGAGACGCGTGACTTCGGGGTTGGCGTTGAGGCGTTCTCATCGGCGTCATTATAATGGCGTAATCTCATTGGTTGCGGAGCGGCAATAAAATACATGGGGCTCGGTGCACGGCCTGCGTTTCTTTCAGCGGCTATAAAAGAAGATCGAGTATTGGTGTGTTAGGTGCATCGTCTGCAAATGCTGAGACTGCGACCGGGCTTACGGCTGACGACTGAGGCATGTTCAGGGAACGCCAACTGGATCAACTTTTCGGTGTAGCCGGTGGCCGGTCCGTACAGGGCCACGGTCCATTTCAGGAATTTGATGGTGTCCATCGACCTGGGCGGATTGGCGACGGGCACGCTGAGCACTGACGTGCCCGGTTCGGGTCGGTCGTTAATTTGGTCGGACGAGAGCGTGAACCAGCAGAGGAGAGCCACGAAGAGCAGCTCGCATGCAGTGGCCAGGTAGTGTCGCCGGATGCTTTGCGTCCACACAATCCGAGCGAACACCGTGGGAAGATGTCTCAGCATCTCGGAGGAGATCAAGATCGCCGCTGTTCGGGCTGGCACTGCGCGTCGAAGACATTTCGTCGGCACTTGGGAAGTTGAATTCCGTTGGACGAAGGGCCCCCTTTTTTACTTCAAGTGGCTCTAATCTTGACATTTGGCGAAAAAGTCGGCGAGGAATCCGGCGGCCGTGATTGGCCGGCGCTGCGCTTAATCTCGATGCTCTCCACTCATGGTGGTCGAATCTCTCGCCGAATTTTTCGCCAAGAGTCCAGATGAGAGCCCCAGGTCAGCTATTGTTGATCTTGGTTAGCAAGCAGAGATAATCGTCTAGCAATTGGATACCTATAACCTGCTTATACATCTTACAAAAGACAGTCAGCATACAGATTCGAACGCGAGTCACCACGAAATCCGTGCCTCGAATGCCGCACGGCAAGGATTCCAAGTAGAAACCTTGGCACGCGGCATTCGAAGCAGGGATGTTGCAGTGACTTGTCTTTGCAGACTGTCTTTTGTATGACGTGTGATCAGTGTGACTCCGCCTTATTGCGTCCCACTTGACATGCGCTCCCTAATCCTAAACGTTAATCCTAAAAAAAAAAAAAAATTGTTTTTTTGTTGTTTGTGTTCGGCCTTTCGTGAAGCCCAAAAGGGAAGCCTGGATAAAAGCGTGGCCGCGAGGCTTGATATTGATTGGTTGATGGGTGGGGGAGGAGGGGTGAGGTGCTCGACGCTGATTGGTTAACGGGGAGGTCATGTGACCAGAGGGGTAGGCGAGGAGGAGTGAGGTAGGCGGGGCGAAGCTCGGCCACCTGTGCGCCCTGAGGAAGAAGAGCTCGAGAGGATAAAAGGCTTTAGAAGATCGCCCGGTTTATCAGCCCTATTTGCGGTAGTTTCGCTTCATTCTAGGAACAGCTATGAAGTGCACAGACTGTACGCGTCAAACTATATGATGAAGAGCGACATGAACGTAAGCGTCTGACGTCTGGAAACTAAAAGTGTCGCTAGGCGTTTGTGACGCTAGAACGTTTCATTTTTTTATGTTTCTATTGCATACACCGTGCGTTTTACTTTTATGTGCATGTTTTCATTTGTAAAATATATTACAAGCCTCGTATGGGCCTCCCAAAAAGATTGCACAAAAATGACATTAAGGAAACAAATTGATGTAGTAAGAGGGCACGAAAACTTTATAGGTTAGTGTTCACAGGCGGTCGTAGCTGGGTGCGTAGCTGCTTAGCGCGTGCCAGTGGCGAGCTTTCAGTTTCTATGCAACGTGCATTCCGTATTATCAAGATTACCGGTCTTGGGAACCTATGAGTGTGAGCTCGTTTTGAGCATGCCTAGTGAAAATTGAACATAAATATGGCGTCCAGTGATTACTTCCTATAGGAAGCATTCACCGGTGGCCATAGCTGTGTGCGTGGCTGCTGAGCCCGGGCTGACGGCGAGCTTCCACAGTTCCTTTGCAACGGGCATTCCGCACCATCATGATTTGTCGGTCTTAGGGCCGGTTGCATCAACGCCGCTTACCTTAACCCAAAGCGGCACTTTCCTAAGCCGGCTTAGCGCCCTAAACCGAGCTCAGGTAAGCACGGGTTTAAATTCCGGTTGCACCAACGTTAAGCCGGCTTTACAGACGCGCCCCTAGCTAAACGCTGGATTTGCGTTGGGAATCTAGGGACAAACAGAGCGAATTAGGGAACGCTCAGAGGGACGAGTACGATTGGCGGAGAGGAATCACATGATGTAAAAAAAAAAAAAAACTGCCGTAGTAGTCGTCGTAGGCGTCGGCTTTTCGCAGTATTTCTTGGGTGAGTAACAAATTAAAGGTCTACAAATTCAATCATTTTTTAGTTTAACTTTCAATAACAGAAGTCAAAGCTTCAAATAAACAAGAATGTTCTTACATATGTGATTGTGTGTTTAATATCAGTTGATAACAGAATATTTTGACAGTGGTTGTAGTTTTCGTGCTCACATTTTGAGGTGAAGGAGCCATCGGGGACTCTACTCGCTACATCGCTGAAGACAAAACATCATCGATATAAGTAGGCAGGTAAGAGGAGTACTAAAATCAAGTCAAGCCTAAGACCGGTGAAGTTCAAAACAGTGACGAACTAGCCACGGCAGCTGCGAAAATGCCCGGAAATCGTCGAATAGAAGTCGTCGAGAGGTCAAGTCACGAGGCCTTGCATCGACGGTACTCGTTGCTATCAGCAAGGTGACAGAACTGCACTGTACCGTCTTTGAACATCCGCTGCAGCCTCAACCGGACTTCAGTTTCACACTGTCGAGTTCAGAAAAAAAAAACTCCCACTAGTACATCACATCGTGCCGATAAGAACAGTCGTCTCTTCGCATCGCCTGCCCCAGCCTGCCCCGATACAGCAATGAACGAATCTAGCATAGCAGTCGTTACGATTTGTCGTCGCCACGAATGAAAGATATGAAGCAAAATATTCCTAAAAAATCGCGATCACCAAAAAAGTTACGGTTATGGAACGATACAGTTTTCTGAAGCCAAGATTCTACTCGCGAGATTAGGAAATTCACTGAAGATTGTCTTAAAACTCGGAAAACGAAAGAAATTCAATTTTCGTTGTTTTATTACTTAAAAGCGCCGCAATCTAATGCGAACGGCAGAGGTGTCGACAATCAGCTGATCGCCGAGATCATGTACTGCCACTATTCAACGCGCTGATCGAATTGAAGGATACGTGCTGCAAGTGTAAATAAACAAGGTGGTAAATAACAATACGTTACGGTTATGCGAAAATTAGTAAGTACATACGAAAAAGCTCGTTGACAGAAGAACCAACGGGAAGACAGACGTGAGCCCCGTGAGCCCCACAGACCCACAGCTCCGTACGTATTTGGTTAGGGCTAACACGCCCTGAGAGTGGAGAGCTGACTTTAAAACAGGGGTCGATAAACACTTCACGCGACAATATTTTGCATCCTTGTCACAATCGAAGGTCATTTTGTCGAGACTTTCACGCTGATGTAGCCTAAAACATATTGCACAACCAATTTCGTCCACCGCGTCGACCGCGACAAACCGGCCGCCATGTTTTTAATCCAGGATTAAGAAACAACCCAAAGCAAAGCGCCGAATGTTGAGCGCTCAAGTTAAGCCTAGTTTAGTGCTAGGCTTAGCGATAAGCGAGTTTGGTGCAACCGAACGAAACCGAAACTAAGCTTAGGTTCCCGGGTAAGCTCCGCTTTGCGCTAAGCGGCGTTGGTGCAACCGGCCCTTAGTAGGCTACTAAAGGGGCACTGACACCCCAAAGGTAGTATTTTTTGACGTCTAAAACGATGCCCAACTTTAATCATAGATACGCAAAAAAAAAAATACCACAACACGAAAAAACATTTTCCCACGCGTCTTTTTATATTTGGCGCTGCTCTCTCCCTCTTCTCACCTCCCCGCGTCTTTTTATTTGTGACGTCAAAACTTACGAAATTTAGAAGCTGTGTAAGCGACATTTCTATCGTATTTATTAACGGCATTCTTACAACTTTTTTTAACGCAATTGCGAACGCATTGCGGCCCTTCGTTTAGAAATACCGAAAATCAAAGTCCGGAGTGATGTCACCTCCCGCCTTTTTATCCTGCCTCGGAAAACATGGCAGCATTTGCACATGAACAGGAAAATGGGACGAAGCTCTCTTTTTGAGGTGCCCGACGACCTCTCAGATTTCGAAAAGGAAATCCTCAAACGGTCAAAACAACTAGGTTTGGTGTCTGTGTACCGTAGTTTCGGTTGTGACTCCGCCGGGGCAGCTTTTCACGCAGAACCGGCGCGACGCAGCCGCTCACGTCGCCCACAAAAGTCTACTGCACGTTCTCTTCGATCTCACACCATTTCAACGAATTTGAGATCGCTGAAAGGGCCCTAAAAGTACTTCAAAAGTGAAGCGTCGTCTGCTCACGGCAACAGGCGGCAACAAGGAGGCGAGCGGCCGATCGCGGGACGCGGACGAACACGGCACTTCGGGTCGGGGCGGAGGCGTGAGAGAAACTCGAGTTGCAGGACGGCCCTATCTTGGACGCGTGGGAACTTCAAATACGAATTAAAAAAAAACAACTTTTTTTTAAATTTTATTTTGAGTTCCGAAGTTTCGAATTTTGAGGGTATACCCGGCATTGTTTTCAATCGTTTCAGATAATAAAAAAATAATAAAAAACGATTTTGACCTTTCCGTGGTTTTTTAATGTCAGCTCGATTTGAGCATGCGCTCCAAACATCGCCCTCAAATATGGCGTCGAGTGATTACCCACCATTGGCTCTGCAGAAGCAGATTTTGGAAAACAAAAAAATTATTAATTTGTTGAACTTTTTTTTTTTTGTGGTAGTTTGTTTTCGGATGATTTTTTTTAAATGGAAGTTTAGCTGATTTTAAAAGAAGCTCTCGCTTTATCTTTTTCTTTCTTGTTGAGGCAAAGATTTGCGCCCCGAACGGCCCTAGTCTTGAAAAAGGGAACGAACAGTGGTTCAAAAATCCGGATAGAAAAGTCATGGTGGTGTTGTGCCCCTTCCTTATACACCCATCCATTGCCTATAATCCAGTCGAATAATGCCGAGGAACTGCGCTATGGACGGATGCGCGACGTCTGATGAATAACGTGTTACAGGCCTTGATGGGTGACGTGAAGGATAACCCAAACTTCTTTCTCCCTAGACAATTGCTTCCTAAAATAAAAATAATCACCCGTCACTAAAAAAAAAAAAATATATATCGTCCGTGTTTTTGCAGATTTTAATTGTTCCCATCTTTCCCAACACACTCAGCACAGCCACCGTGCAACGTCATGTTGAAGATAAGAAAAAAAAACATAAAATTTAGAGCCAGGAGGTGGCTGATGCCTCGTCACTAACACTGTCGGGATCTCTTTTTTTTTTCTTTTTTTTCTTTATGTCAGTGGCGTAATGCGTTTACAATCGTCGTAAAAAAAAGACATACTTCGTATTAATGTCACTATCAATTCTTACAAACATGCGACTTGCAACATATCTTTTTTTTTTTTGTAATGCCTTCGTATCTTACGTTATTAAAAAAAAGACGAGGGGCAATTAAGATTGGGGGAGGATGACGCGGAGTTTCGGCCTACTTCTTCGCCTGCAAATATATTTTATTTTTCGCGTTGAAATATTTTTTTACCGTTCTGTCGCATGTGAAGCATTTGAGATCATAAAAAAAATTTAGCGATGTTGGGGATGTCTGTGCCTTGGTGCCGTCGCGTACACCGTGTTGCATTTACACCATAAACATCAAACTCCAAAACCAGCGAGTAGAAATGGCCTCAGCTGACGCCGCATCGGGGCCGTCTCTTGCGCTGAAGCTTTGAACAGATGGTGGTGCCCACTCTTTGGGTAGTACAAGCTCTCCTGATTATGCCTCGCACTAAAAGCGATCTTGCTAAGCTTTATATATATATATATATATTGTTGTTGTTACACTTTATTAAGATAAGGATGGCGCGACGGCCTGGAGGGGACGGTTTACAGGGGGGATTAAAGAAAACGAGAATTAAGGTTATATCCTTCGGTCAATGCCCGTCGCGCGCGCAAAGTCTCAGAGGGACAGCAGCGTCTCTTTCGCACAGGCACTACTCTTGGGGTTAATCCAGTCCTCGTAGGCACGCACACTGGGGTCTAGAAAACAACTCCGTTCAGTTTGGAGCCCCGCATACTCTCACAGTAGATGTCAGACCGTAGGGGGAACACCTGTAGAACATGTAGAGCAGGTCACCGCCGGGCTGGGAGCCTCGGTTGACTGCGCTGACTCTCTCTTTCTATATATATATATTGTCACGGGTGGTGACCAAAATAACAATAAATAAACAGGAAGAAATAAACGTTTAATGTGGCGAACTTGTGCCAAAACAAGAAGGGAATAGAAAATAATAACAAAGCGTCGCGAGCGTCGAAGTCGGCGAGACAGCAGGATCGAGTGCTGTAGCGAAACTGACTCCGGCTTTCCACGCGGAGCCGCTTTTGTACACGCGTGGGCTTCTGGAGCATTCGGCGTAGAAGGTTCGGCGCGTAGAACATTCTTTTCGTTTTCCCGTCAACGTGGGCGTTCCGAGAAGGTGAACCGTTCAAGATTTAAGCAGCTAAGCAGGCCGGCGCTCTCTTAATGCCCGCTCGAAGCGTGTTAAACTTTTTAATTAGGTACGCTTCCCTTTGCTCCCTTTCGCGTGCTGAATCCTGATTGAAGTATAGTTACAAATAATTTGTTTATGTCGTGTTGATTGAGACACATATGTTTGGAGAGTGGGAGTTCGGGGAGTGTGTTAAGGTGGGTCTTATGATTGTTAAATCTTTGACGGAAGGGGAGATCAGTCTGTCCAATATACTGCATGTTTCATACCCGGCAGTGCAACAGAGAGACAACATTAGCTGAGTTACAGTTATAATTTCCGTTTATCCTAAAGGTGAAGTCCGAATTTGTACTTTTTGCCTCCACGGATTCCGTCATGTGGCTACACACTTTGCACCGCGGCACCCGGCATGGCCGAGATCGCAGGAACTCCTCATGGGTGGTTTTGGATCTTAGTAGCATATATAAATATATATATATAGTAGTGTTGAAGAACAAAAAAAAAAAACACCTTTTAGCCTTCAAAATTGGCAAGATTCAACGCCGTAAAACAATCAAGAGTGCGGGATTCATTCCACCAACGTTATACTCAGAAGCTCCGCCTTCAGCACGAGCTCGCTGGCTTCCGCAGTGCTTTGGTTGCACGTGCCTGAGCGTTCGCACTTGTGTTAGCGAGGGTAGAAAGCTCGCGCTTAAGGCGAAGCTACACTCTGAGCGGTGACGTCAAAATGCCTGGCGTCGCAACGCTTCTTTTTCTTTTCCTTTTTGTTTTACTTTGCAAAGCGTGAAATGGCGCCTATGGGCTAACGATCTTAACGCCTCGGCTTTGATCTGTGCTATGGCGACGTTCGAAAGTTAGCTTTCTTTTTTTTTCTCCTGATCGCGTTCCACACCAGAGCAGGCACGTACGCTCCTACACGTATGATAATGTGCGACGCGCAAGTTTCTACTACCCAAAACGTGTAGTTTTTCGCAGTGTCCCCTGGGCAACGCAAAAGGCATATTGTTGTCTCGGCGCGCACAGCACGTATGCATTCTGGGCATTAGATTCGCACCACCAAATTCATTTTTGTTTTCCCGGGAAGGAGGAGTAGGAGTGACCACCAGCGTGATGCTGTCCCAGCGGCGTCACCTTGGGCAAAGGAAGGTTCAATTCACTTCTCCCCCACCAGCTTTCGTTTTAAGGTCTTATCGGCTGGTGTGCCTGTTCTCTTATATCTTGCCCACATCTGGTCACTTATCTATACAAATCTTTCTAAATCGCGGTTTCTGAAAGCCAAAACTAACAAATTAAACGAGCGAATTGTTTTTCGATCAAGGGGGAGACCGTCTTTGATTTCGAAGGTAACGTAGAACGCCCTGTGCCGAGGGATAAATGCTAAATACAAGCATGGCAGATTAGGTTCGCCTTCTTAATGGCGTAAACAGATTACTGCGCATCGACAACGTGCATTAAATGAGACGCGAGAGGACTGAGCGGTCGTCACTTACATGCTTGACAGTGCCCGACAAGGATATTCGATCCGCCTTCTTCGGTGTTCTATCCCATCTGATCAACGGTTGGCTCGTTTTGGCCCTGACCGTTTCTTCACGCGAGGATGGCGCGCTACCTCCTCTTCTTCTCGATCGTCAACCGCAAACAGTGTTTAGTCGAAGTCACCTCCAGAATAAAATTTTAAGAACGACTAAATTATATTTAAAAAAAAACAATAAATGCAATCAATCTGACTTTTTATCGTGCTAATGTTGCGGGGAGTTTAGCGTTCAGCACTGCTGTACGTGGAGTGTTAGCTCGTGATATGAAACCACAAAGCCGCCCGACCACCGGAAACATGACTGGCTGCTTGCCTTCGCTAAAGGCTTTAGCCTTCGCGCGGGCAGGGAGCCCCCCCCCCCCCCCCCCCCCCCTTGTGCATATTTTTTTCTGTACTTTTTGTCCCATCTCTCTCCCCCACCGCTTCATATGTCTACAATCAAGAGACACGGCGGCTCATTTATTTCATTTCATGTAAATAGAAGGTTTCAACGAAAACTCGGTCGTCTGCGAACACGTCCGCCGATGACCCTGGCGAGTGTGTGGGTCTCACTTTCACCGAAACCGAGCTAAGCCTTTAAATTTCACCAGGTAAAATTAACCACCACAATGCACATTTGGTGAAAGTTCGAGCTTTCTACGTGCAGGCATCGATTTTTCCGGCTCGACTTACAGCGCTGGGTTGCATAGTGGACACTCCACAAACTATATGTTATTACGTTGCTTTTAGCGACTACAGTGTTGGAAGAAGTGGAGAAAGATCTTCTGGAGGTCTCCGGGTGTCAGCGGACGTTTCACTAAGAGACTTCTTCAGTTCTAGCGAAACGTAATCTGCTGCCTTGAGGCTCGCAGGAAGCTCCTTTAAATCTCCGTATTAGTGTTAATCAAATAACAAAATTCAAAGCCCAGTAATTAGAACTCGAAATAATATAACAAAAACACATAATCTTCCATTGCTTTCAACTTGGGCAAGCGTTCACTTTATTGCGGTGACTTCTATCGAAAACCGGCAGGCCCTAACTCAAAGCCGAAGGCCTGGTGTTCCCCTCCGAAGTCGATGGGCTGGAAGTCCACGAGTGGCAGTGTCGCTGGTCGCTTGGTTTTGAAGTCGAAAATTGTCTTGCCGTCCCTGTACTGTGAATAATTAAACAAATTGTAGGGCGCTTAAGCTTCTTCGCCTTTAAGAGCGGAACGCGATAGCGTTATCGGGCCCCGTTCGCATCGCCTTTTCATTCCGTTCTCGTGCTCTTCCTGCCAGTGAGCAGGAAGTACGGCGGACGTGGCCTCGTCAGTAGCGTGTCTGGCTCGCAACTGAGGAAAGGTCGTGAGTTCGAATTGCGCCTATAGCTCTTCAAATTTCATGTTAAGGAAAATGAATTATTTGATAAAGTGAAATCATTTGAGACATGCGGAGCCCTTTGATGAACATTACATGTCGTTTCTTTTTTTAATCACGTTCATTCCACGCGTGATGTCACGTTTCACGTAAGTGTTGTGGTTTGTTCGAAATTCTTGGGCGAGGTCATGTGGCTGTGAAGTAATGACCCTACCGACCAATCAGGATTTTCCCGTCACAACGCCACCGACGCCGACTTTTCTGCGACACAAAATATCTTAACGCTGTCGCGTTAAAAAGAAAAATTAGTAGCGCAGTGATTAAAGTCGTTTTTGCTCCGACAGCGTGTCAGAACAGGCGAGTGTCTTCGAAAGGATAAAGTCGAAAGAAAATTTACTCTAACAACTTGGTCCATGTACGTAGTCTTTGATTCACGAGGTTGAGTGTTTTTTCGTTTAGATCATTTGGTTTCTATCACAGCCATTAGAGCGAAAATATTGGAGTTTCATAGGCTGCCACAGGGTGGCTTTGACTTTTGAGAAGGGTATATTGAATGACTTGCTAGGGCTGCTGATGGCGCTGTTTCAGAATGATGTCCGAAGCTTTAGCACAAGCGAACATTGGCCAATTTTAGAAGAAGCTGAATATATATATATATATATATATATATATATATATATATATATATTAGCGGAGTTAATTCCGCTGTTCTTTTATGTTATGGGATGAGTTTTAGAGGTAACTGTAAAAATAACCTAAAGCCGTTCTACCTAAAACCCCTCTATCCTGGGAAAAGTGGCGCCATTTATTGTTCCGGAAATGCTGGAGACACGTTCCCCGCGCCACTTCTGGGAAGAACATTGCGTCTGAAATCTAGCTCAGCGCTGCGCTGTGCCGCCATTATCTTCCCAAGGGCTCCAAGTTGCACGCCCCTCGTGCATCGACGCACCTTGCGCTACTTTTAAAACATGAAAGGGCTTTAGTTCGACCAAGCCATTCTGAACTAGGAGGTGGGAAACTTTCATTGCGCCGTTATATTTGTCTATTGTCATTTGGTAGTTATAGAATAGTGGGCCTCCACGCTTTGGGTCTTCTAAACAACTTGGGGCGTCGCACTGCGCATGCAAAGTGCAACGCGCCTAGCTGTTTGGGGGACCAAATTTTTAGGACCCCTTATACTAAACCTCTCTACTGATGACAACGGCGCCTACTCACCTGGCAGTCATCCAAGGATACCATAGGACTGTTTTTCTTATACGTCATCAGCTGTTCGTTGTGACCCAAGAACCGAAGCGCGTTTCCGTGGTCCTTGGTTTTCTGGCTGTACCAGGCGTTCACGTTGGTGCAGACGAGCGTGAAATTCTGGTAGCCCTCAGTGCTCAGAAGGGTAAGGAACCGAAGCTGAACATCCCCGATCGTGCCGTACCTCAGCTTGAAGCCTCCCTTGAGCTCACTGAACCACGACGTCTTGTTCTTCGCGTCCCGCGTCCCCTTGTCCCACTTGGACAAACGGACGGAGCTCACGTCTCCGTCCGCGTACACGCACGAATCTCCGCCGGACGTAATGCCGCAGAAGACGCGGACGGCGTCGTCTGCGACGCCCAGGTTCGGATCTATCCAGTACCAGCCGTCTTCGAAGTCCGGATGTGCGAACTGGAGGTCGCGACACGTCCTGGCGGGGTTGCGTTTGGAGCCCACGGGATGCCGGAGATGCTCGATTTCCTTACGCAGTACGTAAACGTTGGCGTAAATGTGGGTGAGCGTCTTGTGGATGTCGGCCGTGCGGTTCTTTTTCTGGCTTTCCGGCAGTGTAGAGTTGTCGATGGTATCTTCGTTGGCAGTGTTGTCGTAGTCCTCCTGGTTGTCCTCGCCGTCGTCGATGCTGGTTTCGGAGAGGTCGCGTTTGAAGCGAGATCGGTCTCGTTGAAAGAGCATCTCTGGTGGGATTTGGGGCCCTTCACCTGGAGGGCCCTGTAGTTGAGCCAAAAAGTCCGTTAGACGTTGATCCGAACTAAAAAATGTAACTGAACGTATCTTACACACCACCGTATAGGCGTGCTAGAGTTCGGTGTAATGTAATATGTTGTATAATGCATATATTGCGCACAAATATAAGTTGTCTTGTAGTGTCCACCACCAATTTAAAAAAAAAAAAGAACAAAAGATCTATTGGGGCCTTCGTTTCGCAATTGATATTCCATATCAGCCCTTCTCTATACAAGGAAAACATAGTGATGGCGGCGAGCTGTTTATAACCATAGGCGGTAAAGTGCATGAAATTTGCTGCGAGATATCAGCTTGTTCATAGAGTGTATTAAAGTACTATAAGCAACCATATGAAACAGAACAGACTTCCTCGCTTTCTTGACATACCTACAAATTTTGTAACATGTTATAATCCCGACGAAAGCTAGAACATAAAACTTAGATCCCAAACTACATACTGTTTAATAGTTTGAGATATAACGAATATTGTGGGAGCCGCGAAACTGGAAAGAAGATTAACCGTTCATTTCGTGTTATTGCCAATAGTACAGGTACGGGAGAGAGCAGACTCCTTGCGTATTGATTTCTTTTTTAATAAGCTTTTTTGGTTCGTTATTGTTTTGTCATGCATTCTATCGCAATCGTTGCGGTGTTATAGCAATATGTATTTAAATAAGGCCAACAAAGGATCATTTTTACTCACTCTACGACAATTATATTGCTGCCGAGTTCAAACAAAGACGTAATCGCATACAGAGACAGCTATTATCATTCGAGAATTTGAATATACCTGAAATTTGATCTTCCCAACTGTGCTATAGTTTGTATCTGTATTATGCGCCCCTGAGAATCTCACAAGATTGGTGCGGGCACTATACAGAAAAAACAAAAACAAAAATATTTTAGTACTCACCGGTTCCGAAAATCTCAGCGTAAGAAGTTATGTTTCCACACTTACAGGCGGTCCTGTCTCCCCTTTTGCCCCAGCTGGACCCTTAAATATAAGGAAACAAACGCGTTTTCACATTAGGTTATTCCCGGTGCATCTGGCAAGAAAACATGAAGATATGGCTTACCTGGACTCCCTTAGGACCAGCAATGCCTTCGGGTCCCTTAAAAATAGGGATCACACAAGCAGAAAATAAATATTCAATATTACCCGATGTAAATATTTATGGTTAAAACGCGATCGAAACAAAAACTGCTTACGGGGTCTCCCTGTGGACCGTCAGCTCCTTTCGGACCTTCTGGTCCGATGGCACCCTAATAAAGTCAGTAAACAAAGTCGTCAGATAGTTTCTAGCAACACGAAAATCTTGATGTCTTATTTGATAAGACCTGGTCTAACGTTCATCACAATCCCAATAAGTTTACTCTCGTAATACCCTGAGCTCAGTTCATCGAGACTTGTTATCCAGCAGAAATAGAACTTGAGGAAATAATTTTGTTTAGATAAATTACCGTGCTTGAGGACGTCACCTAGACTGATTTGATGTCTCGCGCTCAAGGTACACGATACATACAAGTACGTAATTAAGGCAGTTTTAATGGCAGAAACACAGAAATTGTGGCGCCCTGCAAGTTGAGCCCCATATATACACCGTTTCACCGATGGACCGTATAGCAGCCACTGCAAGCTATCCCAGCCAATCTAGCGCTGTGAATGTGCAACCGGACTACGCGCCCGGCGTGTCGCTGTGCCCTTCCCTAAAGGGCACAGGGACACGTTTTTAGAAGTCGTTCCCCAGGGAAAGACTTCTAATTTTCGGTATTAGTTCATGTCACTGAGACCGAGCTCTCATCTTTTTGCATATGCAAACCGAAATCATAATGTATTTCAGACCATACATCAACCCCTATTTCCGCAAAGAGCAGACCCTTCCCCCTTAGGTATGTATGTTTCTGTATGTGCAACATCGTCTATCTATCTCTAAGTGACTGTTTTACTTTTCTTCTTTTTTTTTCCTATTCACCGTATCCTCTGGGAGTCAATACTTAAAGACGGTGACAAGTTAGGAGTTCAGGTGAAGCTTGTTTTGCAGCTCTTTCCACTTAGCAGAGCAAACGCTGGAGAAAAGGTCACCTCCTCTCTAGCGTTTTGCCAAAGTGGAAAGAGAGGAGAGTAGCTTCCCCTGAACTCTTAACCAGGCACTGATTATAGAGTCTTGTTTTTAGGGGAAGAAAATCACGCCTGTGCTCAGCCACCTTCTTTTTTCCCCTGTGCCGTACATGACTGCCTACTTACTCCCGCAACAATCATTAATCTGTGTGCGTGTGTGCGCGTTTGCTCATTTCCGAGCTGGTATAGAACTCTGTACTTAGCTGTCAGTTCCAAGAACTGGCGGCTAGGTAAAAAACAGGCAAACAATTAAGTGTGTTCATCAATCATGCACTCGTGTGACATGACGAAAACTTAAATCTCACCCAGACAAAATCAATATTAGCAAATCGCTGAATCCCGCTCGGCTGAACTCGCGATGATCCGACATTTCGATGGAATGAGCGAAACACTCGTTGGTCGCTAGAATCGGAGCCCTGAACTCACGTACACAGTTCGTTCGCCCGTTTTGCAGACACAAATTGTGAAGGAAAATATATTTGTCCATCACAATCTGTAGAGCTACAGTATTAAATCAAAACTCGGTGTTCAGACCAGTAAACATAACTTACCCGATTGAAAGATGCTATGTAGTTCTTGGTCAACGAATGTAGCAACTTCCCAGTTTTTTGACTGAACAGGTCCGCATACAGACGCGCATCAAACTTTTCGTTGTAGGTGATCCTCACTGCTCCAGGTGCAACGCTTGCCATCGTTTCAAAAGCAAAACGCCTGGAAGTAATGAACTGTTTGGGGCACAAATATATTATTACCGACGCCACATAGACATGAAGTGTTTACTCTTAGACTGCACGTGTGCCTCTCGGTGGCACGTGCGCTGGGTAGGAGATCGAACTATTAGCAGCGAGATGTTTTGGTGGCGCCCTCCTATGGTTCCCTCTCGTGACGTCATTACCTTCCGAACAACAAGTTCGATGGTGTTTGTAAATAGCATGGTGGAAGCTTGAAAGCATTGCGCTCTTAAAGCAACATTACCAGCACCGTCCAAATGAAAGTTCTTACATTCCTCTTATTTCCGTCGATGATAAATCCTTTGCTGACGTCATAGTCAGCATTCGGCCAATCGTGGAAGGCCGACCACAGCGACGCTTTCGATCGCGCACGTCACCAATAGGGCGCGCTTTATCGAGCTTGTTGTCCACACAGCCCGGTGTCTACTAACGATCCATAACAGACATTGAAACTCGCCCAGACCGTACGTGATAGGCGAAATTCCATTTTTTTTTTAAAGCTTTACAGATTTGTTTGTGCTAGAAAAAAAAAGGTTCGAGGTACACCTAAGCTCTTATGAGTTGTGAATGCTAAAGCATGCATGTCGTTCTTCCACTCCCTTATTTCGTCTGCGGCGTACTTGCATGGGCGGCCGAGCTCGCGCTCTCCTCGCTGCGCCAACCTTGGGCATGGAGCCGTTACATCGCTCGGTGGCGAGACGCTTCGTGTTACCGGCGTGCTGGCGGCAAGGACACGCAGCGCCATGCGGTGGCGGTCATTGAAACTGACGCGCAGCTGCCAATAGGAGCCTCGTTCCTTGAAACTATGACGCGCGCAATGGGACCGAAGCCAAAATCCATGAGATTTCGGCTTCACCAATAGGAGCGGGGAAACTAGGTGCCGTTTGGCTAGGCTTTTCGCGCGGCATCGAAGCTGGGAGCCATCAGATCTCGGCTTCACTTGAAAAAAGCAGTTTAGGTGCCGTTTGGCGCGGCTTCAAATCTGATGACGTCGGCTCTTTCCAGGGTGCAGTTAATGCTTTCGTATTAAAAATTTGGTTTGTTGTCCCCACAAGTGAAGCACAGTGCTAGAGGCGTGACTATTCGATCTCCTCCCCAAGACTCCGTTCACCTTTAGACTGAGACTGCAGCCAGTGCCACAAGCACGAAAGCTCGAGGTCGCAGCTTTGAAGCACTCGCAGCTTCGAAGCACAGAACGAGCACTCGCGCTAGAAATTCACTTTCCAAAGTCAGGAGTGCGGGTTCGCTCGCGCCTGTAGCTTTGGCTGTAGTCTTAGCTTAAAGGCCCCTACGCTGAGTTGCGTTTGCGAGCGTTTGAGTGCATTTGACTGCGTTGCGTCGAGAAACGAAAGCAAGTCGCCGTCACACATGTGCTTCGAACGAAGCCTAGCTGGTATCCAACTCAAGGAGTAGCTTTGGCACGCGACATACGAAGCAGTGATGTGTTGGTTTCTGCAGCCGCAACGCAGTCAAACGCACTCGAACGCTTTCAGGCGCAACTGTACATAGGGGTCTTAAGGGTGAACAGAGCATGCATATGCGGGAAAATACTCCGTCCATCGATCCTCGAGGCTAGAAGCTTCGCCTTCAGCGCGACCTCAGTGGCTTCCGCAGTGCTTAGGCTGCGCTTGCCTGCGTGTTCACATATTTGTTAGCAAGGGCAGAAATCTCGCGCTGAAGGCGGAATTTCTAGTCTTAGCTTAAGGATGAACGGAGTATAGTCTCGCGTTTGACAAGCTTTGCCTTTTTCCTGCAGTGTTGAGTTCTTGTAAAAATTTCCACGAGTTCTCAAAGGCCGCTACGACCCTTTACACAGGGTTTTCAAAAACTTCTTCGGCGAATGACGGCGAACGAGCGGAAAACATGTCTTTCAGCTAGAAGTCGCCTGGCCTCTGCAACGTTTCACCCGGAAGATTTACGCAGGCCCAAGATGACTGATTCGGAACTTTCGGTGGTCGCACTCGCGATGTAGCGACCAAACAGAAAAAAGCGATCCAAACAATTGCTATAGAGAACAGTGGCGGTGACCCATAAGTGCCTCGATCAACTTTCTGTCATCGAAAGGCTTTCGGCAGTCCTTTTGCCAAGAGGCTCATCAGACCGCACTTTGAAGAAAGCGCTTACGCAGCCGATTTATCTAATTTGTGTCTCGTGCTCTACTGACGCCTCGAACGTACGAACCTTCCACAGGATTTTTTTTAAAGCTTACAGATTTGTTTAAAAAAGAAAAACGGGAAAGCTACACTAATGCGGTTTGTGCGAGTGAGTTAAACGCCCAGGGGGAGATGATATGGGCGGCTAATCTTTGCGATAAGTCGGCTAATTAATCAAAATTCGAAATCCTCCGCTCGGTAGTATTTTCCTCAGCCACAAGAAGGCCGCCATCAGTTTGACACAGATGCCATACACTGAGATCATACTAGGGATCAGAGCTGCCAAACTGAACATCGGAGAGGGTCTGTTGGCCCGAATGTGAAATTGAACGTGATAAATGGACTCACCTGTGATTACAAAAACAAACGATTCCAGTGCCACTGATTTCTCCTCGGAATTTGGTACGCGGCGCGCTCGATAGCTGAGTTTTCCGCTTGAAACCGAAACGCCTAATCCAGGATGCGACCGTTTGTTCGCTGCGATACGCAGAAACGTCGTTCACTTCCGCCCGATAGGTATACGTCATGCAGCACACCGGAAAGTCATGGCGGCGCAGCACTATGCTCGTTGCTGCCTCGGGCCTTCAAGGCGCCATGTTCTTCCTACAGCTGGCGTATACAGCTGCATCACTCGTGTCCCAATGTTTTACTATTGTTTTGCCAAATCATGTACGGGGTGAGCACCATGCGCATGAAAAGATATAACATTCAAAAACTAAATTCGTGTGTTTTGTGTTTCAATGATAGCAGACTGGGAGTTTCCTGTTCAAGCGGGAGAACCTATTATTTGTCTCTAATTTTTGTGTCTCTCTGTGTTTTTTTTTTAATTGTTTTTCTGGCTATGTCGGGTGTTTCAGTGGCAGCAATTCTCGTTCGTGAAGGGGTAGAAAAACTTGAGTTGTCCGGGAAACGTGTCCCCTTGACACGAGTAACCATAACCAAACAATATTTTTTTTTTATTTATTTACGAACGAGCATAGTATCAGCGCAGCTTGGCCTGCGCCATTTATGGAAACAGCCTCAGGTTAGCGCAGCACAATCTCTAGAATGTTTCTCTCCAGCGTTGAACCAGTATCGCCGTTCTCGAATGCAGGTCGACCTCTGGTCGTAGCAGCAGTCGCAACAACGTTCAATTTCCTTTGGTTCGCTCGGCTGCGTCTCGTCAGGTTGAAAAGCCGCAGTGACATTGCTCATACATCATACGAAAGACACGGGCTATGTTCCAAATCTTACCCGAGTAACCCGTATCCTACGTCAGAGGGCAATACCACGTGGCACCGTGAGTAAGCGATCCGCTACTCGATTTTGGTACGGCAGGGATAATCACCTGGATACTACGCGGATTGGCTTCGTCTTGGGCGACGGCTGATCAGAAACCACATAGAGACCATAATGTTAACTGTTTCGAAGTCTTTCTCTGACAGTGACGACGCGTTTTTTTTTGTTTTTTTTTAGATGCCTTAACAAGCTTCTTTTGCTCACCTTCCTTTTGGGCAGCATTCTGAAATAAAAATTACTTATTCTTTTCAGTGAGACATCAATATTTTTGCTTTGGTTAATCTGCACGATCGCCGTAAGTCTAGTACAGCTGCCATGAACAGCTTCAATTCATCGTAATTAGCACCGATTACGTTTTGCGTATATTTACTTCCACGCGATGTATATTTACTTCCACGCGGTGTAGCGGTAGAGCGCATGGGGATTTCTCAACAGTGATACGTAACTTACGTTCACTTTGCCGCTAATATGATTATAAAATCACAGAGTGCACATCGAAACCGCTAAAGACAATTTATTAGAGAGGGAGATGCGGTGGGGTTGTTGACTGATCGTGTACATAAAATCTTCGATGCCTTCACTGCTTTGCAAGCAGACAAAAAAAAAAAAAAAAAACTTTCGCATTATCTACTGCGTTCGAACGAAGCTTTTAACGTAAGAATACGGAGTTCCCTCCAACGCCGAGGACGAGGATGCGGAGAAACTCCTGTTTACACTCGCATTCTGACAATACCAAGTATACCTTCCTGAGGGACGGTACACGGTCTGGATGGGATGCAGTCAATTCCTGCGTTGAAAACAGCTAATCGCAATAACCACACATAAATGGCTGCACCTCATTCTTTGTTATTTCGAACGTCTGCCGCCAAAGCCAACGGAGCCAACGAGGTTTGACGGCTGTCGGCGCAGGAAGCAGACGACGAACAGATCACGTGACGCATTTACTCGATTTCATCCGGCGTTACCCCCAAATCGAGGAGGGTAGCGTGAGTAATTACTCCGGAGTAAACAAGCCGCTTCTGGAATGCGAGTTCTGACGTCATCGAGTAAGCGCGAGTAAGTTTTGAAACGCCATGGCACGAAACATTTACTCCGAAGTCGGATCGAGTGAATTCTTGAACACAGCTACGGTTTTTCTGTGGACACGATGACAAAATCGTTTGCTGACAGTTTCGTACGACCAATGTGACAGTTTTACAGGGAAGAAATTATACGTCTCAGGACACTGACTGCAGACCGTATTTTGTTTGATATGTCGTAGCAATGGCCGCGGCTATATACAGGATGTCACAAAAAAACATTTACTAATTATATTTTTTTTTACCGCAAACATAAACTAGGCATCGCCGAATGCTCATTCTCTGCCCAAAGGCAGCGCTATAGATCACAACCAGATGCCGCAGATGCCAAAGTTTCACCTCGATCCGAACATTATTCAAAAGTTATAAGTAATTTTCTGAAAATTTCAATGGGAAAATGGACCCCATTTTTTTTCCCGTTTTTGTTTTCTGGTGCTCATAGAGCCCCATGTATTCAAAAACTCCGTCGGCCGCCATTTTCCCATTGAAATTTTCAGAAAATCCCTTATAACTTTTGAAAAAGGTATAGGATCGGGCTGAAACATTGGCATCTGGTTGTGATCCCTAGCGCTACCTTTGGGCGGAGAATGAGCGTTCGGCGATGCCCTAGTCTATTTTTGCGGTACAAAAAAAAACCCTAATTTTTTTTTTACACCGTGCAGCTGATTGTTTTTGTTTTGTCGGGCATTTTTCATCGAGAACGAACACATATTTTCTAGCATATTTTCTAGACTGCTCAGTTTGAAACGAATGAAACGATCTTATAATCCTCGATCCTGCCGGTGCGCTGCAGCTCTACATCTGGCCAATAGGCCAATAGGCAGCCGCGCCGGATGTGCGCACATGCACCCTGGTTGCAGTAGGTCACGATTCTAACGAAAACTACGTGCATCACCGGCTGAAGTGTACGCGCAAAAAAAAGGGACATAACATCACACGCAAGCTGTAATAGACCCTTTCTCAAAAGTCCGCAAAACCGTCTGTCCGCCACTCTCCAGCTCGTTGCTTGCGTCTCCAGCTCGTTGCTTGCCCTCCCGCGGCGGAAAAGGGAAGCGCTCTAGTGAGGGTCACCTGATTCTCCCGCTTGGCGGGCACGGCGGAACTCCTCGTGATCATGGCTCGCGAGATGTTATTTCTCAATGCAAAAAACACTCTTCATTATCCCATTTAATGTAGTTCTGCAGCCGGTATGAGAATGTACCTTATTACAGGGTTTTAGTATTGCGTGTAGGAGCAAACCCAAGCAGTGTGCGTTTGCGTTAGAGTTTTTTGCGCACGCTCGCTGTGTAGAACACGCGAAACAAGCACACAGTGCTTGCGTTCGCTCGTACACACAATACTTATACTCTGTACTGTTTCACGGTTTCTAACGCCAACCAAACGTGCTGCCTTGAGCAGACGGGCAAGCGGGTAAGCGTACGTTCCTTCGAACTGGAAAGGCTGAAATTGGTGAAAAAACGGCGCGTAAAAATTAAAGAAACAAATTGTTCTAAAAAGAATAGTAGCAAAAAAAAAAAAAATCTGTTTATTTTTTTTTTTATTTTTTGAGGGGGGGGGGGGGGGAGGGGGGAGAGAATTTTGTCTGGAATGATTGACGGCGCCCTCGGAAGTTTTGCCGATTGTCAAGAGTCTCGACTTTGATAGCTTTACACACTGCAATTTGTGTATTTTTACATAGATTTATCAAACTGGCTGTAAAATGTTTTTATTAATTTTAGACTATTTCCATTTTATAGCTTATTAAAAAGGCTGCAATTGATACCAATGATGATAATTTGCACATTTTTGAGTGCCGTACTTGTTCGCGCGTTTGAAATTAGATCCTAAGGAACAGATTATATTAGAGCTTGAAAAACTACGTATTAAAATATCTTGATTGTATTATTATTATTATAACTATTATTATTATTATTATTATTATTAATACAAATTGTGGCAACATAGGCTACCAATAAACGCCACGATCGCCAAAAATACGCCATTTAATTATAACAATCTTTCCAGGAAGGTCTCATTTTGTTTAATTTTTAGCGTATAAAAACTATAAAATCGTCATCAAGATTGACAAACAGTCAAAGCTGGATATAATATAAACTCATATACGTCACGCGTTGCTTTAAAACACACACACACACACACACACACACAAACACACACAAACACACACACACACAAACACACACACACTCTTCTGCTGTCTGACTCCGATTGTTTTTGGGTTTTGTAGTGAGAACAGCGTTTCTTAATTTATACGTTTTATGAACATATTCTACTCATTATCCGTGGCGATATTTTGTAAAGTTCAGATTGATTCTGTTATTCTTGTGACTGGGAATAATGTTAAAGGAATTATTTCACATGACATTTATTCGAGCTAGATAAGGTAGCAAGAACACAGAAATATCAGCACCGATCTTTTTTAACAAATGCAATATTCCATGCTACTTTTAAGGGGTATTAAAGGCCCTGTCTTTAAAGGGACACTGTACCCCAACATATATTGAACTGCCTGGATCGGATACGTACGTCAAAAAATAAATTTTCCGCGAACAACTTCTTTAGTTGAATAATTACGCTGGGAAACAGGTCTTAATTTATGAAAGAAGCCGATGTAGCAGATGCCCTGTTCCCGTCCTCGTCCTCTCTGTTTCATACTTTCAAGTTTTGTATCTATTAACCAACACGCTCGTTTTCAATTGTAAATAACACCTATACCGAGAACTTAAATTTAAAAAAAAAGGTTAGGTTCGGTTTTGTTCCAGAATTAAAACGTTCCTCCTGGCATAAATATTACCCTAAACACCGTTTATTCTTTCGGTATAAGAAGGTGACCCGTGCTCATAATACCCTAGCTTCCTCGTATGAGCAGGAAATAATTTGTCGCGCTCAGTGAAGCCAGCAGAGGAGATAAGCTCAGCAACTGGCATACCGGCACGCATCTCCGACCCTCACTAAAACCGCCATTTCGGAAAACGAGTGGCGCCACCCGTAGTGAAGTGAAGTTGCGGCGAGGACTCCGATCCAGTCACACGCTACGTGTCAGGCCAATGGCGACTACCAATGTTGTTTGCTGGACTGTAGAAAAGGGTATAGTATTGCAGTCAGATGTCCCCGTCATATGAGTGACGCGTTGTTAGAGAAAAAAAAAAAAAACAAAAAAAAAAACGAACAGCTGGACGTCACGACACAACGGGGAGTTGTAGCCCTCCTGTTACCTCCTTTTGTTGCGCACTGGTCGGCTCTTTCACGTTGCACACTGAATCTCTTAGCGTTTCCTATCTCCAGTGAAACTGTGGAAAGAGCGTTCTCTATGCTTCGCGTGGTCAGTCGGAAAGAGCGTACTGTGGTGACCGAATCCAGCATTGGAAAACACGCCTGCGTACATTACAAGTTGTAACTAGATTTCAGTTCCGTCATATATGTTCGCAATATTGGTTGACCAATGAAAGTGTAAGCCCGTATTTGGTTTTGTGTAGTACATGTTGTAACGAGCGGGCCTAGCAAGATTTCCCCGCGTGCAGGATCCCTGCCGCAAAAGCCCCGCGTTATTACCCCCCCGTTTGGAAAAGCCCGCGTTCAATCGACCTATTGCTAAATTACCCAAGCATGAAGGAGAATGCAGGGATTAGTGTTCTACGCACCACACGTGCACGCCTTCTCTATATAAAAGATTGGAAGTTAATAACCAAAATAAAGCGCTGACGAACGCGCATGCAAGCTGCAATTTGTTTTAGGCATTTGCTTTAGAAAAATTACTAATGCTGAGGCCAGCACGTGCGGCGCGTGGAACACCAATGCCTGCATTCTCCTTGATGGTTGTATAATATAGTAATAGGTGTACTATACTTCGTCTCACCCTAGCATGGACTAACCGCGAAGGCTGTGCTAGGGCGAGCGGCCAGCCTTGACTGCCTTGACTAGAGCACTTGCTGCACGAGCGCTCGTGCAGCCGCCGCGGCTTCATTCAAAGCGACTAGCTCGCGCTTTTAGCAGGCGCGGCTAACAATAGTCCATACTAAGGTGAAACGAAGTATATCCCGTCCCATATCCCCCCCGAGCCAAAAGCTACGTCCTCGCTGTTTTAGCCAGTTATTATTGGGGGATCGGTGGCCGAGTGGTCTAGCGCACACCAGCTCGGAGCACGTGGAGCGAAAGCTCGCGCTGCAGAACCTAGGGATCCTGGGTTCGAGCCCCACCCCTGCCCGTTTCGAGCTGGATGAGCATCGTACCGGCGTGCGGTCGTGTATCACTACTGCGTGATGCACGTTAAAGACCCCAGGCTAGCGGTTGTACTGCACTGGCTAAATTGCTCATCTACAGCTGGGAGATTCGTCGCCCCTGTGAGGCAGACCAAGTTCCAGGCTGTATAAACACACACACAACCCAATTTTTTTTTTTTTTTTAGCCAGTTATTCTTTACTACTTGAATGTCGGGTAAGGCATGAAATGTTACACAAGCTGGCGTGCACACTTACTGTCTCTTAGTGAAAAGCAGCATGCTCCGCCCTCGCGCTGCACCAGTGCAGAAAGTGTAGGGTGGTGTGCTTCCGGTTGTATCTCAATACACTAACCGGAAGTACGCTGCCGTACACTTTTCTGCACCGGTGCAAGAAGTGCTGGTAGATCGAACGCAGCTACTGTGCACGAACAAACCTGGCTTCGCTCCTGCCAGGTGTGGGCACAGAGCATGCGCAGACTAGATTCCCGTAAGGGAAGGCTTCTGTGCGTCCGTCGCGCCGACAGCAACGCTATCGCTGCGGCGTGATGTCGGTGTCGTGCGTTGGTGCAGGGGCGATACTGTAAAACCCCTTTCTTTTCGCGGCCCCTACTTTTCGCGAATCGGTCACAAAAGATATAATCGATTCCACTGAATTTTGCGGATTCCAGACGCTTGCATTTGGAACTCTTAAAGACGGAACTTTTCGTGTGTCTCTAAATTTCATGAATATTTAAATTCTCGAAAATTACGGGCTAGAGAACGTCAAGGGTTTTAAAATATTGTAACGTAAGCAGTTGAAAATATGGGAAAGAAGGAATTTCCTTCTTACCGAGAATCTCTTCATTTATTCCTTACGTCGTTTTCGCCCCCAGCGTGATTGGCCCCTCCCTCAAAATTTGTAAAACGGCGGGTTTCCTTTTTTTCACCGCACGTAGCTTTCACAGCATTGCCCACCTGAACTATTATGTTTTCATTTCTAATAGAAACACTCAAGCACGACGTAACATCGTCTGACGTCGTGTTAAGTATCAAATTATAGACTTTATTTGTGGAGCGTTTTGATTGGTTCTCAGAGTGATTTGCGGTGAAGAAGACGGCCAGTCATTTAGAATAGTAATAGTACGAGCCCTTTATAACAGCTTCGCAATTCTGATAACGTTGAGGTTTTAACTACCGAAAAAAACGTATACATTTCTTGCTAAATGCGAGTCTATTTAGAAAAACAAATCCATTTTCAGGCATAGATGCATTAACAGGGATCTTGTACGCGTACTTTTATCCCCAAGTGGGTCTGCGAATTAAGCACGCAGTCGCGCATCTGAATGAGGCTCTCTTTGAGAGCGCTCCTAAATTCCGCAGCAGACGTCGTCGTGCAGCTCCGGAAGCTGGACACCCCAAAGCTGACGGAATCCGACCCCATGTTGTACAGAACAAAGTAGCCGTCGGGAAACACTGGGCCGATTATCATGACGCCGTCGCACCGAGCGGAGACCTGAAAATAGTAATACATTTCCGACCAAGGCACACACTCTAAAGAAAAGTCTGCGAAATCACTTTCCTGCAGAACACGAATACAGCCAATCGTGGCTAACAATAGACTGATCGCAGCAAATTGCAAAACTGAGAAGGCGATTTTTTTTTTCTTTTTTTATCACGTGTGCAGGGACACAATGAGCAAGTGTGATACGTCATATATTGCCACGCGCGTCGCCAAACGAGCTCGTGCGTGGCCCAATAGTTAGCGTGCTTCGCGCGGAAGCCACGTTCGATTCCTGGAAGCGAGCGCTTATTTTATTTGTTATTTTCATTGATTGTTCTCGTAGGTTCGAGTACCTTGTCGCCTTATTGAGTTAGGAGTGTTCTACGCACCGAACGTTCAACGCCGAATGTCCCAAAAGCCCACACGTGTAGTAAGTACATAGGGGCTCCG
Source organism: Ixodes scapularis (assembly GCF_016920785.2). Lineage (NCBI taxonomy): Eukaryota > Metazoa > Arthropoda > Arachnida > Ixodida > Ixodidae > Ixodes > Ixodes scapularis. The sequence goes on from NW_024609868.1 coordinate 22,139,428, forward strand.
CGTCGCGAGCCGGGGTCAGTCTTGCCCCAGCGTTCGATCATGCTGTTTCGCCGCCATCGACGCCTGCGACGCTAGCCTTTTTCAATATTGTTTTGGGCACAAGTTCGCCCTACTAAACATTTAGTTTGCTTCAGTTTTCGTTGCCTCATCAATTGTCTTTTGTGACAATATTCATTAACTCTGTGCACGTCATTGTTTTCTTTTTATAATCATATGTTTAGTTTTGTTATTCGCTGAGATCCTTCTAGCATTGTTCGCTGTGATTGGATGTCTGCGTGTTCTGCGGGAAAGTAAACTCACATACCTTTTAGTCGAGTGTACTCACTACAACTATGTTTTAATACATTAGCAATAGTACCCATATGACAGAGAAAAGCTGACAGCGTCCGTCTGTGGACAGAACAGTGAAAAAGAAGCGCGTCGCGTAGAGAGGAGGACAGTGGTGAAGGACAAGGGCGAGAGGGAGTTGACGTCACGAGGCGGAAGCCAATACGGGCTCGGATGCTGGGGCGTGCTTTAACTTGCAGGTGTGCGGAGCGCGTATGCCTTGGTCTGTGCTACAAAATGGAGTGTGAACCAAGCACTAGCGCTGGTCCACGTAGGCGGCAAAAGGATTAAAGGAAGATCCATTGGTGGATCTTTAGGGAATGCGTTAGCATGACCGTTGGGAAACGCCACACACGTAGTCAAGGGGTGTGCGATTAGTGGGTTGTGAGTGCTTAGTTATGATGTTTGTGTGCGTTTCCTCCATGTGCCTTGTTGCCTTCATGCTGCATGCTTTAAGGAATTATACGAAAAAAGTGAAAGCCGTTTACAAATCCCTGTAACGCCGAATTGGAGCGCAGCTCTTGAGGAGGAGGAGTGAAGGGTACTGAGGGGAGGGTAGACCCCTCCCCCTTCTCCTCCTCCTCCCCTCATTCTTTAATATGCTCCGGGGGGGTGTCACGTGACTTCGGGGAGGGGGTCACGTGACCTCGGGGAGGCGTGACCTGGGGATGACCTCAAGGCCACGTGACCCCAAAGGTGACCCCCACGTGACCTTGGGGTCACGTGACCTGGAGGGGTCACGTGACCTCGGGGGGTCACGTGACCTCAGAGGGGTCACGTGACCTCAGAGGGGTCACGTGACCTCAGAGGGGTCACGTGACCTTGAGATGACCTTGGAAGGGGTCACGTGACCTTGGGGGACACGTGACCTCGGGGGTCACGTGACCTTGGGGAGGCGACCACGTGACCTCGGGGGGTCACGTGACCTCAGAGGGGTCACGTGACTTGGGGGTCACGTGACCTTCAAAGGGTCACGTGGGGTCATCTTGGGGTCACGTGACCTTGAGATGACCTTGGAAGGGGTCACGTGACCTCGAGGGGTCACGTGGCCTTCAGGGGGTCACGTGGGGTCACGTGACCTTGAGATGACCTTGGGAGGGGTCACGTGACCTTGGGGGTCACGTGACCTTGGGATGACCTTGGTTACGCCGACGGCGACGGCGACGCCGACGCCGACGGCGACGCCGCTCAAGCCGGGAACGGGCCCCTAAGAGCTGCGCTCTAAAACATTCTCATTGAAACTCAATAGCAAAAGTTCTATTGAAACACAATTGCCACAATTCAATTGAAATGCAATTGCTAAAAGCTCAATTAAGACTCAGTGGCCAATACCCTGGTACGGTTCAATAGGAACTCATTAGGAAAAGTTAGTTGAGTTTCAATTGAGACTGAATGCGGTCTATTGAGTGAGTCTTTTACGTTTTCAATTGAAACTCAATTCATTTTTTTGTAAGGGCAGTGCAGGATGTCTGGTAGACCAATCAAAGCTGTTCGCATCTTCTGAGGACGACGGCGACGGGTCGCAGGTGTACTGTGTGTTCGGTAGCCAACGGCAGCAGTTTAGGCCTCTTACTTGGTACACGCTATACCTTGTTCATTCTTAAAGGCCGACTTACAGCCTCGGTTTTCTGCAGGGAAGATAATCCTCTTAGCGCTCCTCTCTCCTAGGCTGCGAGGGGAGTCAAGCAAGACAAGTTGGGGCAAGGTAAAAAAGTGGAGAGGATATAGGAAAAAAGAAGGCGTGCAAAAGTGGAAAGCGCGAAGTGTACGTAGGCCTTTAAGTGGAGCCTGGCAGCCAAAGCTACAATCGCGAGCTAGCCCGCGCTCCCGGCTTTGAGACGTGCATTTCTAGTGCTAGTGCTCGTTCTGTGGAAGAGCACTTCTAAGCAGCGTCCCCAAGCTCTCGTGCTTGTGGCATTGGCTGTAGTGTCAGCTTAAAAGTAAACGGAGTATAGCGCTCATCAGGCGGCACTTCGCTCCCGCTGCTGCTGCTGCTGCTGTTGCCGCACGTCGCCAACGCACATCCGAGGTCCCAACTCCAGGTACGAGCAGGTACGAGCACGCTTGACGAGCACGAAACGGGCCGATGTTGCCAAATACCTGATGGACGGATAGCGGCTATACACTTTGTAACTGGCGGCAGCCTGCGTCAAATACCCTATAGACAGGGCAGAGTTCCTGCCCAAGCCGGCCTGCTTGGCAGGGCAAGGGACGTGACGTAACCAAACGACCTTTTAAAAGCGCGCACCATGAATTGCGCACAATATTTATATTTTGAGTCAATAAATTTTGGACACGATATCGCTGGAGACAACGTAACTCTCAAAACTAGGGTTTGGTAATTTCTTAAAAATACGATAAACTCCAAAAAAAACCTCGCCGGAAAAAAGTTCGACTATTCGAATTTATCCGAAAAACTCCAAATTTCGAGGACACAATGGAAAAATATTAGGCCAAAAAAGCACGATACTTCACGAATAAAGTTTGTAAATCACAGGTAAATCATCACTTTGTTTCCCTTTAAGCCTTTAACTGTAAGCGTAGAAGAAGCCACAAAGAGAGCTCCGGGCTTTCAGCGTCCCTGCCAAGCACGCGCGCTCGTGCAGAGCAAGCATTTTTTTGGGCCACATGCTCGTGCTTCTAACTTCGGCCTCACTGACACTTAAAGTGAAACGGAGTATAGTGGCATAGACTCCTCTATACTCACAAAGCCTGGTAGTTCGACGACGGAGCCATCGAGTGCCCGGTCGCAGATTTGGAGCGCGAGGATCTGGTAGCACAGAGCATTTCTCGAGGACTCTGGTATTCAGAGCACAGCTTTTGCAGCGGCGAGGACCCGAAACATGGTTTTCAAACCCGATGAGAAAAGAAGCCGTAGCGCGAGGAACGCGAGGTGCACGTGCGGACATTCCATCGCTCGGGAGAAGTGTGTTTCGGCATCTCGCCGCAGCGGGGCGCCCGTTACATGGCTCTCCTCTCATCGGTTGTCTGTCGCTCTGCCTTGCACATTCGGCGGCCGCGTCTGGTGGCGGTCTGCCAGGCTTTGACAGTATAAAAAAAGCTATAATAGTTTTCCAAAAAAAAAGTTGTTTTTTTTTATTTACGAGGGAGAGTTTTTGTTTTTATCGTCAACGTTCGTTCAGTACAATGGGCCAATGTACGTATGAACCACGACAAAAACTATTGTTCCGGTTTTCAGTTTTGACCAGGGAGGATGGGTTGAGTTTTTATAACGGTAAGAGCTGTGAACCTGTAGATTTCATAGGATGAGGACAGCAACTGATGGCTTTATGTGTCCAAAAGTCCGGCTGTTTCAAAGTACCGACGTTTATTGAAGTAACACTTGTTTTCAAGGTATGTCGTGTTACAGTTACTATCGCCAATCGCAAGAGCGCCAACACCAAATAGAGGTGCAGAAATAATACCGGTGACATTTTTTTTATAGATTTAGTGCGCGTGTTCGTGCGGAGTTGGACATAAATTCTTTTTATCTTAGAAAAAAATATTGAGTAAAACGAAACTATGAATTTAGGGGAATTGGGAACCTAGTAAAATGAAACTCCGATAAACACCGACCTTCCAGCGAAAAATTAACCCGAAAAAAACACTCTTCGAACTTCACCCCCCCCCCCCCCTCCCCCCAAAATAATAAACTCCAAAAATACGAAATCCTTCTTATAAGTCATAACTAATTGGTGCGCCATAAATGCCGTTACTACCAACAGTTTCCACCCAAGATATCGGTTCAGTATCCCTACAACTGCATTTCATTCATTTTGGGACTTTTAGAGACGAAGGTCGCCGTCAATATTTATGTATGGCGGCCATGTCCGAGAAATGTCTTGTTTCTCCTAAAAAACAAACGGAAGTGATGGAAGTGACGATATCGCATCTGATTGGTTAGAGGCTCAAAAAACGAAAGAAGGAACTTTCGTCATTTGAGCCTCTAACCAATCGGACACAACATCCTCACTTCCATCACTTCCGTTTCTTTCTGAGGAGAAACTAAACATTTGTCGAACATAGCCCCCCCCCCCCCCCCCCCCTCCCCCCGGTGTGTTGAACGTTCATCTTGGGGGGCAAAAGGACGTGCAGATCAAATGCACCTCCAAACACGGCTTTATTCTTAACCATATTAGCCTGTAGTTAATGTCAAAGCAACTGGCCGGTAATCGTACTCGTTGTGTAAAGCAATGTAGCGTCTGTGCATTTGTTATGCATGGTTTATGAAAAGCTATCTTGAAATGCCTTTACCGCGACTTTACCTTTACCTGTTTATACTATAGTCTAAATAGGTAGAGGTAAAACAGAAGATCAATAAACATATATTGTTCGTATCAGTTGCATTATGTAGAGCGAAAATAAACAGTTGCCTCCTTGAAATAACTCTTGTGTGAATAAATTACTTGTGATCGTCGTCCAGTGGTACGCATAAAGCGAAAACGCAACGCAAGCGGACGCGAGAAGCCGGCAAACAAAATGCCATGGGGCCACCATTTTGAAAAGCAGAGCAATAAAAACGAAACATAAAAAGTGGTTAGTTACCCCATCCGTTGTAAGAGGGCGCTTTTACGAGTTTAAATAATTGTTCGAGTAACTTTTTTTTTTTTTTTAATTATTTGGTTATCAATATAATTTATGTTGTGTGAATAATATATTATGAGTTTAGTTCTACAATGCACTTTCATTTACACAAGACCCTCGATCACGTGGTTTGCGATTACCACAGGCTTATTCTACAGCGGGAAAACTGTGTATGATAAACTGTGCTCAGCAGCTGGTCTAGCTCAATGGGCTACAGCCACGGTGTAGCTACAGCACAGGCAGCGCATGCGCGCAGGCTCGCCGGATCACTGGGCTCGCGGCTCGCTCCCTTTGAACTGCCTCCGAAGCTCGAGCTGGCGCGCGCGGGTTGACGATGGAAACCTATCTTCTCAAAAAACGAGGCTGTAACGTATCGTTTGATGGCGCAAATGCAAGTATTTTTCACGTCGTTTTTTACAGTGTGTGAATCTCGCCAAACGGCGATGAAGAGTGGCAGGTGAAATGTGCTCGCATGTGGTCGTGGATTTTGTGTACGATGTAGGATTACCCAGAAAGGTGGGTCAACATCAATAAATGTGCGGGTAAGAAGCAACTACATGCACGTGCATATGTTTATTGGACACCTTTTTTATATCAGAGCTTATTATTTCATATCAGTTTCATACGCCGCGTATCAGTTACACTAGGCTGGCTAGGTGGCGCTAGGTACCGCCCAGTTCATGTGCTACAAAAAATATTTTTATTTACTCACGCCACCATGCAGATACAGCGCTACATTACGCATACCACTAGCATCAGCTGAACATATACATTGAGCGCATACACATACACGGCACAACAAATATGAATACGATTTAGCACACCCAATTACTTTTTCTGAGCTCTGCGTTTCCGCCTTTTATAAAGGTCGTTTTGTAAGTACGGAGTTTTTTGGTGACCACCTAAGCAATAAATAATATTATCAGCATGTTGGATTTTTATTCAGTAATGTCGTACCTCTAATTGGTATTTTGAACGGCTCAGGGGATGAATATCTTAATAAAAAGTAAACTCTCATGCCGTAATTATTTGAAAGCCAGTAAATCAAGCAGCTCCACTGCGGTTGCAAACCACGTGTTTGCTTTCCCGTGTGGCACGTCGTATACTGAAAACAAATTATATGAATTTATTTCTGATATGTTTATTGGGCACATTCATATCAGTTGGCATATGTTGCATAACAGTTTTTGGGTATTTCATATCTGTTTCATATATTGCATATCAGTTTATGGATATATCATATCAGTTTCATTGTCGCATATCAGTTTTTGAGTATTTCATATTAGTTCCATATATTGCATATCAGTTTCTGGATATTTCATATCAGTTTCATTTGTCGCATATCAGTTTTTGGTTATTTCATATCAGTTCTTATAGAGACTCATATAATTTTTTTCAGTAGGGATGTTATCGTGCGAACTTACATTGCCACGTATCGCGTTCGATTTGGGTTCCAACACCGGTAACCTAACTTTTGTTTCACTACAACTGCAATAAACGATTGTTTGAAAACGATCACTCCAATAAGCTCTTCGTTATTGTGCTTTCTCATTAAAAGGTAGGTCGCGGGTGTTCCAGCTAGTTATTCTGAATGGTTTGGTAATTGTCTAGCATTTAAAGCGCGCGAGGCTGTGTGTACTGTGTGCCGTACCAACAGCCGTACGTACTTGCGATCAATGTGAATGTGTCTGCAACGTGGAACGTTTGTGTTCTGTGTGTATCCATCTCCAATATCGTTCTCTCTCGCATTGCAGTATGATAACTCTTGCTATGTTACGATATCATTCACGCGATGTCGTATATCTGGGAATACCGATATCCACATGTTGCCTCACGGACGATAAATATTGTGTTACGTTTCCCCTTAATCCGCGGTATATGCCGACGTAATTCATGTTGGTAACTTGGAATTCGTTCTGAGATACATGCACGCGATAGCATATTGTATTCTTCTTTGGGCCCGTGATGGACGACCGATATTTATATGTCGTGTGGCCGTACAGTATGTCCATGTCGGTCACCAATATGCACGCGATGTCGTATCCAATTCCAATAACCGTAAGTTCTGTCGGGATATTGTGCTCCGATATCGTGTTGTATACCAATAACCGCAAGTTTCATTGGGATCAGGGATGGGCAGTATTTCAAATACAAGTATTTGAAATACGTATTTCAAATACTTTGTGTATTTTGCATTTGTATTTGATTACAAATTAGGTAATGTATTTGACGTGTGGATTCAAATACTAAAACGTGGGTATTTCAAATACAATATTAATTAAATACAATTTTGTGAGCCAAAATACATCCCTCAAATTTATTGTCACTGTCCAGAGCAGGAAGAAAACTACGTTCTGCACCGAATGCAGTGTCTCTCAATCAAGCACAAGCGTTTAGTGACTTTGTGATTACGGTGCTAGTCCAGGGCAAGAATAGTGACCAAATCGACGTTCACAGGCAGACTGGCTAAATAAGTGCCTGTGACAACTTGTGATGAAGTTTCCAGCCTGATTTCCCTTCATATTTTTGCCTTAAACATTCTAAATGCGCGGGTCGTCCAGATCTTCGTAACTGGTGCGAGTTGCAACAATAAAAAAATTCTCTAGCTAGTGCTGCGCGTCTTGGACTTCTCGGTTCTTTGTTGGTCTATACCAAAATGTAATCGAAAAAAAAAAAGCTGCTTGAAGCTCTGTACTTTTTTTACCTATTACGTCCAAGCTGATTACATTTTTTGTGATTATATTTCTATTACATTACTAGAGCCTCGCACACTAACTCCGGAGTTTTCAATGCAAAATTAAAATGAGATACCCGGAAACCTGTTGCAGGTGCCCTGAAGTCGCTGACGCAAATTTTGTGGAATGTATTTGGAAAAGTATTTGGAGGAGACCAAATACATTTGGTTGTATTTCTATCTTGTACTTAAATGCTTTTTGGAAATGTAATTAGATTTGTGATTAAACACCTTTTTGACGAAGTGTTTTGTATTTGTATTTCGATACATATTTGCATGTATTTTGCCCATCCGTGATTGGGATGTTTTGCTCCTATATCCTGTTGTATACCAATAACAGAATATTATATCGGGATATTGTGCTCCGATATGAATTCACATCACGCGTATTGGGTTAATTAGATAACAATAAGTTTTTATTGGTTTCCACCGACTTCACTGGAATAAAATGTTTCCAATAAGCCGAGTTTATAATGACCTTTTTCAATAGGGACGTTCAGTTCATTTAAACGTTTTCCGATCCCCTGTACCGCGATGCAATCGACGGAATGCCGCCAGCCACAGTTGAAGCATCGGATAAAATGCCACCATTGTGCAGAACAACTAGACAAGAACAAAAAAATATATATATTAAATTGTTCAGCTTTATGACTATTCCTGTGAAAACACCGTCGTCGTGATTGAACGACGGAACGAAGATTTCTCTTTCCCGTTATTTAGCAAATGATTTCACATATATTTCAATTCTTTTTTTTTGCTTTTTCTTTAAACATTTTGAAACGTAATTGTTCGGCTGTTTGATACTGTTCTTGACCTAAGCAGTCGCATTGAATAGGTTGGCCAAATCGGCCTGTAAATCGGACGCTACGGCACTTAAGGTGCACCCTTCGTTTTTTTAGCCGAAGATATTCATGAGATCCGAACACATCCATGCCGAGATATCTATGTCTTGTCGCAAAAACGATCGGGAGTTGGTATGCAAAGAGGAACAACACGGTTTGTTTATTCGTCTATTATTTTCTTGAATCACGCCTCAGGTCCTCGATGCCCTGATCCTGTGTTGAAGTTGGACACGTTGAGTCTACACTTGGTTTCGCATTAAGTCCGGCCGCAGCTGACTCTACTATCTGGTGGAGCCGATCAAGCCGCCCGCAAAAGTGCCTCCCTACCCCACTCCCCCCCCCCCCCCATTCAAATTTTCTGGGAGAAGTTAAGCACCCCCCCCCCTCCCCATGTCCACGCCGGGCTCCCCCCCCCCCCCCTTCCCCCAACCGGCCAGGGATTGACGACGTCAATGTATTGTAAACTAACATATTAATTAGCAAAAAAAAATAGTTAAACTTCACTTTTTACCTAATGGAAATAGATATATGGTTCCACTTAGAAACTTGCTCAGACTCATCGAAGGCCCTTGACCACTTCATTGTATTCATTGCAGGACTACTTGAAGCACCTGGGAAGCGCGGGAGTGCGCTTAAAGAACAAAACAATTACCTTATTCGAAAGTCACGTAATTTTCCTATACTTCTAATGAGAAAATGGGGCCCTGTGCTGTTAGTTTGCGCCGTTCAGTCCCATCCACACGTGGGCTCCGTCGGCCGCCATTTTACCATAGAAAATTTTCGAAAAGCGCTTATAATATTTTAATCAAATCACGATTTGTCCTCGAACTTTGGCGTGTGGTGCGTATCGCCAGGGGTACATTTCGACGGAAACTAAACGCTCAGCAATCTGGGAATTTAGTTTTGTATAAAATAACATTAATGGTTTCTTTTTTCTCGGGGACATCCTCTAATTTTGTGTGTGCGTGTGTGTGTGGGGGGGAGGGAAATCGTAAACAGGTACGTCGAATTCTAGCCCCCCCATCGCCCCCCCCCCCCCCCCCCTTCGAACGGAAAATTGGAAAATTTCTTCATGCTAGTTCAGCAATGGTAGAACTAAGTAAACTTGACACAGGGCACAAAAAACGAAGACGTAGAAGGGTGTACACAACATAAGAGCTAACCTTGAACTAAAGTTTTACTGGAAAACAAGCACTGAAATAAACAACAGCAACCCCCAACGAACTACGCCATCATGGCCGATCAGCACGTGTCCATATGACTAATCTCCCTGCTATGCAGAAGGACCGAAGGTTTGCTTACGCAATGCTCTGTTCCTTCTACTTGCGTAACTGTGTACGCCTCTAACATTTCTCTGGGCATCTAATTCTCGCCCCTTTTGGCTATCGTGACGTGTGGGAGTCGGGCTGGAATCCAATTGCCCCCCGTCTACCGAAAAGGTAAAGCATGCTCACGGAATCTCTCACTAATACATCTGCCAGTTTGATTTACAAGTTATTGAGAGATGATAGGACAGGCACAGAAACATAACAAACACCATGATGTTGCTCTTGTTTTTTACGCTGTCTAATTGGTTATATAAGCTCGTAGCGTCGGCTGCGTTTGTACTTAAAGTGAAACAAAGTATAGAGGTCTGATGATCTGGTGGATGAGGGACAAGTATATGTTCTCTAGTCGTGGAAAGATTGTTTTCAAGCTGATATCTGGACCTGGAATGTTGGTCTGGATTATTATGCCTGGAACGCGTCTCCAATTGGTGTGTTTACCAGTAATCCCTCGGTTTCCGCCTGATGATGTTATAGTTGTGTCATGTCGCCGGCCGCGATCCTGGCGGTGCCACAGCATCGATGGTGAAAGTGGCAGATGCTCGTTCTGTTGCAGGTCGCTCTCCATCTTGACAGTCCACAGATGTCTTAGCAACAATGGAAGCTAGGACTCCGCGAAGACGGTGACAGTCGTGGTCGCCCGTACTTTTTATTAAAACTTTTAGCAATATACCGACAGGATCACGACATCTGACAGCATAAAACGCAGACTTCTTTTATGTCATTTTTTGTCACATCGGGGTCACTTTTGATGTGTGGGTGTGTGGGACGCTAAATAGACCAGTCGGAGTCGCATCCCAGGCGCCATACCCTAAATAATTTAGACAAAAGTTGTGATGTCCTTCATGGTTTGTGTGGTGTCATAGTGTTTGAGGTTGTTCGTCCCGACGTGTAGGATAAAGTGCGAGATGCTGGTAGGTGGTGCGGTGATTAAAGTAGTGATGTCGTCAGTCTGTACGCCACTATGGAAGTGTGTGGTGCATGTGGCCCGGCAGACAAGCGTCCATGAATATGTCTGAGTTTTTCGCAGCCTTCGAAGGCTTTGTGCCCGAGAGTGCAAGGGAGACTTACGAGAAAGCATCAGCAGCTTGAGAAAAAGTCCAAAGTAAACGCAGAGGTTGTAAAGGCTGGTATGCGATAAATGAAAGAGGAGTTTCTTGTGAGTTTAGGAAAACTCGTACAATTTGCCTAATATATTTTGCACAAAATATCCAAGTATCATCACTATAAAATTTGATTCATGTTTACTTACGGCATACGAATGTACAACTCGGTCCACGAGAACTCAAGAAATATTTCCTATATTTCGGTAATGAGGTTTATTTAGTAGGCATTTTAATATATAGTGCAATGAGACAAAAAAAAAACGTTGTGTTTCTTTCTTTTTTTTTTTTTGTTACATACAGGAAATTCCTAAAACCGATTTCGTAGCTCAAACTTTGGAGGGTTGCAGCAGGGACCGCCCGATAGGTGCCTTAAGGCTACTGTGGGGAAAGAACACAAGCAGCATAGATTCACAGCAAAACTGTGAATCTATGGGAGACATGTTTATTGACTTACTCGCCAAAACGCTCTCGTCGGGTGAAATCTGAAGTATCAGGGACTGCCTCGGCTGTCAGAATCTGAGTTCGGAGTTACGCGCTGCCGCGATGGGCAGGCTCACGGCAAAGGGAATGGTGAGAGAAAGAAAAAGGGTCCCGTGAAGCAAGACGATTTTTTTTGAGTCAAGAGATTCGACGAGTCAAAAGGTTCAATATTATACCTCTCAGATTGTTGGATCTCTAGACTTGTTGCTCCCGTTGACTTACCAAACGACAAGAACCTTAATGTATCGTTTGATAATTCCTTGTGTAGCGTTCAACAAGAATCTTGTCATATTTCTTAGTTTCAACAAGACTCTTCATTATGTGACACGAAGCTGCTTGCCAGTACCATATAAAAAAAAATCTGCTGTTTTATCATTTTTCTCAATGACTAAAACTATTACAAACAATGTTTTTACTTTTTACTAATACAATTTTTATTTAAAATCATTTCGATAAAAAGTAAATCCCCAAGCAGTAGCGGAAGGTCAACTAAGGCGGAAGGTCAAGATGCCTTGGCGAGTGCACCAGTACTCATATCTCTTTATTAAGCTTATGGATGGTGAATTTCCCTCAAAGTTTTCGGCTCTGGCTTCAAACATCAACCCGATAAAATTTGATCTGATTCGGGTACATTTCAAATTAAGAAAGAAAGTTTCAAACCTTTATTTTTCCAGCTTTGAATTGGGGGGGGGGGGGGGGCGGGGAAGGGGGGGGGGGAGGTTGAGGCCAGGACTAGGAAAGAAATATGGCACGAAGTGAGGGACAATGCAAAGGGCCGACTCAGTGTTGGCGAGCTGCCAGTACAAACGTGAACATATCAGGAATCTCAGAATCAACCTGAATGTTTTTAGTTCTGTATAGTCCCATTTGAAAGCCTGCATCTGTCACGGCTCGCTTGATCACATCTTCAGTGACATACGCCTGATTAAAGTCAGCAGTTCCCGCGGGATAGCTTTTCGGACCACCCACGCCCATGAGGACAAACAGACCGCCGGGCTTCGCGAGTGTTCCCACGTTGCAAACCGCGCTTTGGAAACACTCGTGGTCTGTTGTGGCCGATTCCAGGCAATTGCAGGAAAGAACGACGTCGAAGGTTTCTCTATGTTCCTCGGGCAGGACTCCGGGTTCCAGGACGTCACAGGGAATCACCTTGCGGATGGAGGACCTTGTACGCTTCTGTATTTCTAACGCCCCTTGCTTGATGTCGCTGCAAAGCAAATCGAAAAATTGGTGATCAATCTATATAACGGCTTACACTCAGTACAGACACTCGCAGAAAAATCGACAATCTAACAGTTGTGAGGGGGGAGGGGTGTTCTTTTTTTCTTAAGATCTACAGGTTAGCCACATTCATAGTTAAAAACATGTTTTTCTGATAAGACTAGCGAAGATTACTTTCAAATATAAACGTATCCAATTTGTTCGCGCCCATAAAATATAATTATTCATCTTAACGTACTAACCCAGGTGTCCCACAAGGTTCAGTACTAAGTGCACACTTCTTCCTGATTTATCTTAATGAAATTCCTATCCGTGCGCCTTCTTCTATTAGTCTTTTTGCTGGCCACTGTTCAATAAAAAAAATTCACAGTTCAGATATTTATGTGCTTCAGGCGGTAATTAACAATGTTACGCAATAGTACAATTACTGGCATACTGAACTTAATACCTCATAATGTAGATCCCTGAGTGTCTCTCATCAAACTGACGCTTTTCTTCTTCTTCATCAATAATTCTATTACCTTTATTGTGTACCGTCCTATAAATAAATCTGTAATAACATAACTAATTATCTTTCCTGGAAGAGTCATGCAAACTACGTCACCAACCACGCTAATCAACTGTAGGATTGCGTCAAAGCGAACTTTTGTTTTGCCCCCCCCCCCCGCCCCCCATGTATTAAAACATATTCAATATAAAAATTCAATTCGTACTAAACTTGAATATGCAGCTTCAATCTGGGACTTTGGTATTACCCTTCCATCTGCAGTGGAATCCATCCAAAATCACTCCCGCTCGTTTTATACTTTCTAGCAATCACCGCAGAGCTACATCACATATATGAAAGCGCCCTATCCTTGCCTAATCTTTCCCTTCTAATAAAAATATCTCGCCTATATCGTCACGCTGAACATACCATAACATATCACATCGTCACTCACTAATCATCAGATAAATGTATGTATCCCTACAATGCCTCCATACCAAATACATTATTTAATATCGCCTTCTCGCAGTCAAAGTTGCAGTTACTAACACCGCTGATTTTCATAAAACAATTACTAATTTGTTACATGATGTTTCATACTAATTTTGTTTTCTACTCTTAATTTGTTTTATTGTTATGTTTATGTAGCAGTGCTCTCTCCTTTCCGTAATGCCTTTGGCCCTGAAAAAATAGTAATAGAATTAAATTAAATGAAAATTGACATTTGTTTAAGTGAAGTCCTTATAAAGAACTTTTTTTTAATTATCCGCATATTAAAAGGCACGGCGAAAAAGCCCGAGCACGCACCTCATCCGGACACACCGTCATTTCCTTCCGGAACGCCTAATATTTTAATGAACCTTAAAAAGAATAAAGCTTGTGTCATGGCAATCCGACGACCGTTTCTTTAACACGATAGTGTTAAGGACCTCATGTCGCAGAAAAGCCGGCGTCGGCGTCGGTGACGTGGCGGGAAACTCTTGATTGGTCGATAAGGTCATGACATCACAGGAAACTCCTGATTCGTCGATAGGGTCATGACGTCACAGCCACATGACCTCGCACGGGAATTTCAAACAACCCACAACGGTCACGTGAAACATGACGTCACGAGGGGAATGAAAGTGTTTAAAAAAAACATGACATGTAATGCGAATTACGGGTCGTCGCATATCTCAGATGAGTTCACTTTATAAAGTACTTTATTTGCCTTAAATAAAACTTAGAAGTTTACGTGGGATTCGACACTTCCTGCTCACTGGCAGGAAGAGCATTAGAAGCAAATGAGAAGGCGATGTGAACGGGGCCCGAGAATGCCATAGCGTTCCACTCCTAAAGGCGAAGCTTAAGCGTCCTCCAAGTTTTTTTATATGTTCCATTACGGGAAAAGGCGGCGTCGGCGTTGTGCCCGAAAGATGGCCACAAAAATACGTCATCAAGCACGCGCCGCTCATGGCTAAAGCAGACTCGCCTCAAAAATGAAACACAAAGAAAAACACAGCAATGCAGATGCTTCATCACGGAAGCCGTGAAGCCGGCGGGGGCGGCGCGCCTGCGCAGTGGAAGAGCGTGATGTCACCGCCGGAGCAAAACATTTCACCCGCGGGACTATAATGCTTTCGCATTCCTACACGTAAGCAGTCTTAAACGGATACTTCAACAAAACTTGAAATATAACCGTCGTGTTCACAAACAGGCTGAATATGATCCACAATATCCGTAAATGTCAATCGCACGTTTGTCCTATGAGCCTGACAACTGCATGTTTCGTTATAAACGGCCCACTCTGGCAAACGCTCGGAAAGTGGCCAGCGGAGAGTAAGTCACATCCGCCGCAATTCTGACGCAGTTTGTCTCGGGACCTTAGGTCCGGACGCAGCGGGCGCTGCGAACTATTCAGCCGATCCCGCTCTGTGGACGTAGCCCGTAATACGCTTTCCGCGCTTCGCTGTGCCCCTCTCCAAGGTCACGTTACATTCACACGGCCTTGGGTAGGCCCCGATGGCTCGTAGCATGCGCTGAAAGCAGCCGAAGCACGCCAGCGATCGGGCCACCACAAGTAACTCCAAAGCTGTGCTTGTACGAATGTGGAGTGACGGGTTAATCTTCTATAATCTTGTGGAAAGACAATAGCGACTTCTGGAGCACACAAAAGAAAGTTTCGTGGCGAGGGGAGTTCCTTTTTCAGCTCTTCTCTCGTCGTGGCCGGAGGCGAGACAGTTACCGTCACTTCCTATCCATTGTATTACAAACGAGGCGTTAGCGACATTCACCAGCTGCTCTTTGCTAATCGTTTAATTCGTCTCAAAATTCCTTTTCATGTCTTTCTCAGCAAAAGATTAGCGTGTCTGATGTGATAATGCTCCACCGAACACGAATGGACCAAGAAATAAGTGCCGAAATTTTGTTGTAGCATCTTAGACGGGCATTACAAACGAGGCGTTAGTGACATCCACCAGCTGCTCTTTGCTAATCGTTTAATTCGTTTCAAAATTCCTTTTCGTGTCTTTTTCAACAAGAGATTGGTGTGTCTGGTGTGATAATGCTCCACTGAACACGAATAGACCAAGAAATAAGCGCCGAAATTTTTTGTAACATCCCTTTAAAGGGGTACGGAAACGAAATTTCAGCGCTCATTTTCTAACTAAAATAGGTTGCATGTTGCAGCATAACCTCAAAAACACCAACCTTTCGTTGAAAGGCACAGAAAACTAAATTTAAAGCTAATTAAATGATATTTCAATGTGCCCCTCGTGGATGCCTGTGATGCTTAGTTGGGAGGTAATCTAGCAACGTTAGGGATCTTGCTACGTAGGTCCATCACGAAGCAAGTTCCGCACTAAACATCAGAGCAGTGCCGCTCTTTGGAAGTACGCTCAACTCATTAAAGCGGTCATGAAACGATCTTTTTTTCTCAGCTTTCTTTCTCAAGTCACAAATTGCACATTGTACTAAACAGTTCAAGAGTCGAAAAGGAGGGACTTTCCTTTTGCTCGGACCCCCGTTTGTGTACCCGGGGATACCGCCATTCTCCTCCTAGAAGATTAGCCCGTCGCTCAAAACTCGGACAAAAGTTTATTTTTCCATCCCGTTCACGCCTAAGCTGACAGTGCTGTGGAAGCTACGTGCTCCTTAGGCCAGCCACACGCTCGTCATCCCACGGGTACATCTGACGTATCGGTTGTAACGCGCTGACGCTATTGACACCACCACGACGCTGACACCATCACCAACGGCAAAGGTCATAACCGCGCCAGCCTTGCTACGCCACAAATGCAAGGAATCTTTTTTTTTTTTTTTTTGCTCCAGATATTTTATGACGCATCGCGCTCTCCGTTCGCTTTTCTTCGAGTGCTTGCTCGAGTGCACCGTTTGGAACAAAACATATAGCCAGTCGTTCAATATACAAACGTGCGATTATCATGTACGGTTATTATCCGTCATGCTTTTTTTACTCTGTTCCAACTGATTTTTGTGAGAGATAATCCCATGATTGCACGAGTGCCTGGCTTTAAATGTGCATCCTCGCAGCACAAGGGCTCGTCCCTTTAAACCGCCTGTCAAAGCCGCGATGTCATGCCTATAGTCTTCACTGCCCTGCTGGGCCTAAGATTTTCCTCTTGCCTTCTAAACTTGCTCTCTAGGAAATTGTGAGGACTACCATATACAAGCAATAACCAGATATAGTCATTTTAGATGCGATGGCATGTCGTTATGCGGTAACGCCCTTTCTGGGAAAATATGGCTCTGTAACACAAAGAGAATCCATATGCGCGGGAAAGTGACTTTGCCTTTAAATTACCGCGTTACTGTACCTATATCCCTCCAAGGCAGCAACTTGCTCTGCACGGAAGGTCCAGTCTACGGCATCTTTATCCTTGTCGAGCCATTTTTCGATTTGGAGCCTATTTCCTTCGACTAAGTCGCTCAGCACGATGTGCTTGAATCGACTGGAGGCCAAGAGTGAGCACCAGACCAAAGGACCGCTGCCCACTTCCAAAAGAGTCCCCCCGTGAGCTAGACCTGTGGAAATCAGAACAGAGTTTCCTGTCGGCCCAGCTTCATGGCGATCAACTGCACACTTGACGTTTTTCTAATATTGAATAAAACATCATTCCGGTTTACTAAAAGCCGGTTCACACACTTCCCTTCGCTTGTAAGAGGCCGCGTTGTGCAGCTTGTCAGTTTTATCAACCCCCGGTCACAGTCCCAGTTTCGCGGCGCTGACATTAGCGTCGCCACCATCAGCGGCGCTGTGTATAGCGTCGCCACCGGCAGCAGCGCTTGGGTGGTGGGGGGCTCTCATTAATACAAAAATACAAATATGGAACTTTGTTCGCTAACAGTAATTTCAACGAAACGTCTTCACTGCACCATGAAAATAAAATGCAATTTATTTTATATATTTCTTTCTGCTCGTTCTGTTTTCGGTCTAAAAACAAAACCGACCCGCTGGCCTCGCCGGTGCCCTGGAAGGCGCCGCTGCCTCCTCCCCCGCCCTCGCTCTACCCTCGCCCAAATTTGAAACTTCGTAACGGCGGACGGCGGCGTCGCGTGGTTTTGTTTACCCAGGGGTCGTGCGAGCGTGGTTTCGCGCTCCGGCGTTCCGCGCGCCTGTCGAACTCGATGGATATTTTGGTGCGAACTTTCAGACTGTTGAGAGGTGCATTTTACGTGGCCATATCCCGATGGTGCACGAACAGCGCACATGCCAAGACCAGAAGTTTTTGTTCGTTCATTTTTTTTTTTCAAGAAAAGGCCGGTGAGTATCTATCTCCCGTACTCCGTTTTATTTGCTCAGCGAACTTACCATTAAACTTTTGCTGCCCATAGCTGTTAGTTTGCAGGCTCGTTCTCGCAGTAAAAACATATGCTTTCCCCCGAACAAGTACGGTTTTAATGAAGTTAATGGTATACACTTAGCCCCACTTCGATTTGTGCACAACTGCTTATTTAAAGTGTAACAATTGAGTTTAATCTTGAAAATGGTCTTCGGCGGTCCTCGAACAGACGGAGGATAATAAAAAGAATGAGGTTTCCTATATATTAATTTGAAGTTTCATTTATTTCTGCATGGTTCTGGGTGCAACAACGGCATTATGTCATTAGTTTGTTCTCTGTAGATATACATTTGTTTTGTTTTAAATCAGTTTAAAATTTTAAACATCATGACCACATTGTCATTACAGATGCTGGGACATATGGAACGAGCATTTGAACGTTGTCTCAAGGAGGAAGAAAGCTTCGGACACTTCGTGGTTCCCAACCAGTTATACAGCCTGTTGAGTGCCAACATTTTTCGAAGCTTTATTTCACATTTTCATCTTGCTTGCGTGAGAAGCTTTGAATATGTAAAAATGAAGCTAATGATTGCTGGGGGCCACCCAAGTGGCTTATATTTCTTAAATCAGTGAACAACTTTACTTTCAGTGAACAGCTGATCCAACTTGGCATGTTGAATGCGTAATTATGTGGGTCAATGTGTACACTTGTAAAGATATATGTTAGTGACCATTCCCAAGAAGTGATCGTGATAAAATTAGTGATAAAGCCCATTCCCAAGAAGATGTGCGGCGCCACATGTAATAATGAAGTGATGAGATCGCGCACAGATGACAGAGGTGCTGGCGATGTGAAACTGGAGCTTGTGGGCGAGGTTGATGAAATGATTTTGTCAATGTTTTATTTTCGCGCGTATGCAGGTGCAGTGCTGTACTTAATTCCGTTTTAGCATCTGTGCAATAAATGTGCCTCCAAATATTTCGGTCGCAGCTCTGGATTCCTTACTGGAGGCCAAGACGCCTCGAAACAGAGGAACAACAAAAACACATGACTACGCACCTTATACAGCTGAAAGCGAAATCGCACATCGTATATTACGTTAGGGACTTTTAGCGAACTGTTACCGTGTTCCGCGTACTGCACTATCGGAGCCTTTGAAACATGCTTTATAGGCGCGCACCCGGTGTGATACCGTGACAGCGGGGCGCGCACTTAAAAGCATGCTTCAAAGGCTCCGATAGTGCGGTACGCGGAACACGGTTTGCTAAAAGTCCCTATTATTACACTACCGGGACCGGGCGTGATGCTCAGGAGCCTGGATCCAGGCTCCAGCACGACCCCGAAGCGATCCATACGAGAACCACCCTACAAAAATAAAAAGGCGCCATGTTGGATTCTTTACGGCTTGGCTTAGAAACGGCTTCAAAGTAGGCTACTACGTCCCAAACGTGTATATAGAAGTCGTTTTGAATAGTAAGCCAGATATTTTATTAATAGCATGGTTAGCTCTTAATATAATTTTACAATTTACAGAATATAAAATAATAAGTTAACTCGTTCAAGTAATGAGAGCCCCCCACCACGGACGAGGAATTCGGCGCTACTGTACAAAACTCGACTCCATTGGCCCTATGGAAGATGTCCGGGGGTTGACTTGGCCTCGTTGACAGCTCGTTAACTACGTCACTGACACGCCACGCGGATGCCGTGGCCACGTTCATTTCGCCATCTTCGAGCCTAACCAACGCCGGAGACCTAACGCTCGTGTGCTTGGTTCTTGGCTTCCTCCAACGCATGACCGTCTTATTGAGTTTGAAGTCATCCGCTAGGCAGTATTTCGGACTGTGTCCTGTTTATTGAGGAATCATGTTAAGTTAGTTCCCGATTACCTTGACCATTCTCCCTCCGTATACTTGCCGCGTCACCAGCCCGTTCATTCGCTTCGCGGGTGTTCAGTGCGCTGCGCAAGTTACGCTAGCGTAAATTCAGCAATTTTCAAATCTATTTGAAGCTTCTTGTTATTTTAGCAGTGCGCAACTATAGCCACTTCTAATTCGCAACTGAGGCGTTTTTCGTGTAGCGTTCTGATAAGCGAGCGTATACGAGAATGCCATCGTTACCCGTGTTTTTGAAGAAATTTATTTGTTAGATTGGAAACTGAGCTAAAGCCCTTCGTCCGAGAGTTTTTTCAGAGTTTCGTTTCTTCCTATTTGCGTTTGCTCTTGACTATGCGTCAGTGTGTCAAACGAGATGGCTTGATCGAAACGATCGCTACTCATGATATGGGATGTCCGCGCCGTGCATGCTTTCCATGTGCCTCCTGCGAACTCTCTCTGCAATAAAACAGCGATCTTGTTCTGCGAACATCTAAGAAGCCGGAAGGTTACAAATAAATAAATAAAATAAATGAAGGTTGTGCGAGTTTTCTGGTATTCGAAATGGCGCCCGCACTAACGTTTGTCGTAACGTTAGAGTTACGAAATAACCTTCCGTTTTCATTTCTCGTACGTTATTTCATTACGTGCGAGCAGACTGATCGCGGCTTTACAAAATCGACGAATCACTTGTTCGAAGACAGTTCTCCGACTTCTCAAGTAATACATCGCAGTCGATAAAGACTCCGGCGTCGCCAGAATTATAGTGTCGCTAAGTCGTAAATACAACGCGCTCGTACGTTTAACGCACAAGAATAGCTAGCGAATCTACGGGTTCTTCCATCGGTAATCTCGGGAGGTATATCTGTACGACTCTGGAACATGAATATATTTATCATTGCGAACGCTGAACACAATGTACCTGATATAAAAATGCTGTGAAGTTCTTCTAGTTGGAATGTAGTCACCTCCCCTGCGAGACGACCGTACGTCTCCGCATACGTCCGCGCCAAAAAGTTTTTTTTGTAAATATCCCTCAGGGTTCGAGATTCTATGCATCCCAACGTGCTGGAACTGGAACTCCTGAAAGCGAACAAATACGGGGTTAAAATATACTTTCTGGGCTTCCTAGAGACATTGAAAACATCAAATATTGTAAAAAAAATGCTTTTATGTATGTAATTGACGCTCAGTGGCACACCTACATTTCCGGCAAAGCCAATCTAGCTTTCCTGTGTATAGACTTTTTTCAGGCGAAAATATTACGAAAGCCGGGGGAGGTCATTAAAAAAAATCTACTCCAGAGTAAAACCCCAAGAATAGCCAAAAAGCACACATGTCTATAAAGATGCCACCCCTCTATCTGGTCAAACGTTCGTATTTTATTTGTCATTTCTTATAAATTAACTCGGAGTCTCCTTCTTGTAATCTTTTTAAGAAAACAATCAGAACTGGCCTACGGTCTTTTTTTTTTTTTTTTTACTTTTTTCTGTACCAGTTACCGTCCTTCATTACTCTGTAGAGGGACTCCGTGCGCGTGTACTATATTTATAGCGTCTGCTGCATTTCGTAAAGGGAGCGGGGGAAAACCCTCCGCCTTTGCGAGACCACTAGTGTCAGTACTTCCATAGCCTCCCAAATACTCACAAAGCCTCGCAGTTCGACGACGAAGCCATAGAGTGACCGGCCGCTGATTTTGGGTGCATCATAAAGGGCCATTTCTCGGCGAAGCTGGGCGTGCGCGCACGGCTTTTGCAGCGGCGAGGACCCGAAACATACTTCTTCGCTCGGTAGAAGTGTGCTTCGGCGTCTCGCCGCAGCGGGGCGCCAGTCACGTGGCTCTCCTCTGATCCGTTGTCTGGCGCTCCACCTTTTCCATTTCGGCGGCCGCTTCTCGTGGCGATCTGCCAGGCGTTGTCAGCATATAGGTGGCGATGGTACTTCTTGCGCGTCGCTTGTTCACGAGGTTTTCCCGCTCGAGAACGTCGCTTGAAGAAGAAGAATCCCCCCATCCGCTTTTCTCCATGAGTGGGCAAGCACGTGCGATTGCAGGGTTACCAAAGGTGTCTTCGCGTGCACGCGACACGTGAATCGCAGTCTACGGCCACCTGCAGACATGATGTCATGCTTATATAAGGTCTTTCCTAAAAGAGCGTGTGGCCGGTGCCATTTTGAGTGTTCGCGCGTATAGCGCGCGCTTTGCTCGCTTTCCGAAGCGACGAAGACGCACGTGCTGGGCTGGGAAGATCGCACGCTGAACTGTGATTTTGTAAACATTGGAAAGGTCTATACTTTCCACAATAAATAAAGGCTCCGGGACGGTTTCATTTTCAGTGTTCATGGGTGCGGCACGTGATTTGCTCGCTTTCCGAAGCGACGGGCATGCGCGTGCTGGACTGAGGAGATCGTACGCCGGGCTGAGGACTCGTAAAAACTCGAATGCTGCATAATGGTTGAGTCTGGCGCGTTTTTTAGCCCAGTTTCACCGGTAGCAGTACCACCTATAGAGGGTATTCGCCTGACGTCATATTCAAAGGCGATGTTCAGTGCACATGCTCAGAACGAGCTGACATTAGTAGGCTGTCTAAGACCGGCAATCTTGATGGTGCGGAATGAACGTTGCAAAAGACCTGCCTCGCGTGCACACAACTATGGCCACCAGTGAATACTCCCTATATAAAACAACTTGCGCCCTTCTCACATACACGTACGTCATCACTGTAGTCACTGGCAAGGTGAGAACGGCAGGGAGGAGCTTCAGTATGTCCTGCCTCCAGCGCAAGCTTCCAACGTTCGGCAATGCTTCATCGTCTCGTGCGCCTCGAGTGAGCGCGTGTGGGCGCGTGTGGGCGCGCACCCAAAGCATGGCGAAAGCATGGAGCGTGTGCTGGAAGCGGGGCGCTCGAAAAAAGCATGTTCTGCCGTTTCCATTCTGTCGGTGAGTATTTTGGATCCACGTCGCGCCGCCTATAGCTCCTGTCAGCTTCGCCGTCGTGGCGGATTTACAAACAGTGACGTGTCCATGCGCATGTTTTCATTCACAAGCAGTTGTTTTCCGGTTTTCAGGTATGTGTCGTGCTCCCTCGCAACGCTATAGGAGTTCCTGTCTTCTCACCTTGTCGTACGGAAAAACTCTCTCGGACGGCGACTTCCAAATCTCGTGGCGGCCGCGGTAGCTTTTAGCACGTCTCTCAAGGCGATCGTATTCGTAACCATATTCGACGTTGTTGTTTCTAAAACAAAAAGAAACACACGGTATGCATCGCGTATATACGCATCTTTGTTGTATAATTTTTTTTACCGATCCACCATATCCCCTATCATACATCTGCTAGCATTCCGACACCAAGCGCCAAAGCTTGCATAAAGCACGGTTATAGGTTTGTTAGTTTTCTCGTTTAATTCAACGGAGGAATTAATATTGTTTGTTGGTTTTTGTTACAATAAGAAAGATAGCAGGGTTTCGCTTTTTGACGCCGCTAAACGCGAGATCTGATGGATGCCTCTAATGGAGCGAGCCAAATTATCTCTTTCGCAGGTGGTTTGTCTTCTTTTGACACCGACAGCTTAAGAAACGTGGGGCAGGGCTTATCATCTCGCTTCGTGAAAATCCAAATAATTAATAAATGAGTAAAACACGAGACTCTTTAGATAAACACTCTCGAGATAGGTCGAAAAGTTGTAAGCGTGTAAAGAAAACAATCGGAATGGTGCAACCCTTCGCGAATAGGCGTGGCCCAGCAACCCCCCGCCCCCTTTTCTCTCTCTCTCTCTCTCTCTCTAGCGAGACGACGTCATCGCTGATGTCGTCCGTGAGCCTAAAAACTGAAAACCATGGCCTCAAAAAGAGCTCCGAGTGAAGACTAAGGTAAAAATGGCCGACCGTGGCAGCCTCCTGGCCGTTCCGCAAGAATCCAGAAGTCGTCGTAGCATGGCCGGCGGCGGGCGCGCGGCAGGATGAAAGCATAGAGTTATTATAATGTACCCTAGAAGTTCAGCTGGCCCTAGTGTGATGCTGCAAATCGAAATACACAGCAACCAGTCAAACATTCACTTCCGGTAACGCGATTCTACGGGGAAAAAGCGTGTGCGTTGTTTCTATGTGCTTGATTATAAGAGCAAATATTACGAATAATTATAACGTAGTTCGGACCATTTCTCATCAGGTAAATGAGAATATTGGTCAGTTACAGGGTGTTTTTGTTATTTATTTTATTAAACACATCGCTAGGACAGCTTCATAGATGCATTTATATGCAATGTCGGGCACTATTAGCGCGAACACGGCGTCGGCGCTTTTCTGCTGGTGGGATTGAAGTACCAAGCGAACGAAAGACATGTAGCAAACAAACAGAGACGGCAAGAACGACGTACTAACACTGGTTCAGTAACTCCTTGTGCGTGTAGACGATCGAAATAAAGCGAAGGCCAAGGTAATATTGCACAGTTTACAATAAGTAAGTATTGGTTTATTCTCTCTGCAATCGGTAGAGAAACTTAAGCCTGCTAACGTGTAGGAATGTAAAAACATTCCTACACGCAGCGCATTCTTACAAGCAGGGCGCCACGTCTTCCTATCGCACACGGCACTGCGGCGGTGACATCACTGTCCCCCACTGCGAGGACGCGGCGAACCTTGACGGCTTCACGACGGCTTTCGTGACAAAGCAATGCGTTGCTGTGCTTTTCTTTGTGCTTTGTTTCCGAGCGCGTCCGCTTTGACCTTGAGCGCCCCGCCGGCTTCCGTGACGAGGCATCTGCGTTGATGTGCTTTTCTTTGTGTTTTCTTTTTTTATTTCCGAGGCGCGTCCACTTTCACCTCGAGCAGCCGCGCCGGCTTCCGTGCCGAAGCATCTGATTAAACGCGTCGCAGTCAATTTAAGTGCCGTTTTTCGCGGTTACAGACGCAGCCGGCTCCGCTCCATAGGACAGTTAATGCTTTTGCATTAAACGTTGCCCGGCATAGGAAATAATAAAAAGAGCCACCTTTCAGAGACTACGTACTTCATTATTAACGCTTTGAATGTTTTGAACCGCTCGTAAAAATGCACGACAGGGACATTTTCATATATGTGAAAGGACTAATATATTAGCAATATACAAGCGTCACCGGAATGCTGGCGAACCTTGAACACATTCTACGTTATAAAATAGTAAGGGTGCAGGCGAGCTGGTGGATGTTAACCATGTTGAATATACCTGAGACTGGGGAAGAAAAAAGTCGAAGAAACAGAAAGGGACAGGACGACGTCTGTCCCTTTCTGTTTCTTCGACTTTTATGTTCTTTTCTACCCCAGTCTCAGGTATATTCAACATGGTTAACATTCTACGTCCCTTTCGATTGTTATTTCGCTTAGATTGGTCGCTCGTGTTTGCAGACCTTCTGCGGAACAAGGGTTTGGGCCTGAAATAAAGCGAAGTTTAACATCGTTCACCGATGAAGAAAAACGCTGTACCGAAAACAATTACGCTTTTGCGATGTTAATAAAGGTACATACTTTTCGGTACGACCCAAATAGCAAAGGTTATTTATGCTATTGTCCGGCGAAGAGACGAAATGCATGCCCGTTTATCCCATAGGAATGCGGTGGAGCACTGCGAAGGTGGACTATTTGCTGCCGGCTTCAATTTGAAACCGGAAGTCCCATAGACACCGCCGCCTGTTGAACCTCTAGTGTACATTTTAATAACTCTATGGATTAGAGGATGCTCTCCCCGTATATATAGCTCTGGTGCAACCTATGCAAGCGCAAGCTCGTCTGCTTCTTCCACAGATGTTGCGATGATGTAAGAACGCTAAGCTCTTATTGGCTGATTGAGAAAACAATATAGTGGGTAGAATTTAATTCATCCAACACTGAGGTTTACCCACAATCCTTTCAATCAGAGCCAATCAGAGCGTGGCGTCGTTCTGACGTCACCGCAGCTCCTATACAAGAGGCAGACGAGCTTGCGTTCCGCACAGTCCCGGACAGCTTAAGAAACGCAGGGCGTGGCAAAGCCGGGGCATCTCATTATTTCTCTGCAACCAATCAGATTGCAGCATCAGTTGATGAGAACGCCCAAGAGCCAGTCCCGAAACAAGGGGCGTGAACACGATAAGCCATGCCCTTCGTTTCTTAAACTGTCTTTTTTGACTATGTAATGTGATATAAGGACCGAAATGATCTCACCTAGAATCAAATAAGATCGTAGAGGCACCGATATATATCTTTGTGGAATTCGTTCCGCTGTGTGTTCGCCAGTCGAGTTGTTTTCAGGAGTGCAGACAAGCTGCTGTACCCGTTCGTTCGCATCTCCGATCGTAAGCCCCAGCTGCGACGATACACGAGGCGCATGCCTCCTGCGCGCCCTTGGAAATGTTATTGTGGCGCAGCAGTTTTGCACAAAGTCATCAAAGGGTGCTGTTATGTTTTTTTTTTTTTGTTTTTTTTTTTGGAAGTGGCGCGCATTTGTTTTGCGTTTTACACAAAATGATTTGCAGCTGTGTCCTGAATCGCGTTCGAAAGAGAGGGAATGTGAATGTTTTTTTTCTTGTGTAAGAAAATTGGCTTAAAAGGGCAGGAGGAATCATGTTTTTTTTTTTTTTTTTTAGACTTAGGTTGGGTGGCGCAAGCTACCGCCCGTTGCAAAGGGTATAGACCGTTTTATCGTGGGTAGCGCCATTTTGAGAGCGAGAGAGAAAAGGGGAAAGGGCTACCGGCGCTTTCCTCCTTTCTGATTGTGTAGAAAGAGTGAAAGTCCCGGATGAGAGGCTTGGCCGGTGTTGGGCTTCTGCAGTGCCCCAACTTCGTTCCCGCTTTTTCCTACGTTTCAAACTCCCAAACTTAATTAGAGTCATGGTCTTCGATGGTGACAGTCCCCCGGTCATCGGGACACCATTGCTGGGCGATAGGGTGCACGAATAACGACAGAAAGCGTCGAATACTGTCCGAGGACCTATGTAGCTTGCATGGAAACCGGCAAGGCGAGTGCGGCTGTAATGTTTTTTAAGCTGCATCGCATTCCGCATGACTGGAAATGGTGAACCATTTATCAATTTTTCCTTGCAATCAGCCTATTTCAACGTAGCCATTTTTAGTAATCAACAAGCGATACACGAAACGGGAACCTCAATTAACTTTTGTAGACACCCGGAGCTGCTACTGATCGTTTTGCTGCGCTGCTTTTATCTTCGTGTCCGTGTTCTTATATTTCCTTGTGGATGAACGACGAGGACGTTCTAGATGCACTTTTATGAAACCGCAGTAAGTCTCAAAGCAGCCACGAATAATTTTACTATTTGATGCAATAGTTTGAATACTCACCTCCAATTTCTATCGCTGGCACGTTCGCTGCCGCTGTTCCCCCCGTCGCCTAACTGACGGATGCCATGACTCGAACAAAGAAACTTGCACACTGGGCTTGAAAACGCAGATCGCAACACACGAGACGTACCCTGCAGCGACTGTCCGGCGTTTCAGATCGCCCAATCAAAGGAAACAACATACCAGCGCCATGGCTCCAAGGAGCTCTTTTGCCGGCTCTCTGGTATCACGCAGGAGATCGCGACTGAGGAAAACCGATAGAACTACCATTTCAAAAATTTCCAGCCTCACCCGGCGGCGGAAACGAGCTTTCAACTAAGTGTTGTAGATGATAAAATCGAGTCAGTCACCACTGAAAATGATCAATATTAAGATATATTCAGTTACAAAATTTCACAAGCTCAAACAGAAGTTATCACGAGAAAACTCGCACGCACCTTGGGAGCGTACCCCATGTTCATCGGCGGTACAGCGTTCGGTGCGTGCTCCATTCTCAAAATGTTCCGAGCACAGTCGAGAGGTTCGCGTTGAGGAAACGCCTTTTCGGTTTACGGACGCAATCCACTGCCGCCTGAAACCGGGGTCGTATGGAAAGCGATGGAGCTTTCTACGTGATCCCGACATTGCATTGCAAGACATTGCAGCCGCTCTCGCCTAGCTGGATTCCTCGCAAGCTACATAAGTCCTCGGGCAGTATTCGACGCTTTCTGTCGTTATTCGTGCACCCTATGAGCGAGCAATGGTGTCCCGATGACCGGGGGACTGTTGCCATCGAAGCCCGTAGCTATAATGAAGTTTGCGAGTTTAAAACAGAAAAGAAAGTGCGAACGAAGTTCGGGCACTGCGGGTACCCAACACCGGCCAAGCCTCTCATCCGGGACTTTCACTCTTTCTACACAATCAGAAAGGGGGAAAGCGCCGGTAGCCCTTTCCCCTTTTCTCTCTCGCCCTCTTTCAGTAAAACGGTCTATAGCCATTAACCACCATGCATACCTCCATCCGTTAAACTATAAAAAAAGTCGACCAGCGCCTATTACTAGTCTGCTACACTGGGATATAAAGAAAGGAAAGATCATAATCGGATAGCAGAAATTGGCACTGAGTGACCGTTAGCTTCAAAGTCCTTTAATGCATGAAACACATTATAGGGAATTGGTGAGGGAATAGGTGTGTAAGATTACGTATATTTTCTCGCTAAATTTAGTGGGGAAACTGAATGGTTGTGTAAATCCCGTGACGCCAGGTCACGGGAGATAGACGATTTTTCCCGCCAAATTTAGCGGGGAAATTGGATTGGTGTCTAGGTCACAATACGTAAATTTTCCCGCTAATTTTAGCAGGGAAACTGATTCGTCAATTTCCTCAAGGTGCATATGTCACGTGACGTCACGTGACGCCACTTTCCCGCCAAATGTAGGGGGAAACTGAATTGGTGTATAGGTCACGCGGACGGTACACTAAATTTAGCGAGGAAAATGAATAGGTACGGGTATGTCCCGTGACGTCAGGTCACGTGACATCAATTTTCCCGCTAAATCTTACTGAGAAACTAAATTCGTGTCTAGGTCTCGTGATATCATTTTCCCCGCTAAGTTTAGCGGGAGATGCACGGACGAACGAACAAACGAACGGACGGACGGACGGCATTTTGGGAATAGGGGGTAGCGTTAAAAAGCATTTTATGTTTGAAAAGGTAAATATGAATTGACAGACTACAGTGTGCGTCATCTCCTCGCTGCGTCTATCGGGAGATGGCGCCACGCGTTACAAGCGTCGCTGAGTCTGTCGACTGCAAACCCGTCCGCTGTTGACCCTGGCAAGTTAGTTAGTCTCATTTTTCACGGAAAAGGAGCTATGCATTTAAGTAGCTAAGTTTGATATTTCTATGTGCGGGCGTCCATTTTTCCGGTACGTTTTACAGCGCAAAGGCCCGTTCACGAACTTGCGTTCACAGCGACCGCTGCGACTACGAACGAAGGCAACCGGTTGGAAAGACGAGTCACCGTGGCAACACAGCACCAAACGGCCGGTTCGTTCGTGTTCGTTCGCTACGCAAATACTTGAGCGGTACTGAACTTTTTCGCTACGTTCGAAAACGAACGGAGCGATCACGACCGACCAATCATGGGTCGTGGAGGGCTCGGCCGCGCGCGTTGCATGCCGGTCATGGTTCCTGCCGTGGTTCTTGGTATCTGCAGTAAAACATGGCGTCGGTGATGATCGTCGACGTGGTCGGCGTGGTGGAAGCTCATCGTTCCCCGTAGAGAGCTATCCTCGACGTTGGATTCTCGCCGTGTGTCGTAATGATAAAGTAGCACGTCCTAGAAGGGAAGATTCATCTACTCGTGCGGCAACGTCCTGGCGGCACCCGCTAGAGATCAAAAACGCTCGTGCCGTCGTGTTTGTTTATAGACTACAATGGTTCTTTGTTTGGTATTGGCGCCTGGGAACATCGCCCGGATTTCTCTCTTTGGACACTCTATGCGCGTGCTCAAGTTCAAGGTATTACTGGTGCGTACTGTATTTAAAGGCGCGTATGAAGGATGGAAATTTCCACGCGTTTTCATCACCCGAGAAAAATTATTAGTGTTAGCATTCTCGAACGCTCGCCACGTCTATGTGATCACGAAATCAATTATCTACGTTGCTATATTGCTGCTAAAATTACATCGTCTTTTGTAATCGTAGAAAAAGGATGTGACGAGATTTGTACTATTGGTAAAGTCGTGTGTTCAAGTCGTGATCGTCCAAGGCGGCGTACAGCATGTTTCTCTTTGCTCTTTTGATCCACTCAGCACCTGCGAGCCTGTCACTGAAAAATCAAAATCAATATAGCTTGTGACTATAGAAATCCGTCTGTCCATCTCCTGCTACGTCAGTGAGTGGCAGCCCGTCCCTCTCTTTTTAGACGCACCGCGGAGACAGCTGACGGTAGCGGAGAAGTGGCCGCCGTTCTGACGACTGGCTGCGCTTGTTGCGGTGGTTGCAGTAGTGTGTACGCGCGGCGCAAAGCGGTCGTTCCGGTCACAACGGACGCAGCCGTACCTACCGGGTTTTTTGCAGATGTCTGTACGAGCCTTAAGATACACTGCAGCCACCCTATAGATAAAAAAGGAGATAGATAGAAAAAGAGAAACCCCAAAAAATACAAATATAAAAAAATATCAAAACATAAGGAAAACTATAAAGTGTAATTTTTTATACAAGTTCATATTCAGAGCCTATGCTACAGTTGAGCCTTGGGGAATGTTAGAAGAGTTTCCGTAGCACTAAATCTTTGAGCAGGAAACATCCAAGGACCATGCCGAACATGAAGGTCTAGATGCTGCTCTTCTGTCGAACTCAGTCGGGTCTTCACTGCATTTTTTTTTTTTTCAAAGCTGAATTTTATGCAGTAACTACACGGCACAACACGTGTTGGATGTCAGCTTTGCCTGAGATACCACCATACGCATAACGAACCTGGACTTCCGGCTTCTTGGTCAAGTGGTTCGTGTTCCATGCTCCGGAGTGTGTTCGGGAGTTATTTGTGTCTGCGGGAAAACGGAATGCGTGTGTCTGGTTTACTATAAGTAAATGGCCACTGGCAGAATGAGAACGGCAGGGCGTGCTTTTCCAACGCCCGGCCTCCAGCACGCGTTCGGTGCCTTCCAGCGTGCTTTGGCTGCGCGTGCACGCTCGAGGTTCACGAAACGCCGAAACACTGTCAAACGGTATAGGCGGAAGCTCGCACTGGCGGAGATGGGATAATTAAAGCACCTTCCTGCTTTCTTTTTTTTTTTTTTTCTACAAGTGATTATATTTGTTTTAAATGCGTAGAATTTATAAGGCCAGCCTTGGCGCTTTCGTGTCCGTGGATGCAGCAGCCTCGATGGAGTGTGCGGTCGCCGATTGCACACTCCGCCTGAGACCGTTGCGACTAATCTTGGATCGGGGAGAGCCCATCACAGCGAGGAGTTTCCTTAAGCGTGTCTCACATGCAGCGATTTTGGCCCTAGAGCGGCGCGATTTCTGCCGTCGCGGCGCTCGTGCCGCTCACCCGCTGGTGCTGGCCACAGCGCCGCGACGGCAAAAATCGCGCCGCTCTAGGGCCCTAACCGCTGCACGCTGCACGCTGCTGCAAACACGATACGCTTAGTGTATCGTGTTTGCTGTGTCACGAGACACGCGCCGAACTTGGTATCAGCGCTCACACTCTGTTATCGTGACGCACGCTCTGTAGCAACTTCATCCTTTCCCTCTTCTTTACCTTCTTTCCACAACACCCTACAAATACGATAACTGAATAAACAAGCGTCTTCTTATTCTTTCCGGAACCGGCTCGTTCGTGTCGTCAATCGTAGTATGAAGCACATATGTCTCGGAGACGTGTGCGTATACGCTCTCGTAACGTAACGTAGAGCAAGGAAAGGGCGCAGTGTGAATCAGCCTTAAGACTTTGTAAGGCTTACTACCTAGAGTCTACCTAAAGCCACTAAATTGATTCAATCAACATTTTTGTAATGTCCGGTGTCCGCCATCTCTAAGCGAGAAGAAAGACAGAGAAGTTACGTAAAAAGGTTTTAAGGAACTACGTAGAAGCTGATGAAAGTCTGGTCGAGAGGGGAAAGGTCTGTTGGTATTTGCTAGGGGCTTTCCATTTCAAGAGCACATCTGGGAAAGGGAGGGGTGCATACCCAGTCAAACCATATTTTGGTGGCTTTTTTCCTATATTCCCCACATCATGTAAACAATAGATC
This sequence comes from Ixodes scapularis, assembly GCF_016920785.2. Classification (NCBI taxonomy): domain Eukaryota; kingdom Metazoa; phylum Arthropoda; class Arachnida; order Ixodida; family Ixodidae; genus Ixodes; species Ixodes scapularis. Next base: position 22,171,236 of record NW_024609868.1, read on the forward strand.
TCAAAATAATGAAGCATAATAATAAATGCAGTTTACTTACATGGCTGAGTCTCTAAAGCCAAAAAAGAAAAAAAAAAAAAAAAAGAACAAAGATTTTTTTATGCGGAACGCTCTTTTCCCGGTGAGTGACAAAACACAGAGTCCCAGCACAACACGGCCATTCAAGAAAGGAGCACACCGCGCATGCAATCTCGGATGCCGGTAGTGTCATGTAACTTGCGATAGGACGTGACGCTTTAGATGTGCTATCTAAATCAAATTAACAGAGTGAAGTGTATTCCCCCTTGGTACACAGTCTCTGATTTCCGCTGTCGCACTGTGTCGATAACTTTTCCTTTTTTTCCATTTTCCGTCTCCTATCTTCCCTTCCGCATCGCGTTTGATCTCCGCTTCCTCTGTGACCTATAGCTGGATAAAGCGTATACGCTTACTTACTGGGTTCTTCGAATCAATCTCCTCCTCCTTACAGTATCTTGCATCATCCTCATAATCGTTTCATCATCTGCTTTCATCAATCTATCCTTCCTGTGGGAAAAACGACGTCCAGGCAAGCTTTTCTGTGTTTAGAATCAATCGATCTTCCCTAGTTAACCACCTTGATTCTTGTCAACGCTCTTTTATTCAACACCTTAGGTCTTGACTACCCAATTCACAACCTCTACGCCTCCCGTCTTCATTTCATCATGCCTTTCAGCCGCAGTCGAACTAGATAGTTCGTGGACATTGTCCGAGACGTGTCCCCGTACGAGGGTCCTATCGCATTGTTCATACAACTGTCTGCATTCATGTTCGTAGCATGTACAAAGCAAACACTCTTCGAACACGTGTGAGGTTTCTCCGCGCAGAAATCTGTCATCGTGTCTGCAGCGAAGAGAGTGCCTTTTTTTGTATCATGTATAAGAGCCTTGTGACTGCTGCTTTTGTGTGACGCGCAGCCCGCATTAGCGTCGGCGTAGTCACACCCTCCTCCACCCTGGTGGTCGTCACCCTGGAGACGCGTTCCATGTCGTGACTTTTTCTAGCACAATGTTCCCGAAAAGAAAAAATTCCGAGTCACATGGCTGTGGAGAGTATGGATGCACCTGTGGTGTCTGTTGTTCGGCAGAAGAGAGCTACCGCGGGGGCACACAAAGCGTTCCATTGCACTGTGGACAAAGATGGCAGCTCACAGAAGGCGACCATTCGAATGATCTGCGGTTTGTAGCAGCATAAGAACTGCACGCGGAAGATGGCTCTGCCTGCCCTCAACAAAATAACGCTCGGCTAAATGCTTGACGCGCCAAGGCTCGTTGTACTTTAGGTAGAGCTTCGTTCTTGCAAACATTAATCTTGAAAGAAGGGTGCTTGCAAGTGCTCCTCCCTTTTCGTGACGTCAGAAAAAATATCCGTGCTAGGGAATGGGTCGTTGTGACGTCATTTCTCTCTGGGACTTTGGGGCGGAGTCTCTTCTCTAGGCAGACTGTTCATGGATCATACGAAAGACACGGTTTTTGCTCCAGATGCGATGACAAAAAGTATCTGCTGACACGCAACAGGTATGTTCTAAGCCTATTTGCTTCATACATGCTCCGAACCCGTCTGCGGGCAGTTTTGGCACGATTAATGTGGCAGGATGGTCATACAAGGAAGAAATAAGTATCTGACAGTGTCTTCAGTCCGTCTCTTCTACGATGCATAAACAGTGCGACAGCGGCTTAAAGCTTCGAAAGGCCCCGACTCTCCTCTGGGCGGAGGTCGTGGTGACATCACACTGGAGCTCTGTACACCGACCACCAAACAATGAATACAACAAATCACCCAGAAGGACCTCCAGGAGGCATAGCTACAGCCTGGTGATGATCTGAAAGACCTTGGCAATACAGGGGGTTCCTATAAACAGAAACACCGCCGATCTGCCATCACGATTTCCGCACATCATTACATTTTTCTCCAGTGGCAAACCGGTCGGGCTCTTGCATAACAGTTTCTATGTCACGGGCTTAGACGCCAACAAACAAGCAATATGTTAGTTTGTTGCTGTTTTTTATACGAAACTATGGGATTTTCAGACTCTACTGAAAACGTATGGGAGAGAGAAAAAAAAAAGGTATCTTCATCCGAGGATTGGTCAGACTTCAGAACGAGTTTATAAATCAAAACCAGATGGTATATGCAGTAATGCACATGGACCTTCATCAAAGTAGTGTGCGATGGATGATGTGAAGCCGTCGGTCAAAGATGCCGAAGTAATTATGTGAACTTCCTGTATAAATTTTGACCATTGAGATACGGGAACGCTGACGCCACGTCAGAGTGACATGACGCTGCACCTGGAGAGGCCATCTTCGGACACGTTGTCCCTTCCCTGAAAAGTTGGAAACGAAGAACACCGCTGAATTGAAGGCTTCGGGCCGCAGGCCTTCAAGAAAGCTCGAGAGAGTAACTATTTACAAACCGAAGCGCTTATGGCATTTTATTAAACATTTTATTTTATCTCTTTCGGGTAGTGAAGCATGTTCAAAATAATTTGTAAATTTTGTGCGCTTAAACATTCTTGTGCTTACGTTTACCCGTTCAAATGACGTCGTTCAGATTTCTTATGAAATTAGGACGCCGTCGTGTGTATGGCTGCTGCAACTTATAAAAGTCGAGATTCAAACGTACATGGCAAGCGTGAACAACTCCTGCTGCTTACTAAACCTTTCCGTGGCTTCAGGAATCCAGTACCCGAGAGAATTCGAGAAGTCGTGCAGTTTTTGTGACGTCCCACATTTTCGACGAATTTGTACACTCCGTGTGACGTAGTCAACGCAAAAAAAAAAATTATACTTTCTGTATATTCGTTCCTTCTCTGTATTGTCTCCTGACGCGGTTATCCTGTATATCCTTCGTTTCCCCAAAATCCCAACGCAGCCGAAGCTATGAGCTGAAAGTACGAATCAGACAGCATCAAAACCACACCATCATGGGGTTCGTCGTGTTTTTGTGCGTGTTCTATGATCGCTGAACCGATCATAAACAAAAAAGGTTCAGTGACTTGCGATTTTTATGCTGCTTCATTGGTCCCACTAGCTCATAGCGTCGGCTGCGTCTAAATGTAAGCTGAAAGAAAGCATTTGCTAATTTTCGAACATGAAACAAGTAAACCTACTTCCTGACACAATAAGACTGTCACTGGCTGATTTTAATATGAATGTGACACTAGCGCATATTGAATCGAGAAGGAACTAATCACACGCGCCAAGTCCCTCTGCTTCTTTCTATTCTACCTAATCACAATCATCATATGTATTTCGATTCGATACGCGGTGGCCGTATTCACGTATCGGCGGCTATATATTCGGCTTGGCTGGTGGATCCCACTTTTACCTGGTTAGAGGAAGTAATGTCGGGGAGGCCTCAAAAATGGCTGCGACATTGAAAGAGCTGACCCTGCTACCTTTGTGGCAATTGGGTACATCCATTTTTTCACAATATTGTCAGCAATGAACATAAAATTAGGCCCAGCACTGCATGAACCTGAGGTTCAGAAAGACGACGCGGAGACCGATAAATCGGCTGTAGTTTCCAAAATCTATTGGCTCTTGTCCAAAAAGCGAACCGTCCAAGAAGCTGAATGACTATTTTCTTATCGTATTCGTAACCAAGCTATTTTCCTTTTACACTCAGTAGTTTTCTATTTCGCTGACTATTGTATTTTTACATTGCTTACCTTGTTAATCTTTTCGTCTAATACCCTGAAGAATTCTACCTGGCTCGATGACCTCTCCCTGAAATAAGAAATTGAATATCATTATAACTAAGCATGTTCAGATACTGGGCCTAAATAATTAGTGACGATGTGAATGCAATGCTGGCAAAATATTGACGTCCAATGATTTCATATATTTCCCTTCGTCTTTAAAAACAAGCCTCTAAAATAACAACCGATCCACATGTTCATTTTAAACGCTCGCTAAAGACAATAATTATGCTTATTTAATGAAATCCCATATGTACTGTGAAACAGCCACGAAGCGAAATCGTGACGCAGACGGATTAAAGATATACTTTACAAAGGAGGTATGTGAATTTTATAATGAATATGAGCGAGTAAAGCAAAATAAAGTTTATTCATTTATTTCAACGAAACGGTTCCTATATGTCGATTTTCGAAGAGGCAGACAGTACCAAGGCAAAGTAATTTGGCTGTGCTATCCTTTGCGACATAACTAACACTCTTCGATTGTGAAATGTACAGATGGCCATGAACTGTTCGCACTCAAATTAAGTTTCTCCCAAGCAATCAGCTTTTCACTTATGCTAACAGACCAAACATGTGAAAGCACGCACCTCGTAACTCGGATGGGTGTACCAGGCATTGGCCTTGACAGTCGGGACATCATTGAGTTGGGCCCGCTTCCTGTGAGTGTTATTATCTGGGAACAGAGAGCGACTACAGTGTCGTTACCAGAAATCGACTCAAGAACCAGAAAGGATTGTGGCACACCTGAAACACCAGCTTTTGTTTGCAGTTGGGACGAACAGAGGAGATGAAATTGAATTCTATATTAAACCGACTATAATCAATATAGTATAGGTGTACCATAGGACGACGTATAGGACGACAGCACATTGGCAGACTAGATGACCGAACATTGATAGCACGGCGTACGCAAATACCATATCAGTTAATAATCAGGGTTTCCCTTTTTTCAGTTCTACATTTATGGCGCGAGTAAAAAATAAAGTTTACAGACTGCGTCAGTCTTTTTACGGAGAGGTTTCGTTCCGACCTCTCTAACGTTGGGTGCATTCTAAAGCCTGGGTTATCTACTTGACCAATTAATCATTGAAGCGTCACCGAAATACCGTTAATGCTTGACATGACACTACGATTTCCTTTCGTATTCCAAACTAATATTCGGGGAAAAAATCTGGATTTGTTTCCCATGCATTCGCCGTTTTCGAGATGCGTCTTGTTTTCAAGTAAAGATCGAATGTGGACTTATTTCCACGTTAACATTTTTTGACAACGACAAATTGACAATTCTACCGAATCTATTGCCCACGGTCGTCCTTGTGACTGGAATTATATGGCTTGGTCTGCAATCGTCCATATGGCCGCAGCGTGTTTCTAGTATAGGAAAATAAGTACGAACTAAGGCTAGGGGGCCGTAATTTATTAACGAAGATTAACTCTATCTTGATCAAACAAGTCTAAATCTCACATACCCTGTAAACTTTTGTTTCCCCATAATACGAAAAACCATATTTATAATGCGTAAAAAAAACTTTCCTTTGATCATTCTTTTTTTTTTTTTTTAATACAAAACCTGTATGACAGCTTACTGTAGCAACTGATTCACTTTTCAGCTCTATGGCTCTGTGCACTATTGCCATGCAGAACACTGACAAAATAAAGGAATGCATCTTTACATTTGGGTTATTGTCATCATACTTTTTGAGTCTGAGCATGCAGATAGATAAACTGTACGATCAATGAAAATAAGGAATAGAGCCTTCGGTCGTACGGTTCATTGGTCAGCAGCTTTAGACTATTACACCACTGCTATATATTTCCTCGTGCCTTTATACAACACCTTACTTAAGAATGTCCTAGAAAAAAATTTGCATGGGTTTTAAAACATTTTGATTACCAGGCAATAGCGGTAGTCATTTCTTTTTGGTGGTTTGGTTACATAGCGCTCAGCATTTTATGTTACCATACGCGTACAGCATCTCAAGACGTTTCTTTTCTTTTATATTTTGAAAAAAAGGGGGGCAGGCCGTGGGGGGGGGGGGGGGGAGGGGGAGGGGGGGAGGGGGGAGGGGTGGAGAGTGTAGAAAGTAGCAACCTGAAATTCGCAAACACAAAGAAACAAACATGAAATTTATGTCCAAAGCGTTAACGGGCTCTTGCGGTGCCAACAAATTCGAATATGCCTGATGGTTTTGCGGTTTTCTGAAATCTATCCGTAAGTGTCAAAGATAAGGGGAATGATAAGATGTGCTCGTTTTTTGTGTATGTTTTTCATGTGTTTGGAATTGGCGACCACAGCAGTGCTGGCACGCGAAAACAAAACGTCAAGGAAGTGGTAAGATTTTTGACTCACCGGATGAGGATAATTTCGGGAATTCGGGCTTGAGCAACGCTGTGGGGAACCCTGTTTGTTGACGATGACAAGACCACCTGCCATGCGAAAGTTTATAAAGTAAGATTTTATATAGTTAGATTCCGCAGTATAGCGAGATCTCTATGGCCCAGCTGACCGAAGTTCTACGCGGTCTCAAAATAGGCACACGAGTGCAAGAACAACAAGCGAAGCAAAGGCATTGTACCAGACTTGTACGTAACGCGTTACAAGTAATTGATTACTTGTAATCAATTACAGTTAAGTGTAATTTTGTAACGCTTCAATTACATTTGTCAAGCTGTAACGCTCGGAGTAATTCAATTACTTTTTTTTCTGTAATCAATTACAAAATCAATTACACAATTACCAATTACATTTTTCATTCCACAATTTTTTTTCTCACAAAAATCAACATAGTCACTCAGCCATGGAGCAAAAATGATTGACATTTTTTTAACATCTAAAAAAAAAATAAAACTAGGATTAGTCGGCAAATCCTTTTCTCTTTTGCGCCACGCTCTTCTACAAGCGCGCCACCAGCCTTGGCTGGGGAGTTCCGGATCTCGTTGCAGATTGCTGATAAAGTCGACGGGAAGCGGGAACTCGCTATTGACTTTTTAGTGGGCTTTGTTCCTTAGGTCGACGCGTCAGCTACACGGCAAGGTCCGGGTCTGAAAACAAAAAAGGGAACAATAACCAAACGAAATTGTGTACGCAATATTTTACTGTGTATTTGTGTATTTCTGTCATCGCAATAAGAAGTAACGTGAAAGTAACATGAAAAGTAATCAATTACTTTGCAGTAATTGTTCAATTACTTCTGGGAGGCAGTAATCAGTAACGGTAATCGGTTACTTTTTTGACTGTAGTAATTGTAATTGTAATCAGTTACTTTTTTTCAGTAACGTGTACAAGTCTGCATTGTACCCACTACCACGTGGTACACGTCAAAGCCTCCCGAGCGATATATTTTGTATCATCTTGCGATGAACCGCTGTGAATGCTACAAACCCCGTAAGCCAATTGATTTTCTTTGGAGTGTCACGTGAGCTTCCTGAGAAGCGTAACAACTCACGGGGCGCACAGTTACGTGATACGTTCACTGAGTATGATTGGTTGGGATGACATGTAGCCTTCACAGTGGTACATTGCTAGGCAAAACGGAATATAGAAGTCCTACTCCACTGGCAAAATCTCCCCTCTACGGTGGAACACACCAGGTGCCATAATTTAAAGAGGCACTTAAGTGGATTATAAAATCCTCTGTTTATGGCGAGAACTTAAATCATCAAGCTCTAAACAACCTAAAGATAGCTAAATTGCACTCGCGGGTGTCAGATTCTCCTATTAAAAGTATAATCAAATATCGGGACACTTCTCTCTTCTTGCGTTTCGGAGCAAACACCAGAGGGCGCGTCGGGCGGCGTTTTTAAACAATAATTTCTGTATTACTTGTCATACACCCAAAAATGCTACGTTTTGGTCAAAAACTTAGCCTGAAATATTTTCGCGCAATGAAATATTTTCATTGATCAGCTGTCCCCCCGCCCCCTCAGAAACAATAGTTTCCGTGTAGCTTAATAGGACTTCTTGCATAGAACCGGTCATTTTTATTGACAAACAGTATGCCATCAAAAACAAGCATCTACAAAAAGCATTGAGCGCCTCCTTTAAGGTAGGCTATAATTACAAGATTGGTGTAACCTGTGGGATATGAAGTTAAATCTTGATAAGACCGTTTTTTTACGTATTACAAATAAAAGAAATCCTCTGTTGTTTTCCTATTCAATTGATGACTTTCTCATTTCTGAAGTTGATCACTTTAAATACCTTGGTGTTACCATCAATAGAACCCTCAGTTGGTCCGATAACGTGAATAATGTTTCCTCGGGAGCCTTCCGCAAGCTTGGTCTTCTACGGCATAAACTTAAGAACGCCCCCCCCCTCCCCCAAACGTTAAATTGTTAGCCTACACTTCTCTTATTCGACCTAAACTCGAATATTGTTCCATAGTATGGGATCCATCTACAAAAAAACATTCCGACATTCTAGAAAAAGTTCAAAGACGCGCTGTTCGCTTTGTTTATGGGAAATTCAAACGCACCGATTCCCCATCATTACTAATGCAGACAAACAAGATACCTACTTTCTAACACCAACGTAAGATTGCCCGTTTAAAGTTTTTACACCAACTTGTCAATTCTAAGGTTTCCTTAAATTCCTCTTCTCACGTTAGTCCACTTTCAACCAGGCAAACAAGGCACAATCACCGCTACTCTTTAACGCCCTATTTCGCACCTACAAACACCATTTAAGTTTTCATATTTTCCAAGGACAATAAACGAGTGGAATTCATTGCCCCTGGAACTGTTTTCATCACCTGATTTTGAATCATCCTTGGAATCCTTTTATCTGTCCCAGTGACCCTCGCCGCTTAATAGTTGTAGTATTTTTGGCAATGAATATTTTGATGGAGCTTTCAGCCTTGAAGTTTCACTGTAATCTTTGCCATTGTATATTTTGATGGGTCATTGTTACGGCTTTGTGATTTGCCGGGTTTTGATGTGTGTATTTTTTGTATATCTTGTATTCTGTGCAGCAGATTTCCCACCATTATTTTCTTGTTTTTTGTGCGGCCATTGTTTTTTTTTGTGGCGTTATTTATGTTTGCCGCCCACCCTGCTTGGACCTTGAAAGGTCTGCAGTATGCACTAAATAAAAAAATAAATAAATCAATAATTTTTTCCTTTCCAAACAGAAGACGACAAATTTGAAATGTTTGAGCAGGGAGAGGTTTGTCTACCCGTACAATAAGACAGGAATGGTTAGACGCTGTGGAGGAGCAATTTTGACAGTGCAGTGCGACTTCTAACCTTGAGTTAATGAATGACACTTGGCTGCCTTCAAATGTCATACTTAACGATTGTAGCTGCTCAAGTAAGCCAAGTGAAAACGTGACTGACGGATTCAATATTTCTGACTGGTCTTTGCTCTTAAAAGGCCTCAAGGTTCGTGTTCCGCAATGCCCTAAATGGTTCCCTCTTTAAAATATAAAAAAGTACAAAAAAGGTAGCCTTGGGAGCTATATTGTATAGGGTTATAGGTAAGCTACTTCAGAAATACGCGCCGCAGTATAAGCCGATGTTCGTTCAACCTTGGCAAGTGTTTCTGTGCTTAATATTTAGTTGTGTTTTTTGTTTTTTTTTTTTCTCGTCTAAGGTGTTTTTTTTTTTTTTTTCTATTATTGCTTATTCTTACTTTCGCGTTGCTCAAAATTATTTGTGGTCGTCATGCTGAAACAAAAGTAGACACTCGTTTTTCTTTGTCAGCACATTTTACTTCATACTTAAGACTAAAAATTTCAGCCTAACGGTTTTGTCGAAGTTTAAGGACCCCCTTGATAGACGATCTCGCTTAACGGCCTCCCCGTTAATCACTGGATGCGACAAGTGATTACGTTAATATCTCAAACTTTTTAAACGAAACGACCTCAGCTACCGACAATATACAGTTCGCCCATTTCGTTCTGCCCCTCTACCTTCTGACCGCGAAATGAGCAGTAACAATTCTATCTCAACATAAACGGAGTCTCTCAAGTCTCATTCTTAACATAAACCGAGTTTCATTCTGAAGAAAGACCTCTTTTATTTTGCTGTTATATCCTAAATTATATGCGAAAATCTTTGATGGATCGTAAAACCTGAATGGTGCCGTGCTTCAATAGAATTGTGTTAGCTACATATACAATTGAGCATATTGCTTTTTTGTATATTTATGTCTTGTCTCGGTGCTATAGTTGTTTTGCAAACACCGATGGACTAACCTTCAGCGGCCGCTGCCTTGCTGACACCGGCCGCTGCGCTTATGGCGTGGACCTTGTTTCTCATGAACTTGCCCGGGTTGCAGCCCATGTCTTCATGGCAACTCTTGAATGGGGGCCCCCGCCGCCAACTAAAGCAAAGCGTGCAAGTGAAACGGCATATCTTGAGACGACGAATCGATCAGGATGTCTGCTCTCCCCAATGGCTGCCGGACAAAATTTTACATTGACACCTGAGACTGGTGAAATCCAGTCTCTGATGTTTTGCCAAAATGGTGAACGTACACAAGATTACCCGACCATCATCGCATTATCGTTAGACGCAGTTGTAATTTTTTTAGACATGTGCGTCTGCTAGTTGGAGTTTTCACGCTGCTGCTATTCACACTCTTTAAGTACAGAGCTTCAAGAAGTGCTCCCCTACTTTGGCGTTGTGACTTTTTGCCCACTGTTGATGTCACGATTGCGCGTCGTGTCGGACTGTCGCGACACTGGTGGAGATTTTCGGAACTGTCGGCGCGTTCGGCGGTGAGAAGAGCTGAGACACATGTTCGGATGTAGCCTGCATGCCAGCCGCGCGGTCTATCGAAATTTCCAGCAATACAGAAAGCGCATGTGCGGCACCGGGTGTGACTTTAATCTCCGTCGGCCGCACAACGAGAAAAAAGGTATACAGGTCAACTGTCTCTTCCTTATCAAACTTCATTATCCGAACGATTCAAGACGAGACCCGCCATGGCTTGAAAAGCCTACAGCGGGACAAGCGCCATTAGGAGGACTATATATGTTCTCATCGATGGCGCTTTTATTTTGTGGGGCATCTAATAAACACTTCTGAATACCCTCAGGAGACCTAGCGGTTACCCCACATTGCAGCGCGGGGTGGGGTCATTTGTGTAGCTGTTCTATAAAATACGCTCTGGTCGTCTCGGAGGCTTCGTACTTTCTGTAAGCCGCAAGCTCTATCTGCCCTTATCATTTTGAAACCACGTTATGGCAAACTATGACCTTCTTCTATGCATCTGTATTCTTTTGAATGCCTTTCATCGAATTGCGATAGTGTTTTGAGCAGACGGTGTGGTCATATCATAATTCCGAAATAGCTTTCAACAGCCTCCTGAAATCAAAGCCCCATTTGCGACAACGGGTCAGCTAAATAGCATGTCCGATTCCTCCAGTTTTCAAGATGACTCGCAGTTACCAATTTAGTGCGAGTGTAAACCTGTGGACTCGTAAAAATTATAAAAGGCGTGCAAGATCATATATTCTACTCGCAAAACGACGGCGAAAGGCTCGCCAGCTGCGCGCTTGCACTCAAATTGCACAACGCTTGGACGGGCAGCCGCTTACAGCGCTACGGATTGTCGTTGTGTCATCGGCACACAAAAGGCAAGAAAAAAAGGCTAAGTGGAAGTGGGAACAATCTGAGCCATAATTACCGTCGTGAACCCGAGAGCTCGCCGTGCCACTCCCAGGCATTTTCGTACTCCAATTCACGCTGGGTTGGAGTGCCGCCAACGCTATCGGGAAATTCCCGCCAATCGGGTTCAAAGAGAGAGTCACCTGACTTTCCGTGGACGAGGTCAGGTGGCACACTCTCAACGCCTATTAGCTGAGTTGGATGGATAGCGTCCGCTTCGGTCTATCTAAGATCGAAACGGAGTATAGATATTCCAAGAGTCTATTATGGACCGTTAGAAACGACACAAAAGACATTCCCAGCCAGAATCGGAGGGCTTGTGTTCTGCAACCGGGGACGACAAAACGTGCATTAGAATACGACCTTCTAATGTCGGCCGTCAGTGCATAAGTGAGGACGATTGATTAGGGTTTGGTTCACTGGAAATCTGGTGCCACGAGTTGGCGGGTTCAGTTCATTCTCACTGAAAATTGCCGTCGCTTTGGGATTTCTTTTTGCTGTATATTTTTTTTCGAATGCAGAATTGTTGCGAAAACTACAAAACTGCATAACCGGGACCGGCACGCTCGCTGGGCGTTAGGGACATCAAAGAGCTCTTCGGGGTGTGTCGACAGCATGGCGGGGCTATTATTGACCTACCCGTTTTGTCGCGTCCCATGCATATAGAAAACGCTCGTTTGGGTCTGGCTACATAATAAACTTTGAAACGCCAGCCTTCTTTCGATAACAGATGAGTCGCAAGAATCTGTCAGACACGCTTCCTTAGAAGTTCAGGTAATGATAACTACTCAGTAACTGTCGCGTTAGTTAGCCCATTGCATCTTCTGTGCTTCCAACATTGTCGTAGAACGGCCAAGTGAGGCTATACGCATGCACGAAAGTATGAAACATAAAGGACGGGGAGGGAAACATAACTTATTTTATTTATCAACATACAATGACAAAAAATCGAAACCGCGCCCCCGAAGGTTTCAACGTTCTCGAAGGGACAAAGGTCAAAATTGGCGAAGGAAGGGGACATTTATTATAAATTTAAAATTTTAAAAAGGCACAAGCATCACGACGAGGTATTGGTAATCTAGTCACCTCTGTCTTTGTCAGTCATAATGAAACTCCAGAAATTGTGTTAATGACAGTCCCCATGGCAAAGGATTCAATGATTTCTCTCAGAAATCTATTGTTGTGCCCCCTCAGTATTCTAATGTTAGAGAAATAAGGCGTACAGTCATCGCACGTGCGGCTGTGAACGACGATTGCGTGAAAAGACTCATTTGAAGTGTTTGACGCTTCCAAGTTGTGTTCTTTGAATCGATGGTTGACGCATCTCCCAGATTGTCCGACGTACTGGCTCCCACAGCTTAGAGGAATTGAATAAACAGTTCTTTGTTCGGCATTCTACAAACCTTTTGGCATGCTCAACATTGCACCCTCTGGGACTGTCACTATCGCTCATCTTTTGGCACTTGACACACACAAACACACACTCGTGTCGAACTTAGAGGCGGCAGATCTTAAACGGTGAGCGGAATTCTGCATGTAGGGAGTCACAACGAAACGACCTTTCTTTATGGCAACAGCTTGTGGAAGTTGAGTCTTGAGAATGAATCTATCAAGGATGGAACTAAGTAGGTCCGCAGGAAAACCAGCTTTTATCAACCTTTGATGCTGCAACTTGAGGCTACTTTTGAAGAAATTCGTGCAAGACTTGGACAATGAGGACTTGAAAAGCAGCCTCATTATGTCACGCTTAACTGACTTGGAATGACAACTGGAGAGAGGAAGGACTGGGTTTTTCGATCACTGCCGGTACACCCAACAAAGACCTGATGAATAATAATGTAACCATAAATATAGGAATCTAAATCGTTCCATTAAAAGATGTGCCCGCGTAGAAGTTAGTCTAGTTCCCAGTTTTCGGAAACTTAAAAAATGCTACCAACGGAAACTACGTCTGGGTAAATGACCAAGTAATCGTCGACATACCTAAATACTAGGCAACCCTGAAACGACACGTCCAACCGATATTTGATAGCCCTGTCGACAAAAAGAAGAATGTTTTCACTAAGGACAGGTTAAAACAAGGGCTTATACACACTCCCTTTTGTCTTTAAATATTTTCTTTATATTCTACTAAAGTCGACTGTAAATAAATATTCATCAGGGCGTTGAAACCTTCAACCGGAACCGGAGGAATTTTAAAAGTCGCAAATTCTGTGGCTATGGATCCATTACTCACGAGCCGTTTTTGTTCTAGGCTGTAATACTTACAGTGCATAGCGTAGTAACTAGGGGAAAGGAGGGGGGGGGGGGGGGGGGGGGGTCCGGGGGGCCGTTGGCTCCGTATACCCGGCGTCCCAGTCACGTGGGGTGGGGGGAGGGGGGTGCCACCTCTGAAGGCATCCTCTCCCCCTCCCCCCTCGCTTTACTAGTTGCGATCTCAGGGATTGAATGGGGCGAAGGGGGGGGAGTGGTGGAGCTACGAAAGACCTAAGAGGGTGCCGGATGGCCTAGCTACGTCACAGAATACATGTTTTGGTTCTAGGCTGTAAAACATGTTTTCAATGTCGAAAGGCATAATTAAGTGCGAAATGGGAAAAAAAAATAAATAAGCGAATTGACGCGGGAGATCATTTCAAAGGAGATCTAAACTCTGAAAGGCTGCGAAGGAATGACATTAAACAAATGTTGTTGTTTTTTTGTTGTTGTTGTTTTTTTTTTGTAGATAACGACTTAGAGGTCGTTTTCTTCTAACAAATAAGAAATTGGGTGCCAACACGCAATTGCTGAAACTATGTTCCTGAAGGGAGCCCCATTCTTGTGAATCTTTGCAGTAAAGAACACAGATAAGTACTGTTTGGCAGGACTACCAATGATGTTCGTGAGAGACGTCAGGTTCAGGGAGGAGTAAAGTTTCTTTGCCCTCAAGCGCAGCGTACCCGAAGGCCTCGTTTCTAAAAGCACAAAATTCTTTGACAGGATATCAGTAACCTTTTTAGCCAATGCCACCTTCCTCCAAAATAACAAACACGCCCGTGAGTATGGCATGATTATTGTCGGCGCTATGTGCACCTTTACATTCTTTATCACCCAGGCAAAAAATGCTGAGTCACTGGACCCATGCCCAGCGTCTGCTATTCTGCAGAATAGAGCTACTGCGCACGCTCACAATGCGTTTCACAGCCCAGCAGACAAACATGGCTGCGTGCAGAGGGAGACTGACTACACTTTGTTTTAGCTTCCGTCCGAGCGCAGCCAAAGCTACGTGTAGCCGGAGCCAATCACACGCCGGCAATAGGTCACGCGATCTCGCCTGCACTTTTGTATCACTCCGCTGGTCCGCTGGTCCTCCGCGCCGCCCGCGCTCGCCGAGTAGCCAAGGGGAGGTAGTTCGTCTGCTACGGGTGTGTCAACGGTATCGTCTGCTACAGATTTAACTCGTGCCCTTTTACGTTCTGAATTTTAGTCACCGGGGATGTCAGTACGTAGGCTGGCCACTGGCGTCTGTGTCCAAGCTTTCCACCTGTTCGGCATAGTTTCAAGATGTAAGCACACGTTGCAAGGTGCCCGATGACCCGGCCGTTGATGCTTCCTTGTATTGTCTGAATATACCAGGGCTCGAGGCGCAGTCCTTTCCACCAGCTTCTCGGCACTCAATGTGATCGGCCGGTAAAGGGGTACCCTGATTTTGCCGCGTATCAGTTAATTGTAGTGGCCCGGGTCGGTTAACAACTACGCGGTACGACGCGACCAAAGTCTCCTGCCGAATGTGAAAGTAGACAATCATCACGACCTCTCGCGCCTGACGCCCAAACGTGCCTTTCCGAAAGGACGTTCTGAAGCGACTCGGTGAGAAAAGCAGCGAAGCACATGATTCGGCCATTACAGGAACAAAATCACGCAGAAAAACCGAGCGCTGCAGCCGTGTTGCCAGCAGATGTACGTCTTTTCACCAAACCACGTTCATTTCCATATATTAATAAACAAATGAACTTCAGATATTTAATTCCTTTAGTTGCAAATCATTCTCTGCAGTACACATCTGGAATATTGTGCAATGCTCACGCACAAAACAGTTGCATTAAAAAAACATTTTTGCGGACTACTTTGTGGTGCGTAGGAATGCTCTTCTTGAAGTTTTGATCCGTCCCTCAGCCTTTGGCTGCGCTCGCACAGAAGCTGAAACGAAGTATAGCAGCTTCAGCTTTTTCAGCGACAGCTGTTATAAGTTCTTCCCACCGCTGGAAATGACGTCCATGTTTGGTGCTGTAGTAGTTGATGTAGTTGTTGATGTTGTAGTTGCTGATGCAGGGCGTTTGTCGTCGACGATGTTAAATTCTTGGAAAAGATCGCATGCCGCCGTTCATTCACGCTCATTTCATCGCACAAACACATACGAGCACAAAGATGATCTTATTTACGAACTCGCATATCGCATATATGCTCGGCATCTTACAGATGTGACCTGCTCACGGGGCGGAATATAAAATTACAGTCGGCAAATAAGTGAAGTGGTCGTTAGTACAATACGTCACTCGCAAAGGAACAGAATGACTGTTGTTCAGAAATCGGGAAGGCCTAGACATCGAACAGACATGAATAACCAATCTGGTTGGTTCGATTCAGAAACCTAAAACTCCTAACTTTTGCCATTTGTTCTAAAAATAAAGATTTCGTCGTAACAGTCTTTTCTGCGTGTCGGTCAATCATTCTACATCTCCATAGGCTACGAAATCCTATTAATGCGAACATATTATACGGTATAATTTTGTTTTCTGAAACCGCAAGGCTGTAATCTCTAAGAATTATGTATTCTTGCAGTGTACATTGCAGTACATGATACATCCCAGAATAAAATTACGTCACTGCAATATATAAAACAATGTTCGATTGTCTCGGGCTTGTTACTTAGTCGACAATTTACAGTCCAAGGTACAAGCACTCCTTTTTCTTGAAGGTAAGCCTTGACAGGTAAATTGGAGGTATGTAATCTCGTTTATGTTCTTCCCTCCTTAGAAAAGTCACCCATTCCCTAAAATAAAGCACCTCCCCCATTCTTTTTTGTTCATAAAAGATTGTTAAGGAGTAAAGGGGAAAGCTTCATCAAAGACACTGAGAAAAAATACTGAAAACTTTTTTAAAGTTTTGTGACCGCGAATTCCTTAATAATATGAGAGCTAGTTCTCCAGAAAAAAATAAAGTAAAAAACAATAACAATAGTGTGGATTACACAAAATTCCCCCTTTACCCCCTCCCCCCCCCCCCCGCCCCCCCCCCCTTTTTCCCGGGTCGTCCCATGCTAAAAATACATGTGATCGACAACGCTAATTGAATTGTCCTCTGGCAGTTTCATAAGATCATTCCCAAGTTTCTAAAGTTAACAAACACACAAAAATTTACCTATTCACATCACGCAAGACGGCAGGACCGGTAACCCACACAAACAAAAACGAGGCGTTTAGCCTTGAAGTAAAGAACGGGACAATACGAATAGCCCAGACGGTGGCGGCCTGTTGCCGGGCCCACCCAGGTCAAACAAAGTTCGGTAGCCGTGACTCCCCGATGTTGTCGCGCCTCTTCACTGTTCCGTGACGAGCGTTATCACGGTGCGCCCAAATGGAAATAGAATTTTCCGGACGGAGCGACCGGGTTCTGACCGCGAAGCCCCTTTGTGTGCACAGTCGTCGCTGGCGTGATGCGCGCAGTTCCCTAGCCTTGGCCGTTCTACGCTGGCACACAACAGCGTGGCTCACGTCTGGCATCGATTGCTGCGCTGGTCCTGTGTCTTCGGACGACACATGGCAGCGGCGGCAGCGGCAGCGGAGGCAAATCTAGGCTTCGATCGGTGCCTTCGCAGTTTTCGCGGGACAAACTCGATTATGTCTCAAATTGCTTTGTCGCCCCGACATTTTTAAGGCCGTGGGCTCTTTCTTCCTGGCGTCGATACGAGGGCGTTTCGTCGCGACGCGGTTTGACAAGGGAAACGCTGCTTGTTTGTCGGCTGAAACACAACGATTTGTTCCTGGAGCGGCGTTTCTCTGAAGCCTGATTCCCATGGGGCGATTTCTCTTGCGATTTCGCAGTTGTGACGCCGAGCACCGCAGCTTCCACCATGCTTCCCTTACCGTACGAGCAACGCCGCGGCTGCGAAATCGCAAGTAAAATCGCACAGTGTGAATTGGGCTATAGACGCTTTCGGGCTGCTGTGCAAGAGCGCCGCCATAACTGACCTTCAATTTTTTTTTTACTCTTATTCCGTTCGCTTCACTTCAGCCTTGCCACAGCAGGACATGTTATGGTTACTTTAGGTGCTAGTGTGTCGTTCTCCCTAGCATAGGCCATTGTGGAGGCTCATCAACGCCCGCTTCAGTGGTGCGGCATTTCGGTAAGACAAGGTCGGCAACGGTGGCTCAATCTGGCGCGTGCTGTATAGGCTCTCTACGGGAGCCTATACGAAAACTCTAGTCTCGATAAGGAGGTAGCGCCATCTATCAACACGTGCGCCTAACGCGCCCCGTCGCTCGACTCAGTCGTCTGCGTCTCCGCCCGCCGTTGACCCTGAAAACGTTCTTTGTTCTTTGCCCTACCTTTTTTTTCTGTTTTTTTTTACAGAGATGGAGCTACGCTCGGAAATTTTACAAGAAAAAACGCACCTGTAAAATACACCTTTGACGAAAAGTTTTGATAGCTTCGTGCAGGCGTTCTATTTTACGGTCCATTTTACGCTTATGGCCAGAACATCCATTGGGTCAGAACATCCATCGAGTCAAAACATCCAAGAGGTCACGTGACACCAGAGTCAGAACATCCAACGAGTCAAAACATCCATCCCAGTCGAAACATCCATCAAGTCAAAACATCCATCGAGTCAGAACATCCATCAGTGTTTAAACATCCATCGAGTCTAGACATCCATCGAGTCAGAACATCCATCAGAGTCTAACATCTATCTGAGTCAAAACATCCATCGAGTCAGAACATCCATTAGAGTCAAAACTTCCATCTGATTCAAAGCATTATTATTTAAATAAAAAAAAAATATATATATAGCTTTTTGCCGGCTCGAGGCTGCAAATTTTGCCAAGTGTCAGTTTCGGCGACACACTTGATCAACCAATTTGGTCAATGACCTGGATGCAGGGTCCCTCATTTTCGTGTTTAGTTTTGTTACTGAGTATATTTTGACGTTCGTGGTCAAAATTAGCATTGTAAAGTGGTTGCAAGAGGAAACGGCCCTGTTTTCAGGCTACTTATCATCTGCACTTCCGACATTTCAGGATGTCCTTAACGATCTGGACAAAATTACAATCCTTGGAGTTCTTCCGTAGAATGAACTGAACAGCACGCATGGGCCAGTTTCCTTGAAAAAAACTGTTTGGCTGTTTCACGATGTATCGGTGTTTTATTCAACCATATGACTTTATGTGAGCAATATGCACTACGTTGCGTCTGGTAGTAGTAATCGGGGCAAAAATTAGTGTATAGACACTAAGACAGGGTACGAATACCTAAAAAGTTCGAATACATTAAAAACAAAACTGCAACATTTGTTCCAATAGTGCTTCCGTAATTTAAAAACTAATTTTATAAACAATTGAGCAAATCCATGTAGAGCGTTTTGTCCGAGAGGAAAACTAAATTAAAAAAAACACACACAGGAAATAAAGCCACGATTCTCTCGGAATAACGTTATTGATCACGCCAAACGTGTGGCACAAGAGTGTCTTGAAACAATTCAGAGGCTCAACACAAAAATAAAAGCAATTGACTGGCGAGGTGAAATTAATTTCTCTGAAGAGCTTATGTTGCATAATTCACTGACAACGGTGTCTTGGTCCCTCGAGCAATCGCGCAGACTCGGAGCCAGCCCATCGCGCGCACTGCTGCTCCCACCACGATGTAAAAAAAAAACTTTTCTCCTTCGTATTAATGCGGCGAAGCAAAATACTTTTTAAACAGAGCCATTCTGTCTTGAAAAGTGTTTCACAACAACATTTACCATATCGTCAAAAGCCTTTTATACACAACAGCTCTTTCCTTTCAGGCAAGAAACGATAGAACATTCAACTCGTCAAAATATTCATGACAGCCATCCAAGTGAAAACGTCCATTGATTCAAAACATCCTTCGAGTCAGAACATCCATCCGAGTCTAAACATCCATGGAGTCAACACATCCATCGAGTCAGAACATCCATCCGAGTCTAAACATCCATGGATGTGAAACATCCATCGAGTCAGAACATCCATCCGAGTCAAAATATCCATCGAGTCAGAGCATCCATCGAGACAAAACATCCACCAATGGATGTTTTGACTCGATGGATGTTTTGACGCGTTGGATGTTCTGACTTGGAATCTCCATTTTAGATCGAGGCATAATGACCTCAGGCGGAAACTCTATATATCATCACATAATCACCATCAATAGATGAGGTACCGCAAGCCTCCATTCTACGGGCTGTTGCCCTTCTGAGGTGCCACGGCTTTCCCGAGTCAATAAAGATTCTTATTAGAGTATTATTACCTGTGCGATGCCTGTCCATGTCAAAACAAGCAGGGCCGCGGCTCATGTAGGTAAATATCTGAGCAGATCTATGACGCTTGCATCAGATTCCAGCCCAGCGCCCCCACGCCTGTACTGAGGCAATGGATTATTTGTCTCAAGGTGCTGAAATTAAAGTTAGCTAGGGTGAAGTGTGCGGTCATAGACGAGGGAGGGTTCATCAGTCGATTTATGATCTGCCGGAGCCTGCCCAAATGCGAAAAGCAAAATGCGACAGTATTCAGATGCTCTATATATTCACGCGACAAAACTGCACGTCCATAAAAGCTCTGACAGTACACAGGTGTGCCGATAACTTAACAGGTCTGGAGCTCACCTTAGTACAGACTGATATCAAGACAACTTCAACCTCTTTTTTTTTTTTCTTTCCTATCTTAGACAACAAAAATTCTTATTATAGGTAAAACAAGGTGCAGTGCATCAGGTGTGACCTGAGAGAGAGCAGTAGCGCCGCCGTGCGGATCATGCGCAGGTGGCGTTTTGCAACAATGCGAAGAAACAAAACAGCACTTACACCACCAAAACAAAATTGGGGTGTGTGTATGTTTATAAAGCCTAGAACTTAGTCTGCCTCAACCAGCAACTTGGCCCCCAGCTGTAGATGAGAAATTTAGCCAGTGCAGTACAACCGCTAGCCTGGGGTCTTTAACGGTCATCACGCAGTAATGATAGACGACCGCACGCCGGTACACTCTTAGAAAAAAGGTTAGCTATAATCCTCCCTAAAGGGAGGAACGGCCTTGTAACCTATGTTCCACATAAAGGGAGAAACTTTCGTCCCGAATGCAGGGGAAGCAAAGGTTCCTCCGTCGCTTGCATCTCATTATGACGGCCCCGAATCGAGGAAATCGAGCTCAATAAGGCTTAACGAGGACGCTACGTCTCTTGTACGGGACGAGAGGAGCAGCAAATAAGAGCGTTACACAAGCTTTCCGCGAACAGAGTTTATTTCCGAAGCCAGCGTCCCCCCGCAGGCAGAGACTTCCGTTTCAAAAGCAGTTACTGAGTCTTCTCGTCGTCAGCACTGCGATGTAAAACGGAGGCAACCGATACCCAGTTACTTCGGGCACTTTACGTCTTACCTTTGCTATTCCTTAAGTCACAATTCCTTCGTCAACCACACATCACGGAGGAATGGTAAACCATTTCGCAAAACCGAAAACCGCTCCATAAAAAAAAAAAAAACTCGAAGCCGCTGTTGCACAGTAACCAGAAATCTCGTAGCGTGAAAGAAGGTTAAATCGCTTGCCACCAGATGGCAGAGTCAAGCAGAATTATTGCAAGTAGCTAGGCTAGGTGGCACTAGGTAATGCCCAATTCATGTTTTACGAAAATATTTTTATTTGCTTCCGCCTCCATTCCGCTTCAAGATCTTCGGGGACCTTTATTTATACACACATTCAGACACATTGATACACACGTCAGCTGAACGTATACATTGAGCGCATACACATGCAGGGCACATACAAACATCGATACAACAGCACACGAACCCGATCACTCCTTCCGAGCTCTGCTTTTCCGTCTTTTATACCGGTCGTTTTGAACGTACGGAACTTCTCGGTGACCGCCTAGTCAATAAACAATATTCCCAGCATGTTGCTTTTTTCCCGGCATGGTCATACCTCTGAGAGTATTTTGAACGGCACAGGGGATGAATCTCTTAGAAAAAGTAAACGCTTATGCCGTAATTATTTGAAAATGAATAAATCAAGCCGCTCCAATGCGCTTCCAAGCTACGCGTTTGTTTCCCCGCGCGGCACGTCGTAGCCAGTATTCTATTGTAGTTTTTTTTTTTTCTATTTGTGCTGTTCGTGTGCGGCCGCAAATGTCGTCTTGAAATAATCCGTTTAGAGCAGATATTAACTCAGCTGAAAGTGATGCTTCACGGGCAGAGAAATCGCTTTTCGACCAGCTTGAATGCGGTCAAAGCCACGACTTGCGGCATTTATAAAGTTTACGTAGCTGCGCCGTGCCGAGCTCGAAAACTTCTAGCGCTCATCCCAGCGCGCCACTTGGAGTGCAGTTTCTCCAGGAACCGTAGTTTATTTAAACAACAAAACAGAGGATAGTTTTTTTTTTTTGTTCGATTTTACCTAATATTTGTTTCTTGATGAAAAAATTCCAAACTGTAAATATACGTATTTTCCGTCATATTTTCATACTGTTTGGTCCCTTCCCCAGACCACAATCGCTCTCGGCGTGGAGACAACCGAGAGTCACATTAGCCCCTGTACGATAGGAGCTACGGTTCAGGCCATCCTTCCAACATGGCTATCCGCACGTCGATCGATTGCACCTAATACCCTCAAGTGGTCTTAAACTCTTTAATCTAAAGTGGAATGTCAACCTGCGACACCCGTCCCCCTCTGATCACGGCCCGACCAGCGCCATCAATGCCCGACAGGTCATCTTGTTGTTACACCGCTGATACGCGAACACACGGTCACATCGACGATAATTTCCTATTCTGTACACAATGCACAACGCTGCCATCGCGATGTTGCTGCAATGTTGCTGACACGCAGAAATACAGAACCACGTTGATTGCCAGTTGGCACTCCGCATCGAAACAGAACCGAACGCAGCACAGAAGGCACGCGGTAGCAAAACCTGCCAGTCTTGGACGCAGTTTCCACGATTTCCATAACGTCGTCAACGTCGACACATTCACTGTAGACATATCGTTCCGCGTGGTCTGCATGGTTCACCGTTGGACCCGCAATCCGGAGACGGCTGTCTTACCCAGTGTAGGTAGCGCTGCTGGCACTGCTGAGTAGCGTCTCTGTTTCTAGCGGCTTCGTTTGCTCGTTTGATAAATTTAGTGGTAAAAACGTCAATGCGACCAAAATTCTCTGCACGTTTGAACTGGTATAGACGGAATTACAGGCGGCCTTCGCTGCCGCTGAAGCTCAATCAACTCAACAACTTTTATTAAACAACGTGTGCAACGTGCTTGAAAAACGAAACCAGAAGAGGATGAGTCGAGAGGGCGCAAGCTTTTTCAAGTCTGCCGGGAGAAGGAGAAAAACGCATCGTTCCTCCCTTTTTCTCGTGTCCGCTTGGGGGCGCGTCAGTAAAAGAGAGGAAAATGTGCCGTTGCTACTTTTTTCCTCCATTTTTGCTTAGAGTGTACGATGCTCATCCAGATCGAAACGGGCAGGGGTGGGAATTGAACCCAGAGTCCCTGGTGTCTGCAGCGCAAGCTTTCGCTCCACGTTCTCCGAACTGGTGGGCGCTAGCCACTCAGCCACCGATCGCTTTCACACTATCACTTTCTGCCTACCATGCCAAACCAGGCAATGAGCATGCCTCCCCCTCCAGCCCGCGCACACCAGAGGCCAGGTTAACGAAATGATCTTACGTCAAAAATGTGCGTACGACAAAACGTAAGAATAAATTCGTATTCACGCAACAAAATTCCCTTCAGTTTTCAGCAGGTCACGACGGAATCATAACTCCGGAGCTGTCTTACACCGACAGCGTCGCTCAGTTACGTGGTCGCCACGACCAACGGGCATTTATTTCTCTACGTACTCTTCTCGCGCGTCCCGACTTCAAGCAGCAAGAAAAAAGAAAGAAGTACTCGAAACGGACCACGAAGGACATAAACGCTGGATCAACAAACACCCGGGAAAAGCTACAACGGCAACGATTTCACTGACCAAGCAAGCTCGGTAGAATATCAGCCTAGCAGGCACTCCGACTCGCCGCAGCGTTGCTCCGACGGTCCTTGGCCAAGACCGACGCCCACGACCGGCTGGCTTTCTGAATGGAATACGCGCCCGCGCGTCCCTTGTGGACCCTTCCTGTATTATAGTTTGATCGCTGACCTCACTTTTAGTTTAAGAGGCCAATCTCTTCCCCTTGTCATCTCTTTGTTTTCTAAGGCAGCGGCGACGAACGCTGTCATGGAAAAGGGACTCTCACCGATTCTATCTCCTTGTGCTGTGTGATATTAAAGGCGAGATGTTTCGGTGGCGCCCTTGTTCGGTTACCTTTCGTGACGTCATTACATTATGAACAGCAAGCTCAATGGTGTTTGTAATGAGCATTCTGGAAGCTTGAAATCATAGCGGTCTCAAAGCAACGCTGCGAACACCGTCAAAATTGAAGTTCTTACATTCCTCTTATTTACGTCAATAAAACATCCTTTGCTGACGTCATACTCAGCATTCAGCCAATTGTGGTGGCCCGACCACACCGACACTTTCGATCGCTCACGTCGCCAATAGAGCTCAAATAAACGCCGGATGGACTACCTTCGCAACACGGTATGTACACTTTGTTATTAGTATGCCATTTTTATTCTCACATGACTGTACGTCACTGTCGAGCTATAACAGCTCATGGGAGCTACGTAATGCCGGTCGAATCTTTCTTTGCCGAGTGTCACGTCAGTATCGAGTTGCAATCGTATAAGATCGGTCCCAAAGCACTTACCAATTCGCGGTCCAACAGCGCGAATCCAGCACTTCGATCAAACCCGCACGTCCGCTCCGTGTCTGAACAAGTATTTGCGTGGCTCTTGCTGACACCTTCGTAGTTTAAACGTATCTTTTTCAACGTCGGCTCGCTCCACCATCTCCGAGGCCGAAAAAAAACGCCACGGCAATTTATTTCCATCTACGTCGCTTTGCAAACGACTGGCACGGGCCGTCTTTTACCAACGATGACAATTGTGTTGACTTCGTAACGATCGAATTCGTAGCAGTCAACGAAGGAGGTTACGCATCCCGGCATTGGCATTCGGGCGCGTTTAAATCGTGTTAGCGTCCAGATATCCCTCCACGGACACGAACCCCAGACAAGCGGTGGCGGAAAGGCCGCCTGTGTTTGTTATAAAAAATCCACGCGCTCCGAACGGCTCCGAACCCTGCTGAGCTCTCCGATCAGTTGTTCGTTGTGCTGAAGACGCTGTCGCCATAGCAACAGCCCTGGAAGTTCTAGTTTTTCCGTACGAGAACGTCGCTTTCCTCTTCTCACTTAAGAGCGCGTTCGTGAATACCGATTTCTCCTCTCCTCACGATGTTCTTAACTTACGAACTTCTTAGCTAAGTTATCGTAAACTAAGAAGCTCTTCCGTGAATCTGGCCCGATGTGGCCTCAGATGACCCCAGCACGTGCAGCGACGCGTCAAAAGGCGCGCTTCCCGGCAAAACTTTTGATCAGATTCTATGACTGCGCCATCTACTTCCTCGTGGATCTCTGGATTGAATCGATGCAGGCATTGAGCCAACGAATGAGCATACCTCCCCCTTCAGCAGCCCTAATCGGGCTTTAGGGAGGACCGTGACCTTGGTAAGCGACGTTTAGCCGAGAGGAGTCCCGAGTGCAATTTATGATCTGAGTAAATTTTAGCGAGCATAATTCATACGCACTGTATTATATTGGGACGTTGAATAGACGGATCTCACTAAGCGTGCCACGGATGCGTGACGCCGCCATGACTGTAGTTCATAGAAGACAAATGCCAGTTCACGAGACAGCTCATGCAGCCTCGTGCTCTGCTCGCGCAGACCTCCAGGGGGTTTGTCGCGCGTGCAGAAAGACTACAGCTCCCACGATGCTTGGCGCCAGTGGCGGCGCTCTCAAGCTAGCTGGTGAGATCGGTCTATTCAGCTGTGCACGAGCACTTCCTAGCATTGTTTGAAGACACACGCCAGCTCTTCGAACCGATGCCAATATTCACCTCATAAGGTGGGAGTTGATACCACGAGGGTCACCGCAGTATTTGCATGTGCCCCAGTAAGCCGGGGTCAGAGTGCTCATACCTCATACAAAAGAGAGTGTGCAAACAGATTCGAACGGGAGATACGTGCTTCAAATGCCGGATGGCAGCGAGTTCAAGGAGAAACTTAGGCATGCGGCATTCGAACCACGGATATTGCGGTAACCTGTGTTTGTTTGCAGACTGTCTTTTGTATGATTTGCTTCGTTCGATTTACCTGCACTTCCTGCACCCACGTAGAAAAATGTAGGGAGTGTAATTCTGGTCGTATCTCCATACACATACTGGAAGGAAACTGCCCTACACTTTTCTGCACAGGTGCAGCAGGTGCAGGTAAATCGAACGAAGCTATATAGAATCACCAGTGTGACCTTGGCTGTAGGCTTCCGGTATTGTATTCATTTGTTCTTCAACAACGAAAAATAAACGGCTTAGAATTTTTTTTATTTTTTTGTATTATTTGTAATAGGTTTGTAAGAACCTGCGCTCACTATAGAACGTAGCAGAAATAACAAAAGAATGTGAAACAAAATTAAAAAGGGAGGAAAACCGAAAACACGTAGGGGTTCGCCGATAGGTAGCGCTTCTTCGCAAACAAACACCAGCAAATAGTTTCGCGATGTTTGCATCGGTTTGAAAGTACCTTTAAAGGGACGATAGCAACATTTTTGATACTTTCAATAAATACAGCTTACAATTAGTTCTTGACATTTATGACCTATAAAACAAACGTCGCTTTTTTTCTTTTTTCTTTGTTTACTCCCAGGTGATCTGGTGTTGAAAATCAAATTGATGTGTGTATGTTTATACAGCCTGAACTTAGTTTGCCTCAACGGGCAACTTATTTCTCAGCGGTAGACGAGCAATTTAGCCAGTGCGGTACAACCTCTGGCCTGGTGTCTTTAATTTGTACCGCGCAGTAGTGATACACAACCGCAGGCCGGTACGAAACGGGCAGGGCTGGGGATTGAACCCAGGCTCCCTTAGAGCCACTAAATAAGCTGCGCTTAGAGTATCGGCACTCCGTTCCCCGACATTGTTGTGGGCGCCGCCATTTTGGCTCGTATGCAGGACAGACGCAACGGCCGATCGTCATGATTCAAAAGTGCGACTTCCTGAGAATTAGATTCGGTGTTAGGAAGGTCATGTAATATTCCTTCGATCTGTCGCGAACGGTTTGAACATTTGTGGAGGACGGAAAAGCATTTCCTGTGATTTCAGATAAAGCTTCAGATAACTGGCAACCATGAGTTTAAGACACAATATGGCCAAGTGTCGTTACTCTGAAGCGTAGCTTATTTAGTGGCACTAGGCTCCCCTGGTTCCACAGCGCGAGCTTTCGCTCCATGTGCTCCGAGCTGATCTGGAGTCGATGACATGCCACCAATGTTTTTAACATAGCCATACAGGGGGGTTTGCGTAGCAGAGGGCACGCGCTGAGCTCCATCAAAGCATAACAACGTCAAATTAGTCCTTAGTTGTTTATACAGCAAGAGGTTAGTCAGCCAGAACAGGACGACATTGTTACTCACCGTAGATAAGCAATTTAACCAGTGTAGTACGACTCCTAGCCTGGTGTCTTTCACGCGCACCACGCAGTAGTGATACACGACCGCACGCCGGTGCGATGCTCATCCATATCGAAACGGGCAGGGAGCATTGTTAAGGTTCGGCTATTCCTGTCCTCCAGGCGATAGGGCACGAGCCGCAACCTGAATGTTTGTTGAGACATTGATTGTCAAAGAGCCAAAATCAGATGCTTACGCAGTCTTCGTGTCCAGTGTATGAGCAAAATTTCAATATCATCACAGCGGGGATCGCAAAGTTTGATGACGCACTCCTGGGGATCGCCTAGTTGGCTTCGTCCCTGTACCTCCTTCATCATGTTTTGCTAAGCAGAGATGAAAAGAAAACGCCCACTTTTATCTTTAGAATTCCACCGCGACAAAAACGCTTTTTGGTCAGTGGCGTTTCGCTCGAGTATTCTTGAGTCTCACTATAGTGCCAGTAAGATGGTGTAAAGTGAGAAACGTTCCTACCCAATATTTTTGCACTGCCCCTTTAAGAGCTACCTTATAACGGAACTGCAGAGATGGTTGTCTTCAGCGTATACACGGATTCCACCTAGGACACATGCACCGTCTTGTGCACCTACGCCACATCATATGATTACGTCGAACACCGGCGACAGCCACGCTGGTGGTTGAAACGACCACCACTGCAGTAAAACACATAGCGTTCTGCAGAGCAAACGCTCAAGGAACAAAACAAAGGGCGGCTTTTAGCGTGTTTGGACGATCGTTTCCCCATCAAAAAACGTATTCTTAACTGAACTGAACCGGTGATCGTTTCATCGGAGCGCCTCGCAACAGAGCAGCTGTCAAGGAAAAGAAAGGCAGAGAAGGCTCGAAAGAGCTGACATGAATGATGCGACCGCACATTATTGAGTTCGAAGGCGCCTTGTTGGGTCAGCGGCGAGGGACTGCACTTTTTTAACTTGTGTATGTTCGTGCGAGCCTTTCCATTGGCTTTTTCCCGTTCGTGAAGAGGATGCGGGCCCTTTGCCTTTTGCTTTATCGAGTGAATTAGCGTACAAACCTAAAATCAGAAGTGAACGCGACAATGTTACCCGTGCTTTGTTTAAGAGCCCTTCGAAAAATCGGAAATTGCAATTTGGCTATGGTTAAGTTTGGTATATATACCTTACCTAGCCAATCCCAAAAAATTTAGGAATTACGAGAACGTTTGATGGCGGCTCCTGGAGCAGCTCAACAGGTAATTGCGGGATTTCAGTTATTTATACGCGAACATCTTTTGTCAACACAAAATTTCTTCGCGCCGTCGTCTTCCACCTGAGAATAAGCTCTTGGGTCGGCAGATCTTCGCTGCCGCATATCTTTCTGTTCTTAGTGCAATTGCACCGACGCCGGTATTTTCTTTACGTATACTGGAACTGGATGAAGGTCATCATCAGTGGAACTTGAAACTCTGTTTCAAGTTCCAGTGCCGGACTCTAGGTGCCTTTGTTGAAAAGACGTCGCATACCTGCGCGCGTCAGGGCCGCCTGCGGCATGCTACATCTTCGCATGCGCATACGCGCGGTGCAATCAATGTCAACCACCAGCATGGAACCAAGCCCTGCTTTTTCCCGAGAGTGACGTCACATGCAACCCATAGGTATACGCCGTCTAGTTCTCGCTAGTCTCCCATTGAAGCCCACGCCACTTTTTGTTCACCTAAAATAAGCGGACTTCAACAAAACACCCTCGTCCCGTTCACCAGTTGCCAGAAACTGAAACTCACCCTATAGATTATTTTTTCAGAATTATTAACCGATCCGGACAATCCAAATCTGATACGTCGCTTTAAAAAAGAAATAAACGTAACTTTAAATCGGGTCCGCTATCCTCCAAAACAATAAATGTTGCAAGTGCCGAGGAGTCAGCTATTTCGGCCAAGATCTTCGTCGCTGATAGAAATGATTGCAAAGTCAATATAGGCGTACATAATGCATACATGTATAAGAAGTCGTTTATGAATTCATTCAATTGACGCGTCAAAATTGAAGGAAAAAATAACTACAACGAAAACAGAGACCCAACCTCCAATTTTGTGCAGAACGAAGGGCACTAAACAAGTTTGCCACCGGTTGACTTCTCACGCTGTGAAAATCAATAATTTTCTTCGTTGTTTAATAACGCAGATGTGAAAAAAGGGGTCTGCACTTGAACTTTTGCGAAGGATGGATCTATAATTCTCACGGAGGATATAACGATCCGTTCGCTTGGTATCAACGATTCGAAAACAGGAGAAAGGCGGAACGAAATCGGGATGACGCTAATAGTTCTTTTCACTTGATCTGTGCGCCTCTACTGAGGATTCAGCAATAATAAGGATATACCACTCTAAAATTTAAAAAAAAAAAAAACATTGTGCTTTTGTTTTTATTTTGTTTTTTGCAAAGCGCTTGAAAGCACCGATCGCCAGAATTACTTGAGGCAGCTCGGTAAAGGACAAAGTTGATAACCTGTTTAGACTAGGGTGCCTTCATGTGCGCTAGGACATTGAGGCACCCTAGTTTCGACTAGGGTGCCTCAATGTCCTTATTAATAGGGCACGGGTTCAGGGTGATGCCGCCCTTTGTAGTACCCGATGCCGACAGCACGCGCTCACGCGGGTAAAATACAAAAAAATCGACGAAAACAAAATGTCGCCATAGCACAGTCAGCGCCACAAACGCGTGCAGGGACACGCTCTTTCACGCGCTTCTGAACAAAAAAGAAGAGTAAAAGTGTGAGACAAAATGGCCAGATGTCTCCCCCCTAAGCAAAGCGCACATGATGGCACCCTAGTTTAGACTCAATGAACCAGTGTGCGCCGTGACACTGAGCATGCTGTTCCACCATGCTCACTTTCACCGCGCTGACTGTTGCATTAGGCTTAAACATACATTCAGCCTCGCGATTCGACGGCCTCCGTCCGTATATTGCAACAATAAACTCTCCTAAAAACTTCGTAAAAAAACGCATTGAATTTTTTTTTTTTTTTTTTGGGGGGGGGGGAATGTTTTATTTATGCGTGCAAGCGGGGAAACGATCATTGTGGAACACGGGAACTAAAAGTAACAGCATGCAGTTATATCGCCAACTTGATAGATAAAGAAAAACAGTCATTCAGAAAATGCACGCCATTTTGGCGTAATGCAGCACAGAGGAGAACAAGGCCACGCTACGTGCCGATTCATGTTGATGAACGTAATGTTGTCACGGATGAATGCACGAAACGTTAGAATTCAGTAACCTTGACACTATAGCTTTACAACTAAAGTCAGCCCACTTAAAACACCCCCAACTTGGCCTCCCCCTTCTAAAAACACGCAGAACCATATCCGCCCTAACCACACTACTCAAGTTTTATTATCACCTCCATTCCCAGAATAACCCTAACCATACTACACAAGTTTTATTATCACAAACTGCAAACTGCTTCAATCTATTCTTGAGACTAATACCATTAAATTTTACCCCCTCGCTATCAACAATTGGAACAAACTACCCGATTCAACTGTAATGATATCCGATATTTCAAAATGTCGGGAAGCGCTTGCCACCTTTTACGACTTATAGGCCACTTTTCAATTGGAATTCTTTGTTTTGCCTCTTTCATTTGGCTAATGTGCCCTACCTATACCAAGGACTGTATGCCCCCTTTATGTAAAGCCCCACGTGGGCATTTAAGGGATTAATAAAGTAAATGAAATGCTATCAGATATAAAAAAGGTAAAACCTCGCTTGAAAGCAGGGTTAACGTATGCATATATTTATGATAACATACCGATGTCATTATATCAGAACAGTATCTGCCAAAGCGCCAGCAAACATCTCGAAAAAAGCTTTTTTGGGACCATATTTTTCTTTATAGCGTAAAAAAAGTTTTGCATAATATATGTGTTCATTTTAGGTTGTCTGAACGCTTTTTCCTTTAATGTCAATAACTTAATATCTTCTTCTTGTTTCATTACAGCAAGCATGTTAAACGCTGCTTGCGTTCAACCGAGGAGGCTGAGATTTTAATTGCACATCTTCCGCCAATTTTCTAGATCATTCAAAAATCACGAACCTACGCCTAATTATAAAGCATGCTTTCTTCTTTTCTGGAATCGCCGTATTTTTTTTACAGTAATGCCTCGTTAATATGGATGGATGGCGGTGGTCGTGCAGGCATTATGAATGAAATTTACGGCGACCGATCTTTCGCCTTGCATGCAGTGTTGCCCCGCTAATTGGGAGACCGGCATGAACAGCGATTTTTGGGACAAACTGAATAAATCCACTCCAGTTTGTAAAAAAAAAGACGTTCCAAGAACTCCCCCAAGATATCAGTGAATCCAAGAGGTCACAGTGTGTACACTGACGTTCGTTAAGGGTCTTGCGATAAGAGCTGAGCACGAAAAGATGTTTTTGTTTGTTTTCTATGTAATATACGTCATTATCTCTTGCAGTCTATTGTTGCTCGAGATCGTGTATGACCTACAACCGGGAACAAAGAAGAATGAACCCTAATGCAGCTAGGTTACCCCACTGCAGACCTCCTCTCTGTTTGAGGAATGGGAGAGAAGCTCTGAACCCACAAAGCTACGATGAGAATGGAATTAATGCAAAGATGCAAGCTAGCTGGACAAGAATGACGACAATAATCCTAGAGAAGGAGAACAAGGGGAGCAAAGAACAAGCACAAATCTTCAAACACTGCTAAGTGACTTGTGCGCGACAGAAAAAACCCGCCTGGTCCTGGTATTGAACCAGGGACCTCTCCATTTTTGGAGGAGGGCTGTACCCACTGGGCTAACCAGGAGTTAGACGTTAGTAGAGCAAACGGGTTTTAACACCTGCCACCAGTATAACACCAACAAGGGTGAACGGCCTGAATTTTAAAAGTAATGATGAGAACTTAAAAAATAAAATAATGCAAAACTGCAAGTGAGCTGCAAGAAAGCTGGACAAGAATGACGATAAGAATCCGTGGAGAAGCAGAACAAGGGAAACAAAGGACAAACACAAATATCCGAACAAATCTACGTGATTGTATTTGTCCATATCATCATAACCATAAAAATGCAAGCCGATCACTTTTGTTGGTGTTAGCCTGGTGGCAGCTGTTAAAACCCGCTTGTTTTACTGTCGTCTAACTCCTGGTTAGCTCATTTGGCAGAGCGCTCCATCGGAAATGGGGAGTTCCTGGTTCGATAGCAGGACGAGGAGGGGTTTTTTTTTCGGTCGCGCACTAGCCACCCAGGTGTGCTTGGAGAGTTATGATTGTCCTCTGCACCCCTTGATCCCCTTCTCCAGGGATGGTTATCCTTACAAAGCTTATTTCATCTATACTCCCTTCCAGCGTACCTTGGCAAACGACGAAGACTACGTGGAGATAAAGCCAGTCTGGGGCACAGAAAAAAGATCCGAATACGAGTTCCTCCTTTCTCCCTTCTCCAACGGCTTGTGTTGAACAAGAAGGGAAGGAGGAACTACCTTCTACGCTTGATGATGTGTGTGTTTTGACCCTAATTCGTTATTATAGACAACTCACACTATAGACGATTTTTCTGGGGAACAGAGGTGTTTATGTTGACGAGGCATCACTGTATATGTCCCCAAATTCAGCCAATTATAAGATCACAAAGCGCACAAGATCCTGGATGTGGAATATCTATGTGTGTATAAATAATGCTTGTAAGTTCATTTATGCGATTGCTGTTAACAAAAACGCATTGGTATCCACCTTTGTTTTTCCCCGGTTTTAAATTATTTGAAACTATATTTAAGAAAACAAAAATTACTCGAAACACCAAAACGGCAGGCGGTCCTCAACTCGTCTTTGTTCAAACTTATTGAAAACATTTGTCTTTATATTTTTATTTATTTTTAACGAAATTATTACGAAAATTTTAAGGACGGCTGCTGTCCCCAGTTTCTTGCATGCATTCCTTGCCATCTCACGCTCGATTAATATTATCTAAATGTCAGCACTCTCAGCTCGAACCGGACAATAACAAATAAAATAGGAGCAAGTCACAAAAAAACGTTACCAAACCTTTTATGTGACATGCTCTGTTCAAATCCAACGCCAAACACAACGTCGTTTGTGATCACTTGTTGCTTCACGTAATCGCCAATCTCCAACCCACTACTAAAACAGGTGTTACAGAATAACTCGGAAGTTAGCTAACTCCGACAAGGCGGGCATCCACGAAGTTTAGTCGCAATTAAAATCAAAAGCAAAAAGAGCGCGGCGAAGTTCCGTCATGGTCACGCCAACCGCTCACCTTTCCGAAGCAAGGCGGTGGTTGTACACGCACTCCAAGCCGCGGCGGACAAAGCAAGGTAGCGGGGACGTGTTCTACAGCGGGAGACCGCGTTCGGGATTCCAGCTGTGACGTCGCGTGCAGGAACACTTCCGATTGGTGCCATTGATTGCGTCCGGTCGACTCGTTGCCATGGCGCCCGCGTGTCGACCGCGGGCCGCTGGTTTCCGTGCCAAACTTTCACCCGCGATGGAACAACGAGCATTGGCCGACGGAAGATGCGGTCGTTACGAACGTTGTTCTCGTGCCTCTGGAGCACATTAAACAGCCTCGCGGAATAAAAATAAATGGCTTCCCTTTGCTCGTTGTCGCCGGGTCTGCACATTTCGTTCCGTGTTGCTGGCGGATCGGTGACCCGGTGGGCTAGCGCACGCGAGCTCGCGGAGTACGTGGAGCGAATGCTCGCGCTCCAGAACCCAGGGATCTTGGGTTCGATCCCTACCCCTTCAAGTTTCAATCTGGATGAGCATCTTACCGGCGTGCGGCCCTGTATCCCTACTGCTTGGAGCTCGTTCAAAAAACCCAGGCTAGCAGTCGTACTGCACTGGCTAAATTGCTCATCTACAGCTGAGGCACTGCACACCCATTCAGGCTGACACGCTATTATTCCATGCTGCCAGGCAGTCCAGCAGTGACGCCCTAGGCGACGGACGCTAAAGGCTCAACGGCAAATTCAGTGTCCCGGGTTTGAAATTTCATCCCCCGCGGATCGTTTTCGAACGCCTGTGATCGCCCGTGGACATGACGTTGCGGTGCGTTGACAGACGTTAGTTAGCGCCCGTGGATCGCTAAAGCATAGTCTCCTATTTAAAGACAAAGCCTGACAGATCGCCACGAGAAGCGGCCGCCGAAATGAAAAAGCTCACGCTGCAGACAACGGATTGGAAGAGAGCCTCGTGACTGGCGGCCCGCTGCGGCGAGCCTCCGAAACACACTTCTCTCGAGCGAACAAGTGTTTCGGGTGCTCTCCGCTGCAGAAGATATGCTCTGACGCCCAGGTTTCCCGAGAAATGGCTCTTTGATGCTCTGTGCTACCAGATCCTCGCGCTCCAAATCTGCGACCGGGCGCTCTATGGCTCCGTCGTTGAACTGCCAGACTTCCTGAGTATAGAAGAAGCTAGTGCTAAAGGCTCTATAATGCGGAGCACAAGTTCGTCTGCTTCCCGCACAGTCGTTGCGATGATGTCAGAACGCTAGGTCTTATTGGCTAATTGAAAAACAAATAGTGGGTTGTAGACCTCAAGACATCTAACATTGAGGTCTACCATTATCCTTTCAAACAAAGCCAATCAGAACTCGGCTTCGTTCTGACGTCACCACAACTCCTACCCAAGAAGCAGGCGACTTGCTCTCAGCATAGTCCGACGTTCAGCGCAGCGAACGCAGCGTAGCTAAGAACGTGCGCCTTCTATATTGGCTGGCGAGCAGGAACTCGATACCTGCGACCAATCAGTACTTGTGTGGGCTGCGCTACGCCGTGTTTGCTACGCTCAATATCGGAGTATAACGAAGCCTTAAAGGAACACTGCAGTGAAAAAACACTTCGTATGAGTTGTGAACGAGAAAGCATGATTGTCGTTCTTCCGCTCTTTTAGTTCGTCTGCGGTGTACTGGCGTGAACGGCCACGTTTCGCTACTGCGGCGAGGTTGCGGCCGCCGACGCCTCTGGCGCCGCCATGTTCCTCGGCGGCGCGCGCTCTCGTAAAGCGGCCGCCAATGGATTTAGTGGTGGGCAATCCGCGATAGACAACTGATTCAATTGAAATTCTTTTTATATCAAAGTGGGAACGAATCTTAAACATTATGCCTGAAACCAAATCACACAGCAGCTTGGTCGCACCGAGAAATTCCCCACTATATAGAATACGTGTCTGTATGTGTGTCTGTGGGGGGGAGGGGGGGGGGGAAATCAAGGAAAGCAACAGGAAATGCAAAAAAAAAACGAGGACAGGACAAAACATCAAAACATGTTTTTTTTTTTTTTTTTCTGTCCTCGTCCTTTTTGCCGTTCATTTTGCGCTCCGTTATCCCCGTCACTTTAGCAGCACGCTCTAATTAGTCAAGTTTACAATACGTCATTGGCCTTCGCGGTGTTCATGTGAGGAACACTGGACATATTTGATCACATAGGGAGCTTTGGACATAAGCCCGCCAATTTTAGAGAGTAAACAGTCTCCCTCTAACACGGTCTTAGTATTTTTTTTTTTTTTTTGCAGCTGGGATGTGCGAATATTGGTTCGAAACGAAGGGCATTGCGTCTTTCATATATTTAGACTTAGAGTTATCTGACCTACCGACTCGGATGGTACTGAGCTATGCGATGAAGAACAGTATCTTCACCTTTTCCCGACTTTTTTTTTTTTTTTTCTTTTAGGAAAATTAGAGTTTTTTT
This sequence comes from Ixodes scapularis, assembly GCF_016920785.2. Classification (NCBI taxonomy): domain Eukaryota; kingdom Metazoa; phylum Arthropoda; class Arachnida; order Ixodida; family Ixodidae; genus Ixodes; species Ixodes scapularis. Next base: position 22,207,117 of record NW_024609868.1, read on the forward strand.
GCTCGTAGTTCGGATAGCTCGAACTTAAAACGCGTGAGTGGTCAAGAAGAATTATCGGATTGTATTGGCCTATTCCCTTTATTTATTTTATGTATTTATTACGGTACCCTCAATGTCCAGAGGGCATCAGAGTAGAGAGCGTAAGAGGTGGTAGCTTGCTCTACATAGACACATTTACATCCCTCTCTTTAACATTTTGACTGACACAGTTTCGGTTACACAGAAAGCTGACCCCGAAACGTTGACAGCACAACAACGAGCCGTATGGATCCGCACGAATGCCAGACTCTGTCAGGAGTCGACCCCTAACACCGCGAATTGAAACATCCGCTGCCGTGCGCCAATTGGAGCGGTCGATTCGACCCCATTGGCCGTTCAGGAAACACGTGACAAAGTCGTGCACCGCATTTCCGCTTGGCGGCAGGAAACGGTCTTTCGCTCAAACGGACTGTTCTTGAGATCGCGCCAAGCGGGTTTTACATGCAACGATTGCGCGGTCGAAATCGCTGCCGCTAGCGGTGCGGTGGCACGGATCGCGAGGTTTCAGTTCACGTGAGCGTTTTCCGCCGTTGCGATGGTCAATGTTGCTTGGAGCAAGCAGATGCGGACAGTCGGTTACAGCGGCTTCTAACAACAATTTTAATGCTTAAGTTTTCAGTTTCCCCTTTGATTTCACCTTAACAAAACAAAAAAGCGTTTAAGCTACTAAATAAAACGGAGTATGTCCGTCTACGGCGACTGGAAGAGTACCTTCTTTTCCAAGAGGTTTTGTTTGGTCCCATTGTTCCTAAATTCTTTGAGCTGCGCGTCCCAAAGAACCCGACGCTTCGACACTTCACTGAACAGCTGTTCACTGAACTGGGCGCGATACATTTTGTCTTACTTGGTGTGACGACCTGTGTTGGAAAAGACACGTCAATGTCGCTCAGTTCTTCTTCTTGTGTTTTTCTCACTAGTGCTCGCACAAGCTGCTTCCGATTAGCGTCCCTTACTCTCGCTACAGTTGGTACTCGGGCGAGGAAAGTAAGAAAGAGTCGCGTAATTCATTGAGAAAACAAATTCTGAGGAAGGGGACAGCAATCCCGCTCTATACCATAATCTACTGAACAGTTCTGACGCAACTGCTGAAGCAAAGAAGCTCAACCTGCCGGAAAAAAAGAAACCGCAAACCAGTCGCTTGCGTACTTTCTCTGCTTTTCGTCTGCTTCAAGAACGTGAAAACGCCACCGTCCTATGCGCCAGCCAACCCGCAATGTTTCTCTTCCTGTCACGTGATTTACCGCCGTGCTGTGAGTGGCCTGCGCGAAGCTGCCGCTCTGCCGTGGCGAAAAATTTCCAACCTGGTGGAACCGTGCCGCTCAGCCGCTGCGGCTGGCCAGAGCGCCGCGACGGCAGATATCGAGCAGCTCTAGGGCCAAGATCGTTGCATGTGAAACCCGCTTCAGAGCAATACTGCCTAGCAGAGCCGTATATAGACACGGTTTGGCCATTCTTTGGAAAGTATATGAGGCGAATGAGGAGGCGCCATTGGCCAAAAACGGGCTAGGCGTGTTCCAGGGCGCGTCTGCAAATTCGAATATGACCACCCACAGGCCGCGAATAATACCCTGGCGGTGGCCACGAGAAACAAAATTAATAAGTGCATCGGCGTAACTCTCGGTGACCTAAAATATGGGACACGTGGTGTTTCGATTACGGAACGTAATCCGTACGCCAGGCGCCGAGGGCCGGGCACCTGCCGTCCGAGCAGTTGGAAACCGCCCGAGCAAAACAGAGTTTGAGCGGTACATTCGTTTCTCACATCTTTTTGTATGATCATAGCATCACGAGCACCATATATTTTCAGCCACGAAGAGTTACTCCATTTAACTCTTACGCGCCTATTAAAATAGTTTCTCGCTAGTGCCAATGGGAGGCACTCACTTGATCGAATGACGTTTTAGCGAACGCCCACGTTTCATCGAACGACACTTTAGCGAATAGTCGGACGCCGCGAAGCGGCGTTTTCGGGTGGGCCAAATGAGTTCATATTTTTGTAATGAGTTGCCGCAGACTGTCGCCGCGAAGCGGCGTAAAGCGCAGCGCGACGGATGGGTTAACGCGCGCCCCCGTTATTCGCTAAAACGACCATTCGCTCAAATGTCGCCGTTCGCTAAAATGTCATTCGCTCTTGTGATATGGACCCAGTGCCAATAGAGGCTTATTTTCGGCTTCTGGTTAGCTAAGAGTTCATGTCCAGCCCTTTATCTGCGTCTGGCACGCGCCTTGGCTCTACTCGCTCCTCCCATTGACCAAACTTCCAACTGCCTAGCAGATAATGGCAGCGCAGCCTATAGCTCGCGTCAGCGTCGCCGCGAGCGCGTCTTGCAGTGTCTCAAAACAAACGCGACGCTAGCACGCGGCTACGTCAAGACCGACGCGTCTCCTGCTTTACTGGAACGCGTCTCCGACTGATGTGTTTAGCATCCTCTTCCGCCCATCCATGCATCAAAACTGGTCCCAAAAGTAGCCAACCAATGACGTCGTACGGTGACTCCGGTCAAGCTTCGGCGTGTTTGCCGCTTGGGACGGGTCGGGGATCCACCCATGATGACGTCATAAGCAGGCCTTGTCTTGTAGGGGTGGTATTGGTCAGACGCCACCGCAAGGTTCAGACGCAAGGTCGCTGCGCTCGATGCAGAGCACGCGCCCCGAAATAGACGAACGATTAGAGACACGGCCGATATAGGCGCTGGGTTCTTGTGGCCCCGAATAGCGACCGAGACGTTTACTTAATGCACGGTCCGCCAGTGACTGCCGATTGGGAGAGGGAAATGCGAGTCAAATAAAGCTAAAAAAAAAAAGCGCCGCGTTTTTTTTTTTTTTTTTTTTTTTTTTTGCCATGGGGGTTTTTTGCAAGGCACTGTACGGGGTGTTTTCGACTGTAAATAAACGAATGCATCTGGCTATTCATTTAGACTTGATTGATTTATTGATTAAACTACTTTTTCGAGCTTTTCGTTGGGTAGGTCTTGGGGAGTTTAAGAAAAGGGGGCCCCTAACACTTTGTGTCCCCCGAGGAGCTTGGGGCGCAGCACTGCGCGTGCGCGAGCGTTGTGCGCACGCCCTGTGTGACACCCCAAGCTGCTCGAGGGACCCAAAGCGTTGGGGTCCATTTTTTTCAAAACCTCTATTATCTGTGAACCCTGTTGTGTCAATTTATTTTAGAGGAAAATAAAAAAAAAATATATCGGGTTGTAATTTTTTCATGCGGAAAAGACGAAATTTTGGTTGTAGATCTAAAGATCCATAGGTGGCTAAATTTGATCATCAGTCCTTCGCTGCGGCATGACAGAAAATCGATTTTGGCTAGGAACAAAAATCCCCCCCCCCCCCCCCACACACACACAATTTGTCTTTTTCACTTTGGCACCGACAGGACATTTCGCGATTTTTCTGGGGTTTTGTTTTTTGACTGGTTCACACATTGGTTTATGAACTGATCCAGTCGTATTTATACCTTTTGCAGTATGCAGATCTCCGAATACTAACTACCCTGAAAAAAATAAAGGTTTGTTTCTTCAGTGGTTTAGGACAGCAATACAGAAACACAATAAAATACTCTCTCAAATTCCATTTCTTTTTTTTTTTTAATTTCCGTGTAAAATGTATTGTCAACTTTTGTATTGTTTATAGCGCATATTACTGCATTGCCAGACGTCTTCTAAGTTATGCTGTAATGTGACTTTGGCACTGTTAGTATGTTCGATTATTAGACATACGCAACAAAGAAAACGTTTTATGAAAATAAACGCGCGTATTTTGAGCATATCGCAGCTTCAATCTAGTTTCTCAGCAAAACGTCATCTGGCGTCATGACTTTTTTTTTTCTTCTTCTACTGTTTTTTTTTTTCTCTCAATCACTCTCAACGTTCCCGGCATTGTTTTTATCTCATTGTATCAAAAACTTCAGTGATTGTGTTGCCGGACCCACATTCTAACACGTACTGGACATTTTGCTTCTGAAATGCATATAACTCGGAGCATGTGGCCGAATAAATATAAAATATTTTGTTCGCATTTATGTTTTTTTTTGTGTTTTTTTTATGCACATGGCCGACGTTAATTTTGTCTTCTATTACTTCGATCGACGCAACGCATTCAGTCCCATCCAAATGCGTGGAGGAACCCCATAGAAACAAAGCCTGCTTCCACTGTACGTAACACTGGAGCGGCTCCCCTTTGCTCTCTCTCTCTCTCTCTCTCTCTCTTTGTTGCCCTCTCCTTTTCTTTTTCGCTTCCTTTTTTCTCTCTGGACTGTTAACGTCGGATATCTTCTATTAAGATCACCCTCACTCAATCTGGCGAGCGTGATCGGGCCAAGCGAGAGCAGCAGTTGGCGGGCCGCATAGCTTTTTTCTTTCTTTCCTTCGCTGTATGTAAGCTTCTTTTTAGTAAGATTGCAGTTCTCGAATTTGTGTCACTACTGAAATCTCGGGTGCCTTCACTTGTTGTACTGTATTCTTTTTTTTTTTTTCTTTTTTTGCGTTTGGGGTAGCACGCGCGCGTCAGTGGTTTGCTGTGGGCTCTTCGTGCCCCTCCCGAGGGATTTTGTTTCCAGGGCTCTGCTTTATGTTATGTGACGTTCGGGGGCGACCTCAGCCAGATTGGGAGGGCGGCTACACAGCTCGCGGATCGAGCGCGCGCGGTCGTCCTGCTTCCTTCCATGCTAGGGTTCTGAAGGTGACGTATGCCTTCTTTTTTTTTCTCCCTCTCTCTTTTGTTTTATTTTATTTACGTAATAATTGATAACCCGTGTTTAGCGTTAGTGTGAGGGGTACACTTACATACACTCAAGCGCTTCTTTGTTGTTGTTGTTTCTTTTTCCTTCGGTTTCGTTGCGGCTTGATTTCGCGTTCTTCATTTCTTTGAAAATAATAAAAAAAATGTATATAAATAAGTAAAAAATACGTAATTGCACTAAATAGCTGTACTTTCACGCAGTGAAAGGTTGAGCCGTTTGTAAATTCATAAATTTGGTGATTTCATATTTTGTGCTTTGGTGTTGAGCCAATTAGCTTCACGACCAACTGCAGTAAAACCTCGTTATAACAAAATGGGATGTAACAAACTAATGCATATAACAAAGCCATCATAATTTCCCTTGCTTGCTAATAGTGGGAAGAAAGGGACAGTGGCTATAACAAACTAATGGTTATAACGAAATCATTATGACCGCTCCTTCAACTTTATTATAACGAGGTTTTACTGTATATATCTATCTCCAATTTAAAAAAATAAAAACGGAAAAGGGAGAGCAAAGATATGGATGTTTTCATCTACCTTGTACGCTAAATGCTTGTCATCATGATTACCAGGAGCACTTCTTTGGTCATTATTTTTCTAGCAGTCGTTTGTATTAGCTAATATATTTTATGGCAAATTATGGTAATACTTATTAACCCCCTTCGCCAAAAGTGAAATATACACTGCGGTCGACAATTTTTATAACCTTAGAGAGGAAGGGTGCGGCCAGTGGCAGCTGTTTCGCCGTGACCCTCGAGGGTCCTTAAGCTAAAAAAAAGTTAAATATTAATCTGGGATGGAATAACGGCTTCTGCATGTCTCAAGTTATCATTCCAAATTTTACGTTGTTAAAATGGAAATTGCAGTTGCTACATCAAAGGTACATAATGCTGAACCAGACCAGGATGTCCTCAGCTGAACATCCATTAAAGATGCTGACGTGGTGATGCTGTATTCATTTATTCTAGAAAGCGCATCTTGAAGAAACTCTTGCTGAATAAGTTTTCGGGTACCTGGTATAAGAGTACTTGAACTGTGAGGTATCCCTGGCTGCACAAACTCTTTTTTTTTACCTAAGTTTTTTTTTTTTACTTTTTTGGAACTATTTTAGGGGTCGCAGACATATATTAATGCATGCTCAATCACCACGATGAATACTTTCAACGATAAACAAACACGCATTAGGGTCGTAGGTTGAACTGTAATAATATTTAAAAAACACAATCTGAACACGAAAACTGACGCGAAGTGATCGAGGACCAACAACACCTCACATCAGCGATACTCATTACAGCTAATGGAATAATTTGCAATCAATTACTTAGCAAAGTAATTTACCAAATGTTAGATTCTTTGTCTCAGGCTGTGTGACACTAAGATTTTATTATTTTTTGCAATGATATAATTATTTATAGCCGGCGTTGCTATTTTCATATATTTTAGCTTTTCTTGCTACGCGAGCTTCAGAGCCTATCAAAATCAATGTTATGACAGTAAAAGGCGAAATAAGCCTTCTGACAAAAATGTCACTACTATAGAGAAACCATTAAACCCTGAGAGTTGGCACTTTGCGCAGTCAGCAGCAGTACGGGAAACATAAATCAAAAAGTAAGGGGCTAAAAACCAAGAAATTTCGAAGGGACTTTCCAAGTTCTTTCCACCTCCAAGATGGGATTTCTGTGTCTCAAGAAAAGCTGAACTATGCGGAGGTGCATCGGTTGAGAACGCTAAGCAGAGCCCAGAGAACAAGAAACAAGCGATGTATCTTCTTCACTAACATTAAAAACGAGTGTGTTGGCAAATATACTTAAATAACCGGAAACAATAAACACAAAAAGGGGATGAAAGCTGGCGCATACAACTCTTTCAGCCCTATTGCTTCCTGACATATCACAGCGCAAAATCGACATCCAAGGCCTACCACACCAGAAACAAAATATTGGGAAGTATTTGAAAAGTAACTTGACATTTGGTGTGCCGCAGGACTGGGGCTAAAACTGTACCCAACTGGGTCAACCTACACTTTGTTTTTTTTTTTAAAGCTTCCTTTGTGAATTGACCGCAGAATTCACGAAAACTTTACTCTGTGGCATTCTCAATCCAGGTAGAAAAACGTGCTGTCTAATTTCTTTTGTGTGTATTTAGAGTGCTTTTCGACTGATTGCCACGCTGAAACAGAAATAAAAATCGTGTGGTCGAAATTGTGACTACAACGTGTGTTATCCTTTGACAGAAAACGCAGCTGATACCTGCTCGCTGGTTGAACTTGGTCACCTACCACACCTATCTGCTTGTTCTTGAGACGCAGTATATGCTCCATTCTGCGCAGAGTTACGGGTGAAACGGTCTTCAACGCACAGTTATGTAATGCGTATTCCTTATGGGAGTACTTGCGCAAAGGAAGTTTGCTGTAGGGCTAAATTGCGATAACAAAAAAGGGGCATGGCGTGCATGCGTCTTTGATAGCTCTGCACAGCGCTTGTGAAATGAAGTATAAACGAAATCTGCCAGCCACGATTAGAATCATTTCCGTCGGACTAATTATCAGACAAATATTTAATCCACGCATGCTTCGTTTAACATAAATTTTCGTAAAAAATAAAACGGCGAGCGACCAAAATCACGTAACTTTAGGATAAAATATTAAAAGCAGTGATCTTTTTTTAACTAATGCCCAATCACTTTTGGTACCAGCAATAGAGTAATTGAATGAAATATTTTTGACCTGGAGTAATTCTAATTGTCATTAATTGCTTCTCCATACCCGATTGTTGTTCAAAGAAGTGCATCATGTTCATCTGCCCACCTCTTCTTCTCGTGGTTGCTTGTTGATTACTCGAATGCACTGACGCACTCAAGCAGGCTCATCTAAACCAGTCGAAAACCCGCATCCCTCGCTCCCCTTTCTAAGACCCTAGCTTCAGTGATTTTTTTCTAACTCGTCCAGCGTTTCTGGACACGATGATTTCCTCAGGACCACGGAAGTACACCGGCCAACCTCAAGATCTGCTCGATGGCCGGACGTCTTGCCGCACATTTCGGGGTTTTCCTGCTGTGCAACGTCTGCGCCTCCGGAACCTGGACACTCGACCCTCGTCCCCCCGCCACCCCTCAGCACGACGCCGACGGTAGCGAGGCCGTGCCACGGGGTGCCGTGTCTCTGGCGTTCGTGCTCGACGTGACCGGCTCCATGCACGATGACCTGGTGCAAGTGGCAGACGGTCTCAAGGGGATCCTGGACGTGACGTTGTCCAGGAAAGACGCCCTATTCTACAGCTACGTGCTCGTGCCCTTTCACGACCCGGGTGAGGACCTACAGGGAACGGCACTTCGCCCGATGCAATTATAGAGTTAACCGGCTAGCATTGACATTGTGTTCCGTCGCCCTAAGTAGGTCTCGGCATCAACCACCGAACTGATTCGCTGTTGCGCGCTCTTTAGCCAAAGTCGATTAAACTGCAGAGCGTGAGGAGCTCGTTATGCCGAGGTCCCTCTACTCATACATCATACAAACGACATGGTGTTCGTTGGAGACATGATGAAAAAATTATCTGCGCACGCGCTTCAAGCATGTTCACAGCATGTTTATTGCGTACATGTGTATACTTCGAACATGTGTGCAAACATATTTTGCGCGATTGCATGACCAGGATGACAGGACCATTATACAAGGAAGAAAAAAACACGCCAGAGTCAGTGTTTGCAGACTGCCTTTTGTATGATGTATATAGCAATGGGACCGCGATTTAAGTCTCAGCATGTCACATGAAAAGAGATGAAAAATAATACCTAATGAACACAGGTATTTACAACAGTACAGTCACTCTAAGTAGCAAGGTGAGTTCTTTGGACCAAAATTTATTTTGAGCTTCGCGATTTATGGTTGTGAAAGCCTAAAAAAAGCGAAGGCGTAGCCCAGCTTTCTTTGGCCAGAGTCAGAGTGTTTTGGCCCTAAGTTACCAAACGAGTGGCATAGCTATAGGCGTCAATGCCTGGTTGTTCGGTTGCCACCTGCCTTCTTTGAGACTCAATTTCCGAGTAATTGACAGATTTAGACTTAACTGCCGCTTCTCGGTTGTCCTCCTCTGGCTCATTTGTTCGCACTTCGAGAGCAGTGCGGCGAATCGGAGAAAAGTCAAACTTCCGGCATTTATCTGGCTAGTAAGGGTCAAAGAAAAGTAATTTTGCGCTAACCAGGGCCTTGGAACAAAAACCTTCCTAGGCACAAATTGGGCCCCTAACATTGCCAAACTTCGGTCAAGTTAGTCGTTTCTTTGACGTGCTTCCTAGTATAGTGTCCCACATTTCACGGTACAGCAACTAAAAAAGTGATGGTAATACCAATACTTTTTTTGCGAGAAGTAACTAAACAAAACAAAAATCATAAAGGTCTAAAATTAATGGAGAAAGGCTAAATGCGACATGACGAGGAGATTTTCTTTCTCTTTGTGAACGTTTTCGTGCTCGTATTGCACAGGAGGGCTAGAATATAGTGAGTAGCTTCGCCTAAAAATCTTTGAAGGCTAAATGGCGTGAGCCTCGGCATTAACTGTTTTCAGTGGTCGGACCTGCCTACGTTACCAGAGATCCGGAGGAATTTCAACAGCGTCTTGAGAACTTGACAGTATCTGGGGGAGGCGACTGTCCCGAGATGGCGCTGACCGCAGTGCGCGAAGCCCTTCGTCTGAGCTTGCCGTCGTCGTACGTGTACGTCTTTACGGACGCCAGTTCCAAGGACTTTCATCTCCTGGACCAAGTGCTGGACCTGGTTCAAAGGAAGGGTTCGCAGGTACGAGACCACTCTGCGGCCCCAAGTCACGTAGTACTCAACACAGCGCCGTAAGAATTCACGTAATTTCCAGGCAACGCGATAAGCTTCGGAACTTTCTCGTCATCTTTTTGAGTCTAACGGTTATGGCTAGAGGACCCGACAAAAGGTACGAGCGTACGCGCTTGTCGCGGTCGTCGCGGCGTCCCAGCTCTTGACTGCCAACACTTCCGTGCGCTGCCAAGCTAGAGACTGACCTGCAGGAGAACAGGCGTCTGCTACATCCGCCACGGCTGCTGTGACGCCGCCAGGATCGCGACCGGCGACAGCGTGACACGTCTATGACGTCATAAGGCGGAAATCGAGGGACCACAATTTTGGACTCAATAAACGCATCAATAGGAGACGCGTTCCAGGCACCTTATTGGCTAGTGTGCGCAACCGATCCCTTTTTTTGTGTGTGTTTTGAGTACGTACGGTATGGCCCGCTAAATTTAACGGGCAAATGTTTTCGCAATATTTAGCGGGAAATTACAGTTTCACGTGACATCATGTCATATGACGTCACAAGTTTCCCGCTAAATGTAGTGAGAATTGTTTTCGCTATATTTTGTAGAAAAATTTCTACACAATTTAGCGGGAGGGAGTTTCTTCGCTGAATTTTGAGGGAAAGTGTAACATGACGTCATGGGTAATGTCCTTACTGTCGTCCATGTAATCTATGGTTAATGTCCTTACTGTCCTCCACTGATCGTGCATAACATCCAGCAAACACCCCTGAGAGCTGAAAGTCTTAGTGCACAATACCAGGTGAAACTGGTATTGTGTACTAAGACTTGAAACTGGCATTGTGTACTACATTCATGAAACTGGTTCTTTGACCAGTTTCAATAATTTAAGGTGCTCGCCAGCGGACAGGTAGAGTGAATCTATGTGGATGTATGCCCTTCCTCCTGTCATGCACGATCCTATTCTCAACGGGTCTTGTCCACAGTTAAAAGGGTCTCTCTTTGTGGTTCTAAGAGTTGATCTTTAGAATATTTGTTTTTCGTTTTGTCCCTCTAGTTGCCTGGATGAAAAAGATAATATACTACTCTGTTCGTGGGCTTGCTTCTCCGCTCTTCCACAAATTTCGAGCGAGCGAACCGAGAAAATACAGACGTAATAATTAGTGCAACAATTAACAGCTTAATCAAGTTACTCAACAGCTGCTCAATAATGTGACCAGTTCCCTGTGATTTCATTGACCGAAAAGGTTCAATAGCTTTATTCAGAAATTATAATTGCATTAATAAAACGTTATCTTATTTGTATATTGGTATGTTAGTTTATTTATGAAATTTTAAAGGATTTAAAGATGCATAATAACTGGTTTGTTAAACCGAGGCTTAAAATGCTTGACAATACATTTTTATTTTCTGATGCGCGAATTTTTTTTTATTAGCCCATTAAGAAAAATTACAAAGCTGTACTTGTATAATTGCTGTCATATTGCATTAGAAATAATAACTCGAAATATCATATATTTAAGGCGTGACCACATTATGCCTTGCTGTGTCTCAATTTCGATGAGGTGGCGACCCTATGTGTACCATTGAGCAATGACAAGGATCACTCGGTTATAGTATAGCTGGGACCAGTCCAAACAAATAAAATGACTAAAATAAAAACAAAAGAAATAGAAAAGACTCGCCGACGACAATTAAGGTTGCCTACCGCTGCTTGTAAGAATGCGCGCGGCGCATTCTTACAAGCAGCGCGCCATGTCTTCCTTTCGCACTCGGCGCTCCGGCGGTGACATCACTCTTCCCCACTGCGCAAGCGCGGCGAATCTCGCCGGCCTCACGACGGCTTCCGTGACGAAGCATCTGCGTTGCTGTGCTTTTCTTTCTGTTTTATTTCTGAGGCGCGTCCGCTCTGACCTTGAGCGACCCCGTCGGCTACCGTGACGAAGCCTCTACATGGCTGTGCTTTTTTTTTTGAGGCGCGTACTTGACATAGTTTTATGATAATCTTTCGGGGACAACGCCGACGGCTTTTCGCGTAATGAGACAAAGAAGGCTCTCGCCTTAAAGAAACCTGCGTCTGACGCGCCTTTTTCCCACCAGGTGGTGTTTGTGACGACCGGTGACTGCGGTGACACGAACCAGCCTGGGTATCGGGCGTTCGAGCGCATAGCGGCAACCAGCTCTGGTCAGGTCTTTCACCTGAACAAGTCTGACGTCAACGAGGTGAGGCAGTGGTTACATGGGTTTGGAAGTGAGCCGGGTGAAGAACAATCCTCACCCCCCCCCCCCTCCCCTTTCCAGAAAAAAAAAAGACGGGGTTATTTTTTACAACATAAACAAACTACGCAGCGCCGAGCGCTCATTCTCCGCCCAAATGTTTCGCTTTAGCGGTTCGAAACAGATTCGATGCTAGAGAGTTTTCGTAGACCACGTTTCCCCCTCCGCTAAGCCCTCCGCAACGAAGAAGTTGCTATTGCGCCTGCGCGCCGATAGCCTTGACTGTAGGATTCCGAGTATCGTAGCGGGTTGCGGAGGATGTTGCTGGACGGCGAAAACGATCTACAAAAACTCCTTTTTTTTTTAGTGTAAATCTGTTATAACTTAACCAATTTACACAAAAAATAATTACACGGAACTCCACTTATGTCCCACTAACTTTAGCGGACGGTGGTAACGTGACGTGGCCCCATATCCATATCCAGTGACGACTCTATAACGTGTTGTAGTATACAAAACTTTCGTAAGGGACAACCAAAATTGGTGGCAACAATTTTGTTCTTTTTTTAGATAAAGAATAATTATGTGCATCTTTGCGTTATTTACTTGTTACTCGGAAAAAGATTTTTCAAGCCGACTGCTTTTTATCCAGTCAGTAGGGTGAGAAGTATGAAAAAAGCGAAACTATTTCCAAAATAACTATTTTGGGAATAAAAATATACAACCACGCACTTTCGACAACTTTGCATACAAATCTTTAAAATTTAATGAATGAATAAAAACATCCTTCATTATGATTTGTTTTTTCTCGCAGCTGATTACTGTGTTGGGGGAAGAACTGAAGAATCAATGAAGTAACGGTTATTTTAGCCGTAATATTTATATTTTATTTTAAGCGACTTCTGAAACAATAAAAAGAAACAAACGCTTATATACACACCATAATGAACCGATAAATTTACGTAGAGTATTGCTTCATTTTTTTTTTCTTGTACCAAGTTTTGAAGCAATTTTCTACCACAACCACTGCTTCTTGTAAACGAATCTTTTTTTTTTTTATTAACGCAAGTTTTTGGAAAATTTTTAGTTCACAAAGCTGCTCATTTTTCTTACCAGCTAAGTGATTGAAAAGCGCAAAAGCAAAAGGTGATGCCAAAGTGTTCAAATACGTTACAAATGTCTGTAAGCGCCGTTCAAATTCCATCGTTCCTGTGCGAACTGAAAAACTATTTAAAGGGGCAGTTCAACAAAATTCACCTGAAGTGTTTTTCACTTTACACGAGCTTACTGGCCCTAGTGGGACTCAAGGTTGCTCGCACGCAACGCCACTGGCCAAGAAACTCCTTTGTTGCGGTGTAATTTCAGAAACAAAAGCGATCATTTTCATTCAATATCTCTTCTTTGCAAAATTTGATGGCGTTTGATGACGTAAAGTGGGGATCGCAGTACACCTATATGACGATATTTGGATGCTGTTCATAGATTGGACCCGAGTATTGCGTGGGCACTCGATTTGGGCTTGTGATAATTACTAGCTCGAGAAGCATTCGGGTAGTGGGCCGTGTCCAATCGCTGCAACGACGACAATAGCCGAGCCATAACAATGTCTGGAACTCAGCGCGTGTCCTGTGTTTTGCCAACCCTAGCGCGTGGCTATGATCAACATTGGCGGCATATAATCGGCTCCAGATAACGTGGCCGCTTGTTCTGGCTGCGAGTTGAGGGGCTGAACGCTGCTCGTTTTTCTTTAATTTTTTTCTGGGACTTCTATTGCGTGGGGTGAAACACGAACGCGTGTTTCATAGGTCATTAATGTCAGGGATCCGTTCTAAGCGGTATTTGCGCAAAGTACAAAAATTGTTGCATCGCCCCTTTAATTTTGAAGTGCTGTCCCCACACAAGGGAAAGCACTTTTTACTTGTCACTGGGCGTATCTGTGTGTGCGCGTGCGCGCGTGCATGTGTGTCTCTATGTTCGTGTGTGTGCGCGCGCACGCGCGTGCGTGTTTCTGTGTGTGTTTGCTTGTTTGTTTCATAGCTATTTTACGGTCCCCGTTAAATCTTTCCTAGGTTCTGGACTTCGTGAAACTTTCCATTCGTCCCCGGCATGTAAACCTGGTCTCAATAGACGCACCCCCGTCGACGGAACAAGTGCTCGAGCTCAACATTGACAGCACCATCGTCGAGTTCACCGTGTCCATGGCCGGACACAATCCTCGGCTAGCAGTTATCGACCCTCACGGTAAGTGTCCTGCGAAGGCGATATGGCATTTAGCCTCAGAAGGGTTTCGTGCACTAGTCTCTCGCGCCGCCCTTCCTAGATGTACTATTCCGGACAATTCCACACAAAGTTCTTGCTACGGCGACGAGCAATTTAGCAATATCTATAACTCGACTCTAAATAATCTATTTGCTTTTATAGACCCGCTTTTATTCACCGTTCCAACTAATGTAGTTCTGGTAGGTGCCATATTAGACGTTGGTGTGTTCGGCGCCGGCTTTCCTCGCTTAGAACAGCGATCTCGCGGTTAGTATACATCATGCAAAAAACAGTCTGAATAAACTGTCTGAGGACTGATTCTTCCTCGCATGAGGGACACATTGGTCAAACAAGAACTGCCTGCAGACATGTTCGTAGCACACAGATGTGTCAAGCCAACATATATGCTTCGAACAGGCTGCAGACGTGTCCGCAAATAATTCTGTCATCTTTCTGCAGCAAACTGTCGTAGATAATTCTGTCTTTTGTACAACCCGAAACGATTGAAAACGATGCCTAGACATTATCCTAAAAATTATAAACTTGGAAACTCAGTACTTGTGAAGTATAAAAAAAAAAATTTCCAAAATCTGAATTTGAAGTTTGCGCGCGATCCGCGCGAGTGCAATGACGTCAAAGATTGAGTCGTCCTGCCACTCGGGTTTCTCTCACGCCTCCGAGCCGCCGCTACCCAAAATGTCGTGTTTGTCCGCGTCAAGCTCTCCTCCGTGCGTGCCGCGTATTGCTGCCAGCAACGGACGCTTCGCTTTGGAGTTTGAAGTTCTTTCCGCCATCTCAAATTCCTTGAAACGGTGTGAGGTCGAAGAGAACGCGCAGTGGACTTTTGTCAGCGACGTGGGGGGCCACGTCGCGCCGGTTCTGCGTGAAAGGCTGCCCCGCGGCGGAGTCACAGCCGAAACTATACGGTACACAGACACCAGACCCAGTTGTTTTGACCGTTTGACGATTTCCTTTTCGAAGTCTGAAAGGTCGTCGAACATCTAAAAAAGAAAGATTCGCCCGATTCCCCGACTCGCCGATCATCCTTAGCGCTGCATGTGCCGAGCGCCGCCACTGCTGCCATGTTTTCCGAGAGAGAATAAAAAGCCAGAAGGCGACACCACTCCAGATTTCGAGTTTCGGTACTTCAAAAAAAAAAAAAAAAAAAAAGGGGCCGTAGTGCGCTCGCAATTGCGTTAAAAGAAAAAAAAAAAAACATGCTCTACGAATGCCGTTATTAAATGTTAAAGAAATGTCGCCTACAAAGCTTCTAAATTTCATAATTTCTGACTTCACAAATAAAAAGACGCGAGGAGGTAGAATAGGGAGAGAAGAACGTCGAAAATAAAAAGGCACGCGTGCGCGTGAGTAAAATTTTTCTTTTTTGCGTTGTGGTGTTTTTTTTTTTTTTTTTTTTTGCGTGTCTATGACTACAATTTGCATCGTTTTAACAACAAGAAAAAACACGACCTTTCGAGAGCCAGTGCCCCTTTAAAGGTACAAACAGCTAAAATAAAGTTACTTATTTTATTGTGTTCTTGTCGTTGCGCTGTTTTACTTTTAAGAATGAACCAACCGGCCGTTTCCTCGTTTGCCGAAGTGGCAAGTTCGCGCCATTGGACTACCTATCGCACGCTAAAACGACGGAATGATCGTTATTTCGTTCACATTTCCCACGAATAAGTAACTGTATATAATTCATCAACAATTTTTATCTCGTGTCTATAAGGTATAATTACGAAGTAAAAAAAATATTAAGGGCGCAAAAACAATGCAGGCGATTCAAACAGACCAGAATATACAAAATATAAGCAGCCGGTGTAATCTCTCGTCTGTTCTCTTTTAACACATACCACAATGAATGTTAAGTCGACTTTTCTTCTTTTGACGAGGGTTTGGGGACCCCATCCCCATCCCGAAAACCATTCTGGGCAAAATAAAGTTGTTCCTCCTCCTCCTGTTACGTTGCCCTTTGAAATGCCTCGTAGCACCATAAATCCCGGTGTCAGACCTGATTTCTGCCACGCACGTAATTACGTGAACGGAGCTCTAAGGCCTTGTTCGGCTTCATCGCCAAATCTTCCTCCCCCAGGACGAGTACTGGAGCACGGCGCCGAACTGTCCCTCGTCCTAGACCTGGAGAACGCCCTGATCATCCGGGTGCAGCGACCGACGGCGGGCCGCTGGCTTCTCCGTGCCAGCGGCAACGGCTCCCACAGCATCCGAGCCACGGGAGTGAGCGAGGCCCAGTTCACGCACGGTTTTTCCAGGGAGCCCACGGACACGCTCAGCGAAACACAACGCCGGCCACTCGAAGGTAAAAAATGGGACGCAAAAACTTGACACCGCTTATTAGACGAACTGTCAGAACTGAATCCTGTAGGATCTCGATTCCCAATCATAACACATTGAACATAACGTAACCCCGGACGGACTCTCTTGGTAGTCCTCTCCATCAGAAACAACTTCTTCAGGACGCCGGCACATTGTTTTTTCCGGCACACAGTTTTTTTCAAACACGCGCACGTTTTCCCCGCACCGGGTACGGGCAATGAGCGTTCGCAGAAACCAGATCCGCCTTAGGCGAAGCATTTGCGCATGCGCGGTGCCGACAGCAGCGCCACCGCAGTGGTGTGACGTCAGAGGGTTGAGTTGCTCTATAGCTACTGACAGCTTAAGAAACGCAGGGCATGGCGCTTCCAGAGCATCTAATTACAGCTCCATAGCCAATGAGGTTGCGGTATTAGTAAGGATGAAATTGTGAACCGGAGAAGCGTTAACATAATAAGTCACGACCCGCGTTTCTTAAACTCTCTGTGACTTTAAATAAAACGAGAGCGTGCACTCTAAAGCTTCAAAGAAGCGTTTCTTTTTTTTTTCTTTTTTTTTCTTCTTTGTGTTTTTTTTTTTTTACCAGCCTGGACTGAAGTTTTGTTCTCCTTAATCATAACGGAGAGGCGTACGACATAATCTACCGCTGGTTGTCCGGACCACTCTTTTGGTCCACACGTGACCCTCGATTAGTGCGCGAAAAGGAGTTCAACGTTGATCCGTCAAAAAGACACAGCCTCGCTAAACGAGAAGACATAGACGGTGGTCACGTTAAAGTATAGGGTGGCCCAAGTCCCCCGGTCCGATCTAAATTGGAACGTAAAAGTTGACGCCTGCACGTAGCAATCTAAAACTTTTCGTCAAAGGTGTATTTCACAGCTGGGTTTTTTGTTGTAAAATTATCCCTACAAAATTATCAAGGAGTTTTTATTGAGTTTCTTATGTTTTCTATAAGAATGCATTAGAAACTCAATTGAAACTCATTAATAATTTTTGTAATGGAGAGTAGCTCCCTTTCTGTAAAGCAAAAATGGCCAAAAAACTTGCCGGGGTCAACGGCGGGCGGCCGCGCATACGACCAAGTCGAGTTGCGGGACTTGTTTGGTGCGCGTTTTGACAGATGGCGACGGGAGCAGCGTCTTTACGTCGGAAGGTGCAGCCGTGTAGCCGACCAGCTAAAGAAAGCAGACGACACGCAGACGAAATCCGTTGGCAGCAAAAACGCCGTCGTTATGCAAACTTTTTTTTTTTACTTAAAGTTTTGCTTTTATTGTCTGCGTTTATTTTTTAACCAGAGGTATATTACAAAACGATTATGTTCATTTTAATAAACCACGGTGATCGCGAGCAGTCTCGACAAGGAGGTAGCCCCATCTATCAGTACGAGCGTCAAACGCGCCCCGCTACTCGACTTGATCGTCTGCGTCGCTGCGCACCGTTGACCATGGCAAGTTGCATGGCCCTATTTTTTACAGAAAGAGAGCTACACTTTGTAATTTTACAAAAAAAAAAAAACCAACCTGTGAAATACACCTCCGACGAAAAGTTTAGATTGCTACGTGCTGGCGTCGATGTTTGCGGTCCATTTTAGATTAAGGCTGGTGACTTGGGACACCTTCTAAATGGCGCCAAGTAAGACCTGCGTTTGAAGCTCCGCCACCGGCTTCAGTCGAATGACATTTTCCATAGATGACAAGACCGTATAGTGCTGGATTCGTTACGTCACATACCGGAGCTCACCGAGAGGGACAAGTTGAATGTGATCGCTGTGTCAGCGGTTCGGATGAGATTCGTGTCCTCGCTGATTGGACGCGCGAGCCCGAGCCGAACGGCTGACGCTTCACGAGTAGTGTCCGAACTGTGTGACCCGCGCGCCGGACTTCGATGCGGGTGACGTACGAACCCCAGCACAGGGTTCTTGCTGCCTATAGAAGGTGTTGCTCCAGCTTTCTACCTTCGATAACACTTACTCACAGTCCAAGCACGACGGAAGGCAACGGGCGCGTGCTGGAGGTCGCGCATCTCCCGTAGACTTTAGGATATGCGCTTTAGGAGGCTACAGGTAACTGCAACAAACACCGTGTCTTTAGTGCGATATATGAGCAGTGTGCCGACTACGGCTTTATGCTGAAAGAGACCGTAAAAATACAACGATACTAATATTATAATCTTGTCTTTATAAATTAGGAAAAGGCGTAATCACCGCTAAGAATATTTCGTGACTTTGTGTTTGTGTGTGCGTTTTTTCTAAATATATTATTGTCGTTCTCTACACTCTTCCCGCGCCAGGCGTTCCCACGTACCTGCTGGTGAACGGCACGAAACGGGCGGTGTTCACCGAGCTGCGGCTGCTCAGCCTGCGGGGCGAGACGCTGGCGGAAGGAGTTCCGCTGCATCCGGTGTCGAACCAACCGACGCTCTTCAACTCGAGCTCCTTCGTGCCTCCGGAAGACTTCTTCTACCTCGAGGTATTTCGATGGCGCCCTCCAGATTACCATTTCGCAAACATTACATCAAACAATCTTTTTTTTTTACATTAAAAAATATAGACAGGTGATGCAGGCTTTTGAGAGCACCTATACTTCGTTTCAGCTTCGGTCCGAGCGTGGCCCATGTTATGAGCCGAAGGGCCAATCAAACAGCGAAAGAGGCACAACGTCATGGCGTGTTCTCTGCACTTGATAGGACCAGCCGGTATTCGCCGTCTCTCTGTGCGCGCTCCTCCGCCGGCTAGTCCTATCAAGCGCAGAGAGCACGCCATGACGCTGCGCTTTTTGCGCTGTTTGATTGGCCCTTTGGCTCATAACATCGGCCGCGCTCGGACCGAAGCTGAAACGAAGTATAAAAATATATATAGTCTTGTGAAACAATTATCACTCTATATACAGTCGCGATAACACTGCTAATGCATCCTACAAGAGACAATCTGCTAACGCTGTCAGACAAGTGTTCCTTTCTGCTTTTTTTTTTTCTTTTTTTAAAGCGGAGTTGTTAGGGGCTAGTTTCCCCACTTTCGCGTCCGTGGACAAATAAATCTTTACACAAAAATCTGGACAGCTACCGTCATCTATGAGCGACGGTGGCAACCAGAAAACCGGCTTGACGGTTGGCTGGTTGCCGCGTTCGCTAATAGATGGCGGCAACCTTTCCGAATTCCAATTTCTCTAGGCGTTGACCTAGAAGTCGTCCTCGAGGTCGTCCTAGACGTTGTCTTCAAGGTCGTCCTAGAAGTCGTCCTAGAAGTCGTCCTTGAGGTCGTCCTAGACGTCGTCCCTGAGGTCGTCCTAAGCGTTGTCCTTGAGGTCGTCCTAGACGTCGTCCCTGAGGTCATCCTGGGCGTCCTCCTCATGATCGTCCTAGAAGCCGTCCTTGAGGTCGTCCTAGACGTCGCCCTTGAGGTCGTCCTAGACGTCGTCCTCTAAGCGTCGTCCTTGAGGTCGTCCCTCGATAGTACAGCTTCGCTGGTCTTCCTTCTTCACCAGAGTGGAAAGGCTGAAAGCTTTTTACTCAAGCTAGGTGGCGCAAGCTACCGTCCGTTGCAAAGACCATAGCTATTAACATCCATCCATCCATTCTTGCTTGCTCGACGGTCTTACGACATTGGCTACACTAGAACTGTCTGCAGACATGTTCAAAGCGTACAGATGATTGAAGCAAGCATGCTCCGAACAGTTTGTGGCTCAGATAGTTGTCATCGTGTCTGTTGCGAACACAGTGTTTTTCGAACGACGTATGAGCAGCGTGAGTGCGGCTTTAAAGGTGACTCCGGTCAGAAGGCGAACCAAAAGTAAATGACTGATATCGAATTACAATGCGGGAGTGATGTGTCCGGTTGTCAGCTCTCGAGCGCGCGCTCACTGGGTTGAATCGTAGTCCGTTTTTGTATGGGCAACGAGCCGGGAGCATTCAACATATCACTCCGCGGTTCCACCGGCCGATGGCGCGAGGATCCTTCGCTCGCTATTGGCTGACAGTGGTCCTGATTGACGGAACAATGCTCCTCCCATTGCCGGAGATGATTTGTCGCGATCTTTGATTGCTTTTTTAAAAGAGAAATCGACCGCGTACCGGTCATGGTTTATAGGGATCTCCAGGATGCTTAGAGCCAGCAGAGTGAGTTATCGCCATATTAGGCGGCGATCTCAAAAACCTCCTCAAGGTACCTTTAGGTTTAATAAATTAGCCCGTGATAAAATAAAACAAAAAAAACTACAAAATAAAACGAGTGCCATGACGATGCACTTTTGGCCCTGCTTGATGGGCACATTTGATCATCGTAGCCTTTGCTGCGGTTCTACTTTATGTGAAACGGAGTGCAAGACCTACGCGCCGAGAAACTGAGGAAAGGGAGGAGGAGGGGTGTAGCCCGAAACAACCCATTCCCGTTTGAACCTATCCCGTTTCGACCCATTCCCGAAACGACCTCCTTATTTGAGCCGTCCCGTTTGAACCCTTTGGTATAAAGCCCCGCGAATCTCAACCTTTTCGGAAAAAGTCCCCATCGTTCTAACCCTGGTTTGTTCACCTTTACAGCTTAAAAATAGTTCCTGAAATGATGTTAGTGCAATTAATGCAAAAGGCGTATGCGAGCTATTCAGTTACGTTGGGAAATATTTTTTCTTGTCAACGTACTCTTAAAATATACAACACTTTCAAACAAGCTTCAAGGAACTATATTTCTACTTGAACAACTTAAAATGTTTCTTTCAAGATGGTCTTCAAAATGTGTAATTACGAAACGGACTATGTACACCGCGCGACAACGTTACCGTGAACACGATGTTGATGATTTTTTAAATTTTACTTCAAAATGGTATTGTAAGGTACCAAATTTTACCACGCAGGTTAGTGGCCCAGATGAGCCCTTTCAAAGACACTAATAATATTTATGGCAGTCTTTAGATTCTTTGAGACAAACACCGAAAACCAACAATCGCTTGCTCGCGCTAACAGTGTCGCGCTCTGTACAATACTGAAGTCTTAAAATAACGTAGCCAAGGCACTTTGAGTAAGCAAAAACTAGCGTTGTCTTAGGTTTTATATCGCGACGCGATTTTTAGGTTATCGAAAGCGCTCGCGTACGATATTCTAAAACGTTTTTTGTAGTGAACGGGATATTTTGGAAAGTGATAAATCAGACAAGTTGACAGGAATATGATTGCGACTTTATTTTCTTGCGAGTTCAAGCACAGAACCCTCGCGCACACAGGAAAAAATCATCAACCACAAAATGTTATGCCCTTGGTTGAGGAAGTCGAGCAGGAAAATCGCACCATCAAAACGTAGAAGCATCAAACGTAGAAGCATCAAAACGTAGAAGGGACAGAAAATAGACAGGACGACATCGACCTGTCTATTTTCTGTCCCTTCTACGTTTTGATGTTTCTTCTCTACCACAGTCTCAGGTTAATTCAACATGGAACCAACCCAACGGATAACAAACAATGGCCGAAGCCGGAAGGTTGTTTCGGTATTGGGCGAAATGGGAAAGGATGAAACGAGAAGGTCGTTTTGAGCCGGGTCGAAACGGGAAGGTACAAACAGGAAGGTTGAATTGGGAAGGGGACGAAACGGGCACCACCCGAGACGAGAAAGAACGTCAGAACACCGAAATCTACTTGGAATGATTAGCGAGTGGACCTAAACCCAGCTACCGTTGTCTCCCCTGCAGTCGTCGGACGGGTTTGAATGCGCAAGCCAAACGCCGAACGCCGGGCGTTCTAATGCGTTCGACGAGCGCATTAGGCAGCAAGCTTTAGGTTTACAAAGCCCGGCAGATCGCCACGAGAAGCGGCCACCAAAATGGAAAAGGTGGAGCGGCAGACAACTGACGAGAAGAAAGGCACGTGACTGAGGCCCCGCTGCGGCGAGACGCCGAAACACACTTCTCCCGCGCGAACATGTGTGTTTCGGGTCCTCGCCGCTACGAAAGCTGTGCGCTGAAGTCCAGGTTACGCGAGAAATGGCTCTTTGATGCCCTGTGCTTCCAGATCCTCGCGCTCCAAATCTGCGATCGGGCACTCTACAACATCGTCGTCGAATTGCCAGGCTTTGTGAGTATAGAGGAGGCTATGGGTCTACCCACTAATCATTACAACCAGAGCTTGGCGTTTCGACATCCACGCGCACTCTCGCCTCCTCCTCTCTCCCAGTTTCTTGGCGCATTCGCCTAGGCAGGTGATTCGGCAGTGCTGAGCCCACATTAGTCAGGGGTGCTTTATTCACAGTGAGAATAGAATTTATTCATTCATTTACTTACACCAATCGATGTAGTTGTGGCCAAAGCAAACTCAGCGCAGTCATTTGAAAGTGCTGGGTCGGATGGGCCTTGTATATTGTTGGAGACTGTAGGTTCTTGAAAAGTTGTTTCATCGGAAACGTTCAGTGCCGGATGAGCTCTCGCTGCTCTAGTTTTGTCTATTTTCGTTTTTTCTCTGGCAAAGGTGATTGGCACGGATCCTGAAGGCTTCCCAATCAGCCGCATAGCACAGACGGCCATCAAGGCTCAACCACCAGGTAAAATTGCTGAGAACTCACAATGGGCGACAGTCATGTGTCGTTAATACAGACCCCGTTGATATGTATAACCTCCCCCCCCCTCCCCCATTACTTTTCGGGGACCAGCTGAGCTAGGTTAATGCCCATGTGTTTTTCCCCATATAATAATTATAGCGATTTTAATTCAAGCTAGAGGTCAAGCTGGCGCTAGTGTATGGTTTCAAATTGAAGCAGACGGCAACCAGTCTGAAACTTACTTGCGTTAATGCATTTATATGAGAAGAAGGGAGTGCATTTCCTGCCTAGGCTTGATTATAAGAGCAAATACCACGAATAATCTGTACGTACTAGATAGCTTGGAACGTTTCTCAGTCACGCAGACGAAAATATTGTCCAGTTATCGCGTTTTTCTTTAAATTCATCGCACTAAAACGGAGCTAAATGGCTTGGAAAAGGCTCGAGGTAATCCTAAGCCCTTCTTATGAGTTGTGAATGCGAAAGCATGCACGTCATTCCTTCGCTCCCTTATTTCGTCTGCAGCGTATTTGCGTCGACAGCAGAGCGCGCCCTCTCCTCGCCGCTTTAACCTTGGACGTTTCGTGTTACCGGCGCGCTGAGAAACACGCAGCGCCATGGGGTGGCGGTCGTTGAAACTGACGCGCAGTGGCCAATGGGAGCCTCGTCGACGCGCGTCAGCCAATGGGACCGAAGCCGAAATCCACCAGCTTTACTTCGCTCCTTTGGTATCGGGGAAACTAGGTGCCGCTTGGCTAGGCTTTTCGCGTGGTTTCATAGCTGGGAGCTGGCTTCACTCGGAGAAAAGAAAGGGTTTAAGGTGCCGTTTGGCGCGGCTTCAAAGCTCGTGACGTCGGCTTGCTCCATGGGACAGTTAATGCTTTCGCGTTAATATGTATTTATGAACAGTGTCCGACACTGTTAGCGCGAACACGGCATCAGTGCTTTTCTGCGGAGGGTTTACGTGTCAAAGCGACGAAAAGAATCTTGAACATCAAGAGAGACTTCAAGAACTACGCACATATACTGGATCAGTACCTACCCATGCATGTAGGCTATCAAAATAAAGACAAGAAATAAACGATTTGCAATAAATAATATTGGCTTCATTCACTGTGATTCTCATGTATGGGTACAAAGGTAAGTTTGCTCTAATGTTCAAAACTATCATGTGCGCATTCTCTAAGGCGTTCGAAATGGGGAAAAGCCAGGGAACTCTTACTGCTCGATAAATTGAGCCCACTATTTTAAAGAAAAGCATAGTGTGCGTACGTTTACTGCTTTACGTATTTTGACCGCTCATAGACGGGGGTAATTTTAGTGGTAGTGAAATCTCGCATATGTTCAATAGCGTCATCGGGATGTTTCCGATCATTGGACAAGTCCTACGTTCTTTGAGACTGTTATTCTTTCTTAGATTCGCCGCTTGTTTTTACGCATTTGGCGTGGAATATATAACTTGGACCGGAGTACTGGGAAGTTAAACATCGCTCACTGATGATAAAAATGTTAAACATCGCTCACTGATCAGTAACAAAAGCAATTTCATTTTCACAATATTAATGAAGTCACCTACTATTCGCTACGACCCAAGTAGCGAACGTAATTTCCGTTAGTCGTCAGCGAAGATAAAAAATGCAAGCGCGTTTTCCCATAGGAATGCACAGGAGCACCACAAAAGTGAACTGGTTGCAGTCTGCATCAAATGGAAACCGGAAGTCTCATAGACACTATAGCGCCCGTTGAACGTCTAGCGAATATTATAATGTATCTATGGATATAATAGCGCATTTAAATCAATTAAAAACTTTTTCTTTTTTTTTCTTTTTTTTTTTGGGGGGGGGGGGAGAATTGAGGTGCTGATATCGACGAAACATGATTGTATTACGCACTCAGTAAGAATGAGCAGCTGGCATAAAAAAAGAAAAAAATCAAACAAAATAATCACAGAGGTTTGACTTGTGTGTTTTGTTTTTATGTGTATAGAGTTTTATTTAGGTTTGTAATTTTGATGAATGAAACGTAACCGTACATATTTATACTAGTTCATCAGTAATATATTGTCTCCACAAATGTGTACAATAAACGAAGTCTGCACGTTGTTGCGTGAATAATAAATAATAAAAAAAGATTACTACACATCAACCAATTTTGTCATCTTTTTTTTTTACTTTCTATATATGCACGATAGTTACCTTAAGTTGTATTGTATTCGCTGTAATCATAACTGATAAGGGTATTGTTCTCAAAACAGTAGTTGGGAAACCCTCTTTCCTTGGCTTTCTAAAAAATAATTCGCTAACAATGCCGCTTATTTTATCGAATCTTTAAACGTTCATCATTTGTCAGAGATTGTAAAGCACCTTTAGACACAAAAAAGTATACCAGTTTCGCTTAGCTTGCCTCACTTGACACAAATTAAAAGTGCAACAGTAACCTTCCAAATTTTCCAACATCCAGATACTCTGACTGAGGTGCCATAAACAAAATTCCCTGGCCACCAAGAAAACACGAGGATATGAAATTTACTAGTCAATAAAACATGGCTATTTAAAAGTTGCTGTAGTATAAACCTCCTGAATGGTCACTGACATCTTAGGGAACGCAGGACGCGGTTTACTATGGTCACGTTTCCTGCTTTCTGATTGGTCCTTCGGCATTCCTAGAGGCTAACGCTGCAGTCTTATTGGTTGCAAGACGATAATCAGAGGCTCGGGATTCGCCACGATCTGCGCTCGTCAAGCTGTTTTACAACACTCGTTTATTCGTTTATTTTTTTTTTAAGCAGGCCTTAGAGTTATTACGAATGTCCCTACATGCCCATATATTTTGTTTTTATGAAGCCGCCCCCGAAGTGGAGACGGAAAGCGTCGTTGAGGTGCACCTGGGCGGGAACGCCTCACTCAGGTGCCACGTCGGGTCACAGGTGCCCTTCGTGGCCCACTGGCTCAAAGACGGCCTTTCTGTCACCGGACCGCAGAAGTTCAGGCAAGTGTCTTCTTACAAGAAAAAATCAGCGTGCAGTGAAACAAAACAAAAAATGCTTGATTTACCTTGATTCTACAGAGAGTAGTCGGTGTACACCGAATGCGTCAGTTTCGATCGCTTGCCAAAATCCCCCCCCCCCCTCCCCCACCCTCTTTTCTGCGGCCTTTAGGGATCTTTTCCTTGATGCATCAGTCATCAGGTGACATGGTCACGCGATTACTAATACGGTTCCCACCCTTGGCATAGGAAACTATCGCTTCGCAACTCTCCCTTTTGATTCAGAGAAATAAAGACTCTCCCCTTCGGCACAGCGTCTGAACGCCGGGCTCGGAATCTTGAAGTCCTGGGTTCGATTCCCGTTGAAGACATTCAATTTTTTTTTCTTCATTATCTACCTTTTCGTTTCTTCTATAATCCGTGTCACATATTTCGTAACTCTCTATCGTTGCGTTCCCGCCGCTTTCTGCTCTTAAACACGTTCTGTCTGTAAAACACAAAACTAAACCGCCTTTGACTTGACGGGGGTGTAGGCCCACGTGACTCCTGTTCCCTGTGTCGCATTTTCAGGCAGACTGCGGAGTATCCCCTGCACCTGATTGGGGTGTCGGCAAAAGACGCCGGCCTGTACGTGTGCCGCGCCTCCAACGAGGTCGGTGTGACGAACTCCACCACATCAGTCCTGATAAGAGGTGACACCGAGGCACACGATGTTTTATCACTGCCGCATTCTCGGCTTGTCTTCCCCTGTAACGGGATATTCTGACGTTTGACGGGGGAAAACAAGAATGAAAAACGCATACTCTTGATATTCCTCCGCACTTACTCTCCGACTTTCGCCGTTCCTCTTTCAAGATTTTGATTTCCGTTCCCTCTGAGTGGAGAGTGCCGAAGGACATTTTATGTCAGTCTTTTCTTCCCCTCACCTGCTACCCTCGCTGTTTGGGAAAGGAAGACAAGAGGATTATCTTCCTTGCAGAAAACATAAAATGTGATATATACGTCAATGAGAGCTTAACAATATTGGCTCGCCTGATGATCATGTATAAATCTCGGCATTTTAATTGCAACGTAGATTTTAACCATTCTTCGAGCTACCGCGACTCTCATGAAATAAAAGTGTTTGTCTGTGCCAAGTTTAATGGGCCTCTGGAATAAAACAAAATGCCGCATTCGGTGTGGTATACCTATAGGGTGTATCTACAGGCGGACATAGCTGTGTGCGCGACTGCTGAGCGCGGGCTGACGGAGAGCATATGCAATTCTTTTGCGACGTGCATTCCGCACCAACAAAATGGCCGGTCTTGGTAGACTATTAATGTGAGCTCGTTCTGAGCATGCGCTCTTAACATCGCCCTCAAATATGATGTCCAGTGAGTACCGGCAATATTTTAGGCAAAGTACAATAAAAGAACGGCCGTTTCGGGTGTTAGTTTGAAACATTTCAAAATATCCCAGGTGGGAAATGATAGTAATACTTAGATTTTAGTTTTGGGTCATTGTTTTACAGTTGTCCGGTAAGACTTCATTTATTAAAAACTGCGATAATTGATGCTAATGTAATATTTTCAACAATTGGATCGTTCGCAAAGGATTTCTCGTAGAGTGTTGCAACGCCCTTTTATGTCTCAGTTTATGTTTAATTAAGGGAACTTGAAGGAATCCCATGTAGGGGCGTAATATTTCCAATGCGTAGAATAGCATTTCCCCGTAAATTTAGTTCAAGATTTGTTCATTTGTTTGTTTGCTTTATGTTAACTTTCCTATTCTTTTTAGAGCGCAGTTATTAGGCGCTCGTTTCCGGGCTGAGCAACGTCGCCGTCGGCGTCGGCGTTGGCGTAACCGCGCGCATTGCATTATGGGACGTCACACTTTCCCCGCTAAATTTAGTGGGGAAACTGAATTTCCGTTGAAGTCACACGACATCGATCTCCCCGCTAACTTTAGCGGTAAACTTTTCGCTACATTTTCCGCTAAATTTGGCGGAAATTCTTTCCTTAAATTTCCCGCTAAATTTATCGGGGAAACTTAACCCGGAAATTTCCCGCTAAATGGGAGTAGAGGAGGAGGGGTGGGACCGGAGGGAGAGGGGAGGCCTACCCTTTCCCTCCGTACCCTCCCCCCCTCCTCCTCAAGAGCTGCGCTCCAATTTCGCATTACAAAGAATTGTAAACGTCTTTTATTTTTTTCTCTACGCAGTCAATGAAAGATTTAAAAAAAAAAAAAACTGAAATACCTTTTGCCTTCTAGATCCGCTTTAGTAAGTCAGTCAGAGCTATTATATTTGATTGGTTGCCAACATTATTAAAACAAAACTATGTTGGGGATTATGTTTGGGAGTAGCTGTAAATAAATGAACGGGAAATACGATTTTCGTGTCGAGTACGATATAATCGGAGCGAATCGATATCATTCCTCAGACTCGATTCCAGTTCAAAACAGCAGCTTCGTCTCTGGCGGAATGGCGATGTTATCCTGCAAACCACCTGGCACCAAAATGGAGACGCCAAATGACGTCACCTGGTATCGCCTGCGGAGCGGCGCAGTAGAACCGGCCTGGGAAGTTGTGCCCCAAAGTCGCCACAAGGGCCTCAACGGTTCACTTGTCCTCGAAAACGTAGGCGCTGTCGATGAAGGTACCTACGAGTGTGTGCCCGCCGACGGAACCACGAGGTTGCGACATCAACTGCTCGTTTTAGGTGAGCCCCGGAGGCCGCGATGATTTGCAATTGCTGCTATGGTGTACAGCTACTTCTTCTGACAACTTAAGTTAACGTGATTATATTTCAGCGTGGCAACAAATAGAAACGAAATTATTTTTTCTCAGAACCTTTATTCTGGCCGAATAACAAATAAAAACAAAACTATATTTTCTAAGAATCTTTATTCTGACCCAAATGCAATACTTTTGGACTGTATAAATCGGACAAACATTTATTCATGCAGTAGTCTACTGTTCAATAACAATAACCACGTGCATTTACTTCAATTTTCTACGAAAATTATATTTTGTAAAGTCAAGCGACAAGGTTTCTGACTACTTAATAAAATAATTACCTTAGTAATTACTTAGTTTTTTTCATAAACACGGAAAGTGTACTGGTCAACTGAGCGGAATATAATTTGAAATTAAATGCGCGCACTCGGAACAAAATAGATGCCCACCCGGCAGGTACTGCGCCAGAATAAATCAAACTCGCACGTGTCAACGGCATGTTTGGGCCCACATATTTGCCAGTCAAAATAACGCACATACCATGTCCGCTGGTCAGACACGACACTGCCGTCTCTATTGTGACATTCGTGACATCGATCAATTTCGACGGGCGCGGACCAACCGCTTTTGTATGCAGAAGGCATTTTAACGTAAGCGTACGTTCAGGTTTGTGTAACCGTCGCCGTTGCCGTACCGTGCCGTAATCAGAAACCTTTAGCGGGACGAGCGGCCCTGTGGTCACGTGGCTGGTGCCCTTCCGGGACACTTGGCCATTAGAAAACGTGGCATCCGTCAGGCGCACGGCGGGTCACGTGACGTCACGTCGTGGTGCCACATGACTTCAGGTAATATGACGTCACCTGAAGCCCCGGTTTCAAGAACGTTATTAGATCCAGCAACGCTGAGTGCCATGTTGCTGTGTAATGCGACGTTTCGTCACGCGACCGCGTAGCGTGACGCCCGGTCAAGTGACTTTATATGACACTAAGAGACAGCGTGACGTGACATGACGTCACGCCGTCCAGATTCGCTTATATATCATCAACGTTTCCTGCCTACGGAACTTTTGAGTCGTAGATTGAAGGAGCGGCTTTATTGGCTCGCCTACAGTGGCACCGAGAGTTCAGCTAAATCCGGACACCGTGACGTTCGGGTCGGGAGACCATTTCGAAGTCGCGTGCACAGCCAGCGGCGCTCCGGCACCGCGCGTCTGGTGGGCGGTGCCAGCCGAACTCCGATCCCGAATGGAGCCCCAAGGCCAGAGGTTGGTGGTACACAGCGCCCGCGCCGGAGACGAGTTTGAGGAAGTCTACTGCGTGGCTGCCAACCAGGCTGGCCGGGACACAGGACGGATCTCGCTCAAATACCTAGGTAAGATCATAAATGAAAAATAAAAAAAAGCTTTAATCCATTAAAACGTATGACGTGTGGAGGAGGCATATATAAAATCTCGGAAAATTACGGAGGAACGTGCATATTTACAAGGTAATAAACAGGACTCATCATTTCGGAAAAAGGATGAGGCAGTGAAGAATGGGGGGGGGGGGGGGGGGTCGAATGTTTTAATGCGGCAAGCAATCAAATAGATGCTTGCACTGTACACCCAGACAGCATGACTTTCGTTATTACTTATTTGCTATTTCTATACCGATGAGCATCTGTACGCACTGTATTACTAGCGAAATATTAGATGAGGCTAATGCAGAGCCCATCAAGCAAAGTTCACTTCTGGTTGGAATTGTGACAAACAACAGTAAAACTATTAAAGCTGGATGCCATTTTTTATTAAGAGCGTTACGAAGCCATCTATTTGAATTTCACTCTGCCATTGGTCCCAGTAAACACTCATTTAGAGCTCGCTACGTGTTGTGCTTGAGCTGTCATATGAAGGTTTCTCTTTTCTTGTTTCCATTAGCTTCTCCAGCCATGGATATGATTCAAAGATCCTACGAACCCTTGCAAGGAAGTCAAGTCAGCTTGATGTGTCCAGTGCACGCTGAACCTCCGTCGGAAGTCACGTGGTACAAAGATGGCCGTCGAATCGACCCCGGTTCGGAGCATAGGATTGTCTTTCGAGAAGACCGCCTCTACATTCAGGCTGTTCACACAAGAGATACTGGAATTTACAAGTGTACAGCTACGAGCGCTGTTGGAGAGAGCTCCGCTGAATTCAACTTGAACGTGCTCGGTGGGTTCTTCTCTCCTACGATAACCAACGTGATTTAGTGGGTCTATCATTATTACCTTCAGTCGCGCAGATTTAAAAAGGGGATTTCATTTTCAGCTTCTTCATTAATTTCAGATTCTATCACGACGTTCAAGGCGTGATTTTTCCCATTGGATTGACCTGTGAATATTTCTTGTGAACAATGTTATAACAACAAGTGATAGCGATGCTCTTCTTTGTCTATAAACATTAAAAAATGCATTTGTGGAAACTTTACTCGAACGGAAACATGCAGTGCGCTGTGCGAGCTATGCGGTTTGTGTTACCAAAGGATTAGACAGAGCTGCATTATTTGAATGTATAGCACTTAATTGCAATGTTCTCGTCTTAACGAGAGTGCAAGTTGGGCTAGCTGGTTGTAGTTCATACTAAAGTCTTCCGGCAAAAAAACAAAAAGACACAATGAGAGGCAGCACAGGACGACACGCCTTGTCCTGAGTTTACGATAAGGAAAGAGGGACATTAAAGACAAACAGACAAGACAGGCTTTCGAGTTTCCTCTCATTTTTGTCCCAGTGTTTTCTTTGCGTAAAGCCTCAGTGTGAGTTTTAGAAAGGCTGCCTTAAAGTTTTACTAAAACAAGACGCCATAAAAACTTGGAATGTGATTCCTTTTCAGCGCCCCCAGCTTTTAAGAACGAGGTCACTGATGCAACACTCAGGGTCGTCGAGAATGTTTCGCTTTCGTTTGACTGTGCGGTGTTCGGGAATCCAAAACCCGAGGTGAACCAGCCGACTTTCTGTTGCCTGACTTTAAGAAAACTATGTAAACACACTCGAAAGTGTCCGTGTTATTTTAGCCCAGAATTGAACGTAACGCGTTACAAGTAATGGATTACTTGTAATCGATTACATTTTACTGTAATTTTGTAACGCTTCAATTACTTCCTTTAAGAAGTAACTATCCTTGTAATTGAATTACGTTTTTGCTGTATTCGATTACAAAATTGCCGATCACAATTTTTATCAATTTTTTTTTCCGAAACCACTAAGCAAGGTACCTCGAGGATTAGTAGGCCACTTGCCTACTAATCCGCTTCGTTTCCTGGGTACTTTTTTTTTTTTTTTTCGGTACAGCGGAGATTACGTTTAGGTATGAAAAATGATCTTATCCAGCCTTTTGTGAGCATAATGTATTTAAACGGCGCTCTTTTTGTTTCATTTTTTTCACAAGAGAAATTGGGTGTGTTGCCGTCACATACTCAGCTCTAAACAAAAACGTTCAAGGCTTTTTTTTTTTTTTTCGGAACAACTTAGCGCGAGGTTTTAAGAATTATGCTACTGTAATTTTAAAAAAAGTTGAATGAAAAGTAACGTGGGAACTAATCAATTACTTTAGAGTAATTTTTCGATTACTTTTTTGAAGCTGTAATAGTAATAGGTTACTTTTTACAGTGAAGTAATTGCAATTGTAATTGGTTAGCTTTTTTTCAGTAACGTGTCCGAGTCTGCTTTAGCCTAGTGTGCACAACATAATTGCTGAGCGCGCTCTAGGTACAGGCACTCTGTAAAGGTTATCAAAACACTGTTCAAATACGCGACCACTTCGTAGGGAAACGACAGAATGTTTTCATTGAAAAAAAAGTTTAACGGTTTTTAAGGTCGTCCTTTTCTAGGATTTAATTTGTAGAATTAAATTAGGTCGCCAGTTTGTAGCAACTGAGCTCGAACAACTGCTTCCATAGTATGGATAATGCTAAAGAATGGATAATACTAATTCACTAAAGCCGATCAGCGAATAACGAGATACCGAAAGTTTAGACTCCAAATGAATCCGTGCTATAATTTGTAATCATGTCATAAAGGCGATACTGCCTCAGCGTAGGTCACATTTTGATGTGCAGACGGGCGCTCGTTGCTTTTTTTTATATTTATTTTTTAATGTTTTAGATTGAGGTCGCGACCAGGCTTTGTTCAGATAGATGTTAATATAGATAACCGGTAATCGCGGTTGTAGAACAAATGGAAGACAGTCAAGGCTGTGTTAAACTGAAATTTTGTATTGCCAGCACCTTGTCAAATCAAAAAACCACAGCTCACGCTTTTCGTGTTTGTTTGTTTTAGTTACTTTTAAATTATGGATTGTGAAATTTGTTAAAAGGTCCGTAGTCACGTAAACTATAAAAGAAATGCCTCCGTATTTACTGTTCCGCATAACAAGCAGATCAACTAGTGTCTTTCAGAGAATGACCACATCAGAAAGGCAGGTCTTGTTCAAAAGCTATGCTTGAGCGCGGATAACGAGCATTGGAAAAGCCATTCTTATTTTCCGTACGCATATCTAATGTTTCATAAATACCGATTATTTAGACTTTAAATTTTCTGAAATCAATCGCATTTGACCCATGGACTTTGAAAGAATCATCCGCGCAAACATTTGAAGGGTGCTTTTTTTCTTTAGGCGTTATTCTTTACCTGGCATAACGTGCTAATCACTTGTCCTGAATTGTTGTCATTAATATATAATATTAGTGAAATACAACGTACTGCAATAATATTAATTGACTCAACTGCACATTAATTTAAAAGAAGACTGCAGTGACTGGAATATCCTCGATCAACCCCCCTTCGCCAATAATTTTAATAAAATAATAATTAAACATCATGTTGTTGCTGCGGAATTCACTCATGTGCTGCTCACAGTAGGGATGAAGATAAAATATATCATCTATGATGTCTTCCCCTTAGATTACGTGGTTCAAGGACAACCGCGCCATCCTGAAGACAAACAAACTGGATGCCTTTGTATCCTCCGAGGAGCAAACACTGAAAATTGCTTCGACACGAATGCTCCACGACGGTGTGTACACTTGCATTGCAAACAACAAAGTGGGACGTGTTGAGCGTAGCTTTCATCTAGAAATTTTGCGTGAGTAATTCTTTTTTTTTTTTTTATAGTTGATTTCATAAAATCGAGAAACATTTTTAAAATCGAGGCGAAGCCACCTGAGCATTATACTTAAATATATGTTATTTACTGGTTAAGCGGGTGAGAACCCTCGACTGCCTGCTCATTCAAACATTCTCTTTCGAAGGAAAGAGACCATTTTAACACTGCCATCTGCCATAGGAAATTAAGGACGCGAGGGCTGTCATGAGCTGATGGAAATATTAGGCCACATATATCATGTGTCACAAATTCCATAATCTTGTGAAGCGTACGAAGTATATAAAATTCCAGTTTCAAGAAAACCGCTACGCTTTCAGTAAGTCCGCATGACCAGTTTGCTTGTGTTGTTGGTTCATGAGCTGCATTTATTGGCCATAATTATAATGCAATTAAATTCAAAGGTGCAAGCGAGCTGGACAAGAATGACCCCTTCTCCAGGGTTTACTTTCGTCATTTATTGGTGTCCTTTATACCGACGTAAAGAGATAGATATATATTTATTTACTTTTTGCGGTTACCACGAGTTTTTAGTTTTCATTCCTGTTTTGAAATTACGACAAATTCCAATGTGCGTATCCGCAGTGAAAATGCTTTCATTGACGACGGGCTCATGCTGAAGGAAGGACTTCTAAAAATTACTCCTGGCATTTTTATGCGCTCGATGTCTAGATCGGTCGCCACTCTAAGTATTTCTCTGAATCTCGCACACTTACTTAAACATTGGCAGGGGGGTTCTCATTTCGTTCCTAGTTCCTCCGGCAATCCACGGGTCAGTCGATGAAAAAATCCGAGCCGTCGAAGGCCAGGACGTGACCTTGGAATGCCAGGCGTCCGGTGTGCCGATCCCCGACCTGGCCTTCTTCAGAAAGGGGCGCCTCGTCGAGTCTCTGGGCCTAGGAGGCGGGCGGCGGGAGCTCCGCATACCCGCGGTCAAGACAAGCGACGCAGGTTTCTACGTGTGCCGGGCCAGAAATGAAGCCGATATCACGGAGAAGAAGTTTCATCTCGACGTGAGAGGTCTCCGTTTTGTTTGTGCCTCGATAGTCAATAGAACCCAATGATTAAAGCGAAATATTCCCTGCTGCCTTTATCTCATAGCAATATTAATCTAAAATTCGGACATTAAAAAAAAAAAAAAAACTTACCCTGTTATTAAAAGAAAAGAGGGGTCAGGTAACTCGAGACGTTGCCTGTCCTTTATTTTCTTTTTCAGCAACTGTAACTATGGTAAACTTCCACCAGCTCGTCTGCTCGCTAACAGGAGCTTCGTTACCTTTATCTGCAAAGTCCCATAACGCATGGATTGCGGTATGCAAGGGATGATCGTTTGCATTTGGTAGCAAGACATTAAACGGTCACTTGAGAAAATGAAAAATAACATTGCTTATTAATTGACGTCATTTATGGCCCGACGTCACTCGTCGTGGTCACGGGACGTGCCGTCACAGCGGCGAGTCCTGGTATCACGTGACATCAATTTTTTACTAAATTTGGTACGAAAACGCTTCCCGCTTGACAACTTTCGTGTGACGCGACCAGATATGGTGTATAAGTAGCAGAAGGGAAAAAAAGGGGGGGGGGGGGAGGGGGGGAGTGCTTTGCTAAAGTAAGTAGCAGAAGGGAAAAGAAGGGGGGAGGGGGGGAGTGCTTTGCTAAAGTAAGTAGCAGAAGGGAAAAGGGGGGGGGGGGAGTGCTTTGTTAAAAAGGATTCAATTCTGTCAAAAATAATTTTTGACTGTTCTATTGATCCTGGTTTTTCTTTAAGAGGTGGTGGGTGCTGAATATGAATTCTTGTTTTATGATGTACGATATTTATTTTTTGAATATAGTTACGGTTTCTTATAAAATGTCTTAGCGGAGTTTAGAAACATTACACCTTTACTTAATATTATTCTACCCCTGCAAATGTCTTTATTAAACGCCATTTGGTGTAAATATTTTACACAAAAAAATCACAAGATATTCCGTTCTTTTTATTAATGACGTTCGAAAGCTTTTGACTTCAAAGGATAGTACATACATGAAACTTCAAGAAAGAATAAGGCCTACGAAAGAAAAATAGCACATCTGCAAAACAAAACAAGTGCTTGACTTGAGTAGTTACAAGCTGAATTTTTATTTAAATAGGCCGACAGCTTTCTTGGCTTCTAGTATTGAAACGTATCACAGAAACCAAAATCAGCAAACCCGGTCACAGTTTTCTTTATGCACGTATATTTTCCACAGTTTTAGCGGTTAGCATGTCGTATATTTCTTATGATCAGTTCCGCCTAGCATCGTCGACCAGACATCAGTCAGCGTGGTCAAAGTTCGCAACGGAGGAGCAGCCTTCCTGGAGTGTCCCGTCACGGGAACGCCGAGCCCCGAGGTGTCCTGGGTTCGGAACGGCCTTGCCCTGTCGGGCTCAGACCCTCGACTTCAGATACGGCCCTTGGGGCTCGTGATTACCAAGACGCGGGCCACAGATGCAGGCAAATATGCTTGCACAGCCGCCAATGACGTGGGCTCCGCGACCAAAGACTTCATTGTGGATGTTTTGGGTGAGTGTCATCTGCTGCTCCTACAATTTAGAACAAATGGTCCCGTTATCTCCTGACTTGTAAATTGCGCAGGAGAAGCCCGCAGAATCCTTGCTTAACTTAATCTCCGCCATTGAATTCTTTCATAAGCCCCTCTCCTTAATCTAATCTAACCTACCCTAACCTAACCTCGCCTTCACCAAAGCCCCCCTCTACCTAAACCGACCGAACTTAAGCTTCGTCCCTATAATTTCCTCCCCTAGGCCGGACCCCATTAACCAAACCTAACCTAATGTAAGCTTCTCTACCTAACATTTAAATAACCTGAGCTCCACTCCCTTTCCTAGAAATATCACAAAATAAAAATTATTGTAAATATACATTGCTTAGTGTAGGTAATGGAAGCTCACTGCGCGCGAAACACATAAAATAAATGCACCATTTGCCCATTTCTTTGAACCTGCGTTTACAAAAACGAGTCAACAATAAAAACGGTTCCTGCTCTTTCACGCGTATCATTTATATCACAACACTCCATGCTACTTTATTTTGTATTGCTCACCTTAATTGTAAACGTGGACGAATGATAACATGAAATAACCTAGAACGGAAAATAAATGCACTGGCTGTCTGTAAATCGTTTATATACACCTTGCGTCTTAATTTTCACATTTGTTCTTAGTAACCCAACTTTTTGCTAAAACTGACCTTTTATTCTGGCAAAAGCTCCACCAGCATTTGAGGACGGGGGTAGCGACATCTCAAGTGGTGCCATACGAGAGGTCCTCTTGGACTCACCCTTCACGCTGCGCTGTCCGGTCGACGGGAACCCGACTCCAGAGGTGACTTGGTTCAAAGATGACATTGAACTAACGCCCCGTGGTGATCGTAGCATTGACATCACGCACCATGGACAACGTCTCAACGTGCCTCATGCCACGGAAGAAAACACCGGCCTTTACACTTGCAAGGCAAACAATGAACTTGGCGAAATACTCCGACACTATAATCTGCAAGTGAGGGGTGAGCAGACGTTCATTTTCTAAATATATACGAATTAATTTCTGATCTTTAATATAATACTGCGTATTTTTGGGGCCCTCTTCCCCCTCTCGCCTTTCGCATATTTATAACTGACCGGTTCACCTCAAAAGACCTTGAAACAGGAAGCTATAAATAAAAATAACAATAATAATACTCTTTACTTTGGGTGCCCGAAAAGAGCCACATCAGTCTTCCCGTTGGTGCACCAACACAAGCAATAAAACAAGCAAAAAATCTTAAACACATAAAGTTAAGAGACAAATGTAAGATTATCCAAATGGAGACGGTACATTGTAATAGCAGCAGATATACCAAGGTGGGGTGGAGCGACGGCCTTATATAATGACTGAATCCGAGAGAGAGGTGAGGCATTGATTGGACAGTGTGTGAACATAGAAACAAACAAAATGTCTGGTTAGACGTGAAGGAACATAAAAGTTCACTCTTTCAAGGATTATCGGAGAATCAAACGCACCATTAGCAACCTTGTGCAGAAAAACCAAGTCTCGAACAGACCTCCTGGTAGACAGAAGTGAAAGTGAAGACATTTGAAGTATATGTTCATAAATATAGTGAAATCGCCTCTCAAAGTATCTGTCGTAAACAATTTGGATAACCCTTTTCTGAACATTTTCGATTCTTAAAGCCTGTTAAAGCAAATGGATGCAAGTTAATTATCGATTAAACCAATATATGTGGATACTGCCTTAAGAAATGTCCGCATCATTCGGTTTAACTGGTAATTGTGAAAATTCCATATAAATCTGTCTGTGCGTGTTTTGTTTTTTGTTGTTTCTTTTTGTTCAAAACGTTCGCTTCTTTCTTTTTCTGCTGGAATTTTTGAAAATAAATTTTATTCGCATTAAGTCATTCCGTATTCTCCTCAGGTTGACCTCACGCTCCAAAATCACTGAAACAGATTGCACATTCCGCGTCCTCTTTCATTATCAGCTGACCCACAATCTACCTTCTTCCACTTGCTGATTTTTATTTGTGTGCGTGTGTATTATTTTTTCACCCATGCAATCAATGATCTGCGTCCATATAAAAAAAATTTCACAGGGTGGCTTATGTAATCCCTAAGACGACTTGAAGTCGAAAGCCCAAGCGCCGATACATTGAAGGAAGACACCCCACTTAATGTGCTGAGTCATTCTTCTTAATGGGCTGAGTCCTCCTTCTCAGTGTGCTGAATCATAATCTCAATTCGCTTCGTCATCCATTTAATTGGCTTAGTCATTCATTGCCCCCCCCCCCCCCGATTCTCCTGAGTGGTCCCGAAAAGGTTTGGGCACTTTTCGTGTCCCTTCAAAGTCAAGGACTTTGAAGGGACACAAAGTCCTTGACTTTAGTCGACCTTCAAAGTCAAGGACTTTGAAGGTCGACTAAACGTTGAGACATATACGGCCTTTGCCTTACTAACATTTACAAAGAAAAGCAACGAAGTAATCCTAAAATGTCCGAGCACAACAATTATTCCTTTAGAGGGGGCTAAATTGTGAAATACTAAAAATCAATGCAACTTTTTTTTTTACAATTGATTGGGTGTTTTCAGTGCCTCCTTACACCGCTCCTGGTATTTCCGACTACCAGACGCTCACCCCGTTAGAAGGCGGTTCACTGAGCCTTTCTTGCAACATCAGCGGAAATCCCGTCCCCGCGATGACGTGGCTAAAGGATGGACTGCCGTTGACGCCATTCGAGTTCCCGAATATTCAGTTTCTGGACTCGGGAAGGCTGCTGAATATTTCTTCCGTTGAGGTGAGAGATGCACATCTTCCAGTACCAAAAAATGGGAGTGCGAGAAACTTTCGAGAACCGGTTTTCTCTCACATCTGTTACGAGAAGGAAGTTTAGGAGAATCTTGCTTGCACTAAGTATCTTCCCCCTTAATTAACCGGGTGTTTGGAGGGGGAAGAAAAAATCCATGTTTGTTAGTTGCTGCAAAATAAACCACGTATCGCGGATTGTTAAGTTTCCGCCAACATGTGGCGCTAGCGGTTAAGGCCAGGTGCAAAGTTTACGAAGTTAGGTTGTCTCATTCAAACGTTACAAGCGTTTTTTGATTTGTTTTTTCATTTTGACAAATCGTGACCAACATTCTTAAACATTCATTAAAATCAACGGCGTCTGCTACTGGGGACTAACGCCATGTTTTTTTTAAGTTTTTCCAAATGTAATTGAAACGTTTTATTCAGATAAGTTCGGATACTTTACAATCTTGTCCCAACCGCTATATGCCACACTTGGCCGGAGATTGAGCGTTCGGTTGTATCCAGTTTAGTTTTGCGGTGAGGAAAAACACGGTTCTCTTCTTTCCGAAACACCCGGTAATTTCAGCTAGAAAGATAACCCCTACTTGTTTTGTTTTCTTTTTTATAATTCCTTTAAATGAAGTTTTCGTGCGAGTTTGGTTTATCGCAGGGAATGAAGAGAACTCTCACTTGTTTTGTCTCTAAGATTTTTTTATAGCTTTACGTTGAGATGGAGTTTTCGTTGGAGTTCAGTTTATTGCAGGGTACACCCCACTGCGTAGTAAATATTTTAAGCTTCGGCAAATCTATAACAATCAGTGGTTGGAAGTGGTAACTGGACAGATTATAACTGGCTAAAAATAAATTTAAAAAATTTTTCTTCCTCCTCTAATTTTTTTTTTACTCTAGTTTTTTTTGCAAAAACAAACAAAAAACGTTAGGCTTGAAAATGGCATAAGTCCTTCTTTTACCATTGCTGGAATAGGAATACGTCCCTCATCTCCGTGCAGAGACTCTAATCTGGCCACCTGGCGAAAAAGCCGGTGAGATATTGTTGAACCGCCGTGATTGACCGGGGCCAAAGTCAAGCGCGGCGCCGGCCAATCACGCCCGCCGGATTCCTCGCCGACATTTTCGCCAAGCGTCCAGATTAGTGACCCTGTACTCTACCGTTTACAAGTAGCAAAATCCAGCACGGATGACGAAGCACAATTCTGGAACGCAGAGAACAAGTCGTCTGCTTCTCGCGCAGGAGTTGCGGTGACGTCAGAACGACGCCGAGCTCTGATTGGCTGATTGAAAAAAATATAGTGGGTAGACCTCAATGCTAAATGCCTTAAGGCCACTCTTTTTTTTTTTCATATATCCCTAAATAACGCATGAATAAGGTAAATCGTATTATTTCGACGAGATCTAGTATAGTTTGAGAAAGTGGTACGTTATTGTACCTAAATCATTTAATTTCGTGCGGATGTGTGTGCGTGTGTTTTTTTTTTTTTTTTTTTTTTTTATGCGTGAGCATTAGTAACTACATGACAGGGAAGAGCTGACGGCGTCCGTCTGCGAACAAAACAGTGGAAAGGGGAGCGCGCCGAGTAGAGAGGAGAAGAGTAGTGAAGGACAAGGGCGAGAATGAGGCGACGTCTCGGGGCGGAAGCCAATCCGCGCGAGGATGCTGAGGCGAGTCTGAACTTCCAGGTGTCCGGAGCGCGTGTGCTTTGGTTTGTGCTACGAAA
Organism: Ixodes scapularis; assembly: GCF_016920785.2. Classification (NCBI taxonomy): domain Eukaryota; kingdom Metazoa; phylum Arthropoda; class Arachnida; order Ixodida; family Ixodidae; genus Ixodes; species Ixodes scapularis. The sequence continues at coordinate 22,247,868 of NW_024609868.1, forward strand.
TGGAGTGTGAACCAAGTACTAGCGCTGGTTCGAGTAGGCGGCAAAAACAAAACTAAAGGAAGATCCATCGGTGGATCCTTAGGAAATGCGTTAGCATGACCACTTGAAAACGCCTAGGGTCATGCTAACGCATTCCCTCAAGATCCACCAATGGATCTTCGTTTAATTTTTCTTTCTTCTAATGGCACAATGAAATTTATGTTCATTCCATGAAGGGATACATAATTTTATATAGATATATACGTACGTCTTTCTTCCTGTAAGCTCATTTATTTATTTCGCTCTCCAACCGAATACTCAGCAGGTCCTATTTCTTGCAGGTTACACATTCGGGAAAATATATGTGCATAGCTACAAGCAAGGTCGGCTCAGCGGATATGACATTTCTCGTCGATGTTCTAGGTGAGAACCTTCTTAACTTCACTGAAGCGGAGCGCTTCGCCGGATAAAGTTTTGGTTTGAAGCCGTGTGCAATGATGGCATTTCTTACCCCGTAACGCCCTCTACAAATTCTTGAATCACAAATTTTACGCCGCAGCTAGGCTATACTATGTTTGCAAATTCGTCCACTCTTTATGCACCTTTTAAACCTTCCGTTAATATTATTTTGGTTAGTTAGCTAACCAATTGATTAAGTTCACGTCTGGTTTAGTGGCCGCCAAATTAGCCTCACGGCTAAAAATACCCTCCCACAAGTTCTATATATATATAAAAAAAGAAATGCCGCTACATCTAGAGAAAAAAACAGCCTTTATATTATTAGACGCTGTCGTGGGATTATTTGCATACCGCCGCAGGTGTTGGGTTTAATACATAATGGAAATAGCAGGGTATGTGTTTTCAACACTCCGCAGCCAGCACGGGCTCCATGCCTTCCACCGTGCTGTGGTTGCGCACACGCGCTCGAGGCGCGCGAGACGCCGAAGCATTGTGAAAGGCAGGAAGCTTGCGGTGCGGGCGGGTAAATCGAAACTCCTCCCTGCCGTTCTCACCTTCTCAGTGACTACAGTGAGTAAAGACGAAATGTGTTGGCCTTCCGCAGCGCCGGCCTTCATCGACGGTTCGCTGCAGGATCGCCATCAGACGACGATGTTGCATCAGCCTGTGACGTTCGGCTGTCCGGCGACTGGCTCCCCGCCTCCGGGCATAGCCTGGTTCCACGACGGCGTTCCTGTGTTCCCCTCCCATCAGGGAGTCCTGATGTTTCAGGAGGGTCGCTTGCTCACACTGCAGGCCGTGCTCCCGTCGAGCGCCGGGATATACACCTGCGAGGCGTCTAATGTCATTGGGCACGCATCCTTGGACTACATCCTCGAAGTTTTGGGTAAGAGGGGAAGGATTTGTGCTCAACCGAATGTATTCAAACTGTTCGCATAACGCTTCTCAGTGACCGAGAGATCGTAATATTAAAATGGATTCTTGAATTTCAACAGGGACTAATTTGATTTGAATCCTAAGGGTCGAGTCCCACTTGGGACAAGATTTAAAATGTATTATTTTGTGTCTTAGAATAACCTACTTAAGACTAGCCTAAGATTTTGTTGACACTGCATTTATATTTTTTTCGTCATTGAATTCACGTAGGTTAGCTGTTTTATTGTGTTGATATCTTCAATCACCTGTCTATCTTGAAATTGCCATTAGCTTCCCAAAATTATGTTATGTTTCCCAGTATCTGCAAAAACAACTAATTGCCAAGGTTATATACGTTCATAATCGCGCCACAAAGTTTAAAAAAAAAAAACGAAACATTGATGTGTTTTTTCGGCGAACTTACAATTCACAGTTCCACCCATCATACGTCGCAAAAACCTGACCAGCGAGTTTTGGGTGGTCGAGGGTTCGACGGTACTTCTGCAATGCCCCGCGGATGGCAGACCCCCGCCCACCATTGTCTGGCTGCGCGGCGCCGAGGTCCTGTCGCCCGAGTCTGACTCAAGGGTGACCATCTCCGAGGAGGACCACTCGCTGACACTCAAGGGTGTACGACTAGGAGACAGGAAGTTTACCTGCCTAGCGGGTAACGAGGCTGGAACTGCCGAGCAGGACTACAGGGTGCACGTCATGGGTATGTGCGAAAACTTGGAGCGCTATATTTAAGAAACACCGAACAGTTTAAGACTACAGATAAGTAATATTGAGTTCTGCAATGAAAAAAAAAAAAGACCTACAAGACATTCAAGCATCATTGAGTTCGTCTTATTCGCGTGTGCTAGCCTATAACCAGTGAATGCGTGCAGAAAAGACACTAGGACCTCTCGATTTTAACCTGTGAGTCCCCGTTTTCGTATGTCTTCAAGCCTTTGATTCCGCTCGGACTTAAGGTGCCACGAAGTTTTAGCTAAATTGCCAAAATTATTTTCGTTCTTTTTTTATTCTCCAGTGCTCCCTCGGCTCGAGCCCTCGGTCTCCCTTACGAGGCTGGTCAGTGCCGTGGTGAATCGGCAGACGACTCTGCGATGTCCCGTGGTGGGCGTGCCGCCTCCGGCCCTCCACTGGCTCAAGGAGGGTCGCCTGCTGCGGCCCAAGGGGGACCCTTTCGTGCAGACCTCGGCCGACGGACGGAGGCTGCTTCTACGCCGTGTCAGGTTTCTCTCCCTCCCCCTGCTGACGCGGGGTCCCCTTTTGAAAACAAAACGCTCCATAGCCGCCAGGTGACTAAAAGGAAAGAACTGGCTACGGATATGGCTACGGACACCGATGGCTCAAGAAAGGGAGGGGAACGGGGCGGTTCCGGGCATCTGATTATTGTTCCACAACCAATGAGAATACTGCATTAGCCGATAAGGACGGCAAAGACCCAATCAGGAGGCGAGAAACGGGAACGTAATGAGCCACGCCCTGCGTTTGTTTAAGTTGTCGGTGACTATAGGTCAAAGCACCACTGCTCGGAGAAGTCTAGCGCTCGCAACTTTTGACCGCAGCCTGCGAGCAGCAGCTGAACACACTGCCTGCAGCGTCACCTGCTGGCGTCCTCACATGACTGGTTTTCTTTCTTTGAGTTCCACTCCGAGCTTAGCCATGGGACGACTCCTATCGCAGTTAGCGCGGCCGCTTGCGTGCTCCTTTCAAAGATTGCGTGCAGAGAACGTATGGTCCCGAACACGGCCATGCAGGGGTCCAGACCGAGAAGTTTCCGTTCATATGGCAAAAACAAAATTTGGGTAGCTGATGATATAAATATAGCTCTCTTTTTCCTCTTTTTTTTTTTTAAACGTGGAACGTTTTTTCGCTAGTTGCTCTGGATTTCATGAAGCCGCATTTCGTGAAGCAGTGGCCTGTGACGCCCCATGATGCAACACGCACAGTGTTGCTTATGGGACGTCACAGATATAGACACAAAATCAGTTTCTCTACAAATATAGTGTGGCAGTTGAATTGCTGTATAGATCATTTGACATCAGATCACGTGACCTAAATTTCCCCGATAAATTCAGCACGAGAAATTATGTGACTTAACGTCACTTGATGCGAGAACGTTCCACGTCTGGAAAACAATTGCCCAGCAATTTTCCATATAATTTCTTTATTTCTATTGTTACATCAGTGATTCCGATGGTTTTTGAACTCAAGTTGGTGCTTAACGAAATCTCTTTTATTGCGACGAAAACTGAGAATACTGAGATTTGCGCGAACAAGCCTCAACGTCAATATGACGACAAAAAAAAAACAAAAAAAAAACGACGTTGTTCTCATATTTTATCTTCCCGACCACGGCAAATATTTCAGTCTGCTACAAATGTCGACGAGTGCCACGGATAACCTCTTCGGTATAATGATCCGAAACAAAATTTCCGCCTCTCTTTGTACTAAGCTAGAGCTTTCAATTACTAATTGAAGATAGATTATTATACCCAGAAAAACGATGCGTTCATTGATTTGGCATAACAAATCTCGTACATGGCAGGCTGCGTGACGGCGGCAACTACACCTGTGTCGCTGTTAATGAAGCTGGAAAGCTGGAGCAGTCCTACGTGGTCGATGTTCAAGGTGAGTCTGAGAATCTGACTGAGAAGTTCACATATATATAAATAATTAATAACGAGCTAAAAAACAAAGTGTCGTCGCCATAGTACGATATTACTCTCTCTTTATACCTAACCGCCCCATCTTCTCGGCAGTAAATAGTTTGTAAGATTTACAGATAACAGTAAATAGTTGAAAAGATTGGTATTTCGCTGTGCTTTACAATATTAAAAATTATAAAAAAAAATTTGTCTTTAATACCAAACCGTCTGTATGGTCCCAAAAATAATGCGCGCCACTATTCGCGGCCTTGAGACCCGACTTATACATCATGACCAATTCAAGCCAGCTCAGCCTGCAGAACTAATGAATCAGCTGCTGAATATGTTAAGCTCACAAACAATAATATTTAAAATATATTTTCTTTAACTCCGAAACGTTTGGCTTTTTAACAAGTATGAAGTATGCCAACCACAAAAATCACTTTGTAAGCGGCTCTTTTAAGGCGCGCCAAATGAACTGGGTGCGTGGATTCCGAGAGCGATTAAACACGGTATAAGGACGATGTGAGCCATACAATGCCACCGTAAGCTACACATCTCCAGATTAAATAAAGATGCTGCACGAGTTTAGCACTACCGCCTACACGCACTACCGGTAGAGACACCAGTACACACTACATACAACTGTGAACGATATGAAAGTGAATTTTTATCTGACTTGCAGTTTCAACAAACGATAGATTGGAGGGACTTTAGAAGTTCTCTAAAGCGGCCGGGCGACATCAAGATGGGGATCATAATATAGAACGTTCTAAAAGAGAGCACAGCGGGCTTACGACGTCCAATAGAGTAAAAGAGACGCTAAACCTCTTCCCCTCACTGTGAGATCAGCTACCACAAGGGCCTTCTGGCAATCGAAGAGCTCCAGGAACTCGAGTCTCTAACCGCACTCGCGTAAGAAGCAGAACCAAATAGAAAACTCTCGATTTAAGCATGATCGTGGCAGGCTCCACTTCCGAGTAAATTCAAACTTTTGACTCGATTATTTTGATGGACCCGGAGCATAAAGGAGTGTGTCGATGTGTTTAGCGCATCCGAAGTCACCCGAATCTCCCCGCAACCAGCATAGCAAAGCGTAACGCTCGCATAATGAACGCACGACTCATTCTGTTCTTCTCGAGCTTATCAAAAGAATCGAAACATGTTTCATATTTCATTTTCAGTTCCGCCCCGCATTTTAAGAGGTCCCACGCCTACCGATCAGCCCGCGATGAGCACGGACACAGAGGAGCGCCTCCAAGTGATCGTCAACGGCAGCCTGTCACTGCCATGCGTGGTGACCGCACAACCTGAGGCCACCTTAGTGTGGATGAGGGACAGTGTGCCTCTGCGTATGGGTGACTCTCGCCTAGAGGCAAGACGAGTTGCTACACCTTCGTGTCTATCCCCGAAACTATAGGCACACGGTAGGGTGCCTGCCAACCACAGAATAGACGGGAGAGCCGGAAAATTGTTGTGGAAACTTCGTGAGCTGAGAAAGATTAAGGAGATTGGCAAGGTCAGAGATTTAAAAAAAAAATTAGTAAAAGTCGTTCATTTCTCGCGTAGTTTACTTCCGTTGTTAGTGCCGTGCGCACACGTGCTAGCGATCTGGCCGTTTTAAACAAAAATATAAAGTTCAAGATTTTTTTCTTTTTTTAGTTTGAATTTGTTGAGTGTTTGCGAGGAAAGTAAACCGTGTTTTGTTCACCTCGAAAATGACCCACGTATCATCGAACGCTCAACCTCCGCCAGAATGTAGCACTAGAGGTTAAGATAAGATTCAAAAGCTTCCGGCTCATCTAAATGTTATTTTAAATGTTTTTCGGAAGTTCTCAACCTAAAAACGGCACGAAAACGAGTTTATCTAATACATGGAGATGAATAGTGCCTGCTGCCGATAAAATCTTGTTTCAATGAGAAATTTTTCGAAAATCACTTAGAACGTTTTGCTCAGATAAAACGAATTTCCGAAACTGTGGAAACTTATCCAAAGCGATACATTCGGGTGGAGACTGGACCTTCGTCGATGCGCAGTTAATTTTTGTCATGAGAAAAATACTGCGATCATTTCTTCTAACAATTTGTAATTTCTTTTTCCAGGAGCACTTACACAAAGGTTTTAAATATTATATTTTTCTCAATACGGTTATACGAGCATTTTATATCTGGTAATGGTATGCTAATAGAAAAATGTATTAAATAAACTCTATTGGATTGACGCAACAATGTCCACTGTATGAGCCGCATTTAAATTAAAAAGGTATTTCGGCCATTTTTTTTTAGCTACCCCAACTAACTACATCTTCGAAATCACCGGCCTTTACGCTTTCCGGTATAATACCCAGTATTGCGAAAAAAAATAGTTATTGTGAAATCGGCAAGTGAAAATGATTCCACGACTAACATTCAAATGTACCCGCGCTTTTCAGTGCCGTGGCGTCGGTGGAAGTTAGGCTTGCAGGTCGAGCCGACAGTCTAAAAATAGACTGGGCCGAGCGTTTGTTACGAGATGCCACGCGAGTGCTGGAGCGAGCATCCAAAGAATTCATTTGACACCATGAAACTGCTTGTAATCAATTGGGAACAAAATCTACAGCTAAAGAGTGAATCCTTGTCTTGCGCTGACGTCACATCTTTCATTGTTGCCAGTAGAGACTTTCACTTTGAAAAATACGGTGAGGACCGAAATTGTAAATTAAATTACTCGGTGGAAAAAGAATATTTCGGCTCAATATATGGGTTATTATTTCAGTAACTTTTGTTGGTGTGTTTAGCAAGTTTTCAAACAAATAGTCAACTATGAAGAAAAGAAAAAGCCGGAGTACCCCTTTAAGTATTGTTACAACGGGAACCCCAAAGCTTGATAACAAAATCCAGGGGATCGCATTGTTGACAACACTAACAAAGCGATCCTCACTACTTTGTCATCAAGTTTTGCACATAAAAAATACAAAAAAAACACGTTCATTTTTATTTTTGAAATTACACGGCAACAAAGAAGCTTCTTGGTCAGTGGAGTGAGTTCCATAAGCTGCCCAGGGGGGCAAGCTTATGCAACTGCAGCCTCTACCCCTAACATTCAGCGGACCCTATAGCATGCACATGCATTTGACCCCCTCCCCCTCTGCACCTCAACTCACAAACATCCCAGCCACGTCAACCCCCCCCCCCCCCCTGTAAAAATGTCTGGCTATGACACTGGGCCCCACTAGGGCCAGTAAACTTGTGCGAGGTGAGAAACATTCTTACCCAATATCGTTGCACGGTCCATTTAAAAAAAAAAAGCTGTGAAAATAATATAATATAAAGCAAACTATAACTGGCCAACGCAAAACAGAGACAAACAAAGCGCCCCTTGTAGCCTTCAGTGCAAGTCTCAGATCGTGAAAACTACGTCTGTATGGCTGCACTAGTCACGAAAAAAAAACAGTCTACTAAAAATACACGTAAAATTAGATTCAGTGTTAATACAAAGAAAAACTCTTCACATGACGAAGTCAACTAAAATGTATCTCTTGTGCAAAACTTTAGTCACGTAAGTGCATGGTGCAAATATTTCAGAATCCTTTTGATTATTTCTTTCTATAACTGATGCCATGAAAATGTCTACTACCAACGGAAACGTCTTTGAGCATTCTGATGTGAAGAATAACGTTTTGACCCCCCAAGAAAAGCCAAAAAGAGCGTTAATAGTGGGAAGAACAATGCGAAAGTTCGGTGTGGCTGACCAAATCGCCTTTTTTAACTAAAACTATATTTGGGTTCAATCAGCGCATAGACACAGACAAAGAGAAAGAAGACTAAAAGTTTCTATTGTTTTACTCAGTTTTCTAGAGCTTTTTGTACTTTTAATAATGAACCAACTAGCCCTATCGGCTTACGATATTTGGGGCGTGTAATTTTCTTGATTTTTTTATTGATTGAGATTCCTGCCTGCCGGTGAATCATCCGCATTGTCTTTTTTTTTTTTTTAGTAGAAAATTTGAGGCGGTCAATATAGATTTGGTTATGTGAAACTCCGAGCCCGAGGAAACTTCGCGTGTGTTTGCTTTCATTGGTTCCTCGCTCTCTAAGTTTCCGCAATAATAAAAGCCCATCAACCTGCCAGAGTCTTCTATGTGACTGCTTTGTGATATGGTATAGAATGTGTTTATTTCTTTTACCTTCAGTTTGTACCAAATGAAGAGGCACTGCATATACGGAACGTAAAAGTTTCTGACAAGGGAAAATACACATGCATCGCATCTAACGATGCTGGTACTGCTGAAAAAGATTTTTACGTCACTGTTTTGGGTAAGCCGTACGCTATAAAGCTATTTATTTAAATTTCAGTGAAGTAAAAAACAAAACAAAAACAAAAAAACTCATTACGAGATGACCATAGTGTAAATACTTTCTTTTGCAGTGCCACCGAGGATCGCTGGGCCTAACATTGTCAAAATAGAAGTAGTCGAGAACCGAGCATTCGCTATGGAATGCCACGTGGAATCTCTTCCGCGAGCAGCTGTCTACTGGACTAGGAATGGCCTTCCCTATGAGTAAGTGTTGTCCTTCAAACGCTACTGATTTGGTAAAACCGAATTGATTAGGCTAATTACTTCGGCCTGTACGTGGCTTGACATGACCTTAGTATTAATAAAGGCCAGGGATCAGCACCACAAAGCATGCGAAAATGTATAAATTTAATTCCTTTCAAGTCTAGTTTCGACTGCGACTTTCGACGAAAGAATAGAACATTTGTTTGTAATGTGTCAAAGTTTCCATGTTGCATCAGCGGTATCTTACAGCGAAGCTGTTTATGGCTAGGGTTCCGTGGAGTTTTAGTGTGCGTCAACAAAAACTCCATTTTCCCCGCTAAATTTACCAGAACAATTTCCCCGACAAACTTAGCGCAAACATTTCCCCGCCAAATTTAGCGGAAAAGTTTCCCCGCCAAATTTAGCGGGAACAATAGTGGGAAGGAGGAAGAGGAGAAAAGCGCACCGCCCTCTCTTTGTCGTCGTTCCAGGCACTTGCGTGCCTAGTTTCCTTTCCGTCCGCCGGGTGGCGGTCCCGTCGCGCGTGTCTAGTTTCCGCCGGCTCCTCGGGGCGGCGAGAGCCCTCGATATGTGTGTGCGCACGTTTCGTCACGATGACCACCGATCGAGACAATAAATGCGACCGTACCTTTGTTCAAAATTCTGTGTCACGTTTGTGTCGTGTGCTAAACAGCTTCACTGGTCATCCACCGTCAAAGAGTGGAATGACTCATGATTTTTCTCTTTTGTCACACAATCTAAGTTTTTACTAAATATATATGTCGTACATGTAGCTGTTTGTCATTTGAAATTATTTGGGTTGTATGTGGTTGTAACTTCAGTAGGCAGCGTTCTGCAGGTCCGACAACCTGGCCGAAGGGGCGGCAACACCACATGGATCTCGACGCCTCTGGTTCCCTTCGGTGCGGGCTTCGGACCGTGGAAACTACGTCTGTGTGGCCGAAAACGAAGCGGGACTGGCCGAGAAAACGTTTCAAGTTGAAGTGAATGGTTAGACAAGAGAGACAACATGAGTCTCGGGTTTTATTAACATGAATCAACAATCACTTCTAGTAAATTAAAAACTTGCTGGGTCTTAAATTGGACAATAAATAAATTGAGCGTCATGAAAGTTGAGAAGAAATATTTTAAACGAGAAAAGGAATCAAGATCCCAAATTGAAGTATATTTATTAGCAAGCACGGGGATGCTGGTGATCACGAATTTGGTTTTCTCACTCCTCTTATAAACTCTTGAACTTTTTTTTACCCAGACACAAGTGAACATTTGCTTGACCTCAGCCACATTTTAGTATTAAAAACTGCGCTTTCTATCGTTCAAACAAAATTTATTTTTTTTATTACTGCAAGGTAATTGCTCAATTAAATAAAAAATTAATCAGTATTTTTTTAATTTGTTTCTTGTTTTAAAATTAGTCACACAGAAATGCGCACTTAATTCATTGCGACAATTTTTCAAAAACAAAAAACTGCCCTATTTAAACCCGGTTCCAAGTTCTCTCAGACATAACTTCATAAACATTCGCTCTAAACAGTCAAAACTCAACCTTTTATGATATAAGTTGCTGAGTTTTTAATATTATGACGAAAAGTTAATTTACTGATATAACAGCTATCTCCACTACTTTCTATCGGACTCCGTGCACACCTACAGCTAGATTTGTTTCCAAGTACTTTTTTTTTTTTTGCGCTTGATCTAATATTGAAGAAAGGCGTTTTGGTCCAGATATTACATCTAACATTTGTCAGTGCCATTTGTTTGAACAAGGATAAGCATAGCCAGACTATTATAAAATGGCAACCTCCCCGTGACTTGCACTCGTCAAATGATTTTGCTATTACAGTTTGAACTTACGTTCCACATTTCGTTCCTACTTTTTTTTTTTCAGTTCCTCCATCAATTCACGTCCCCGAGAAGGCCATATCTGTCAGTGAATCAACGCCAACAAAGTTACGATGCCAGGTGTCCGGGATTCCATCGCCTTCCATCTTCTGGATGCATGAGGACGATATGTTGTATGACAACAACACCAAGGCACGTGCGCTCCTTCAATGGCCAAATCCTTTTTCTCGATATCGCATCATCAATCTGTCTGTTTTAAAAGGACCTCAAATTTAAAAGGGATTATATTCTAAATCAAGTAACTGTTGCGTTCAACCTCAACTCTAAAAACAAAAATAGTGGCGCGAATATCTCTTTAAAAAAATAATTAAATTGTTCACCCCTTTGCATGGATTTGATTTTTTTGTTTTTGTTTTTTAAGTATGACGGATCATTTTAAATTACACTCTATTCGATATTTGCATAATTGTAGTAGAATCACCCGTCTTGCCAATTTGTTTCTCAAACTTATGGTGTACAAAATGTGCCTCTTTTAGAAAGCTATGACTCGCTTTAACGAGATTAATTCATCTCATCGTCTTACACCACGCTTTGCGCTTTATTTTCAGGATATTGGTTTCGCTGAAAACGGCCAGATTGTGCAGATTCCGAATGCCAAACTAGAGCACGGTGGGAAGTATACCTGTGTTGCCACAAACGCCGCTGGAAGTGCTGAGGAACAAGTCACTTTGTCTGTTTTAGGTATGATGAATACTGGTCAAAATATTCAGTTAAAGCTAAAATTCCCCTCCCCATTTGATAAAAAAAAGTGGGCGAGAGGCAGTAGTAAACTATTTCGTGGAACTGAATTTTTTATGAAATATCTGCAATATTTGCACCTAGCCTTTTGAGATTCTTTACTTTCCCTCTCTATGCCATGCCAGAATGAACTGAAAGAAACTTTGGGTTGTGTTGGCAACAAAGTAGAGCAACTTAAAGAAACCTCAAATCAGTAACAAGATGCAGTGACAATTATATCAACATAAAAGCGACATTTTATGGCAAATAGACCATTTTTTTTATCACTCTTCCCGAACACAAAAAAAGAACACTGAAAACCGCAGAAAAATCTGGCGAACTATATAATTAAACGCAATCTCTTGAAATAGAAGCATATTTTTATTCGTGTTTAACAATAAAAACAAAATACCTGAATAATATTTTTTCTCTTGGTATTTCTGCATAATAAAAAATGTCCGACGAACGCGTTCCTGTTATTGTTAGTCTTCCCTTTCCTAATCTGTTCAGGCCTCAGTGACCTCGAGGTTCTGTTTCAGCCTCCGGAGCGTAAAGTGTAGGTCTCGAAACCCTGGGTGGTGCGTTCCTTAAGAAGTCTTTGGGACGTCGTTCATATCCTCAGTTGCTTCGCGACGTAACATCCCGATGTTTCCGAATGTGTCATCTTAAGTTCATCATGTTACGTCCATCTCCTTTCCAGCTTCTAGTATCCGCAACCGTCTAGAAAAAAACTTTATAATATACGTATACAATCAAATCACGATTTCGAGTGTAATTAAAGAAACAAAAATCAACAAACCAGGCTCTCCCGACCATACTGTAGAGCTTCCTTAACATACTGACTCTTTCTAAGAGTTAGTTTTTTTATACCATCACCTTAAAGTGTATCAATGTGAGTAAATCGATCGTAATTAATTATGAGTCTTTATTCGAGTACAACGAAATGGTCGTTCCAGCACGACTTTATAGCTTATAGGGCCTACAGGTTGGAATTAAGGTGCGACCATTTTGGTGCCGTTGGTGAGTGCGATCACGACGTTTACTTTAATTTTAATTTAAAATAAAAATTGAAATGGGCCATTTTTCCGCGAAACTAGATAAGGAGGTGTTCCAAAACAATGATAATTGTAACAATATTACGAACGATTCGTCGAAGTATAGTGCGGACAGCACGAATGTTTGTTCGCAGCGAATTAGTAGCATATTCAATACTACTAAATGATTGAAGCGAGCTTAGACTATTTTTGAATTCGAGCTGATATTCGAATGAGTTGATATTCGAATTCGAATGTTTCACGAGCTCCTTTAATTCGAACTGATATTCAAAAAAACTGATATTCAAATGTTTCACAAACTCCTACAGGCTTATTACCTTCTGCGCAAGAATGTGTTGCATTCTGTTCGCAGTGCCACCCCGCATATCGAAGGGTCCTTCCCCGCCACCTGTGATGCTCCAACACCCCGCCACTCTCGAGTGTCTGGTGGAGGCGCATCCTACGGCTCGGATCGACTGGACCAAAGATGGCGAGCTCCTCGAGTCTCAGCCCTTGGTTCGAGCACTCGACGGCGGCCGCGTTCTCCAGCTGGTGCGTGTCACCGAGGAGCTAGAGGGCGCCTACATGTGCCGAGCAGCCAACGCGGCCGGAGTCGACGACCATACCCTATTCTTGAGCGTGTTGGGTAAGTGGCATTCATAGTTTATGGCAGCTTAATAAATGCAGGGTCTTGCAAGTCCAAAGAATTTCCTTGTCGCTCTGAAGTCAATGAGATAACAGCGTTAAACGATAAGAACGTTAACGCTCGAATCACGAGGCAAGAACAGTAAACCAAGCCCGTTTCTGAAACTGCCAGTGCCTATAGCCATTCTGGCTTTCTTAAGCTGTTCGCTGTTTCTTTGCTCCGCGTTTGATTAAAACGATTTACAGTAAAAACTTTTGGCCCGTTCGAATAATTTATTTTTTATTTATTTATTTATTTATTTATTTATTTATTTATTTATTTTAGTATCAGGACCAGAGGCATTACAGATGGGGTTTGAAAGAGAAGAAACAAAAAATAACAGTGGAAAATACGAAAAAGTTAAACAACGGAGATTGCCTGGTTCGGAACGCTCGGACGACAAAGAACACAATCAACAATTGATGTTAGTCATGCAGGCAGATGATTTCATTAGTTCTAAGCTTTTAGAATAAATTATGTAAAATACTTGTTGTGATGGGAAATTCGAACGCCTATGTTGTGACGGTGATTTAGAGGTGCGGAAACAGGTGATGGTGGGGTTACCAGCTGATTTTTAGATGCAATGTTCTGATATTCTTTTTTTTTTTTTAGAAAAGGACAATTATTGAAATTTTTGCGGTGATGTGCAAGGCTGGGTAGAAATAAAGTGTCTTTTTTTTGTTATTATTGGTGTTACGCTAGCGGTTTGACTATAAATAGCAAAAATTAGCCGGAACTTCAAATCAAATAGCCCAATATCATCCGTGTGCACTGGAAAGAAAACTGGTATGTCGTGGCTTTCCCTTGCACTGTGAAGGCTAAAAAACGATGCAACGCTATTTGATTCAAATTTCTATTCCCACACTCCTACTTTTAGGGGCGAAGCTCCTTAGGGTCTTCTAGCCTTGTCCGTCCGTGCTCACATAAAAAGAAAAAAGTTTCCGCAGTCGACAATATTCGAACCTGTGCGGGGAGACCCCAATGGATTTCTAGTCCATCGCCTTAACCACTCGGCCACGACTGCGGGACGAGTAGGGGGCTCTGAGATGTGGTAGTAACTCAAGAGCTGGAAATTTCATGGATGAAACGTTGCATGTAGCCGCTCAATGTCTATACAGGCGAGCGCACTGCGGTGAAATGCGTATATAATCGCGTTAAACTTTGCATACATTGGCTCAACGTTTATAGAGGAGAGGGCGCTGTGGTCAAATGCTCAAATGCGTATATAACCGCGTTCCATACCACACATTCTTTTTCTGACATGGACCGTTGACTTAAGCGGTGGAGATGCGTTCCCGCGGCTTCTAGCGGATCCAAGCAGATCCGCTAGAAGAACCACGGGCTCTGCATTTCACCGACCATAAAGCAGTAATAATGAAATCGAAACGACAACCCGGAACTCAGCACTACCTATGAGCAATAAAAAAAATCAGCACCATCAGCACTACCTATGAACAATAAAATCAGTATCATCAGCACCACCAGAGCTTCGCCCCAATCAACATCATTCACCACGTGGAGATGCGGTCATTTTTACATAGAGCTGTTTATATATATATGTATATATATATATATATAGAGAGAGAGAGAGAGAAAGAGACAGAGAGAGAGAGAGATCGGCTTTAATCAACACCATCTAGTCTAACCAAATTGAATTCGTTGCCTTTCTCTCATTTCATTTCAAATATTTTTCGCTTAACTCGCTCGCGGCGGGCTTTTATCTTCGTAAAATGTCATCAATCTACAACGGCGCTGACTTACTCGACGATTGGGCGTTGCTCGTCCACTGTAGCATTCATTAAGAACAAATATCCAAACGCTGCAATGCCCCACGCTTGGTTCTATTCCCGTGGCGTGCAAATTCGAGTGAACTACAACTTTTAGGGGCTCTCCCCCCCACCCACCCCCCGCCTCTTACCTTTCCCTGAAAAACATTCTTGCAATATGCCTGCGGGCGTATTCAGCACAATATTTTGCGACGCGGGAGATATCTAGCCTTTACTTGGTTTCTTAATAACAGACGCACATTTTATGACATGCAACGTTCATTTTAGAGCGCAGTTCTTAGGCGCCCGTTTGCGGCTTGAGCGGCGTCGCCGTCGCCGTCGCCGTCGGCGTAACCCTGAGGTCACGTGACCCCCCCCAGCTCACGTGACCCCCCCCCCCCCCCCGGTTCCGCGACACCCCCAGCTCACGTGACCCTTCCCCCCCCTGAGATCACGTGACCCCCGTGAGGGGAGGAGGAGAAAGGAGGGGAGCAGGGAGGATGAGCAGGGGGGACGAATCCGAATTTTCATTACTCCGAAAAATGATTTTAAAAGACTTATATCTCTTGTCCCACGGCCGGCTTCGAACCGGAGCCCTTTCATTCAGGAGTAGCAGGCAGGATCACGAGGGAGGAGGAATATACCCTACCCTCAGTACCCTTCGATCCTCCTCCTCAAGAGCTGCGCTCTAATTCGGCGTTACAGGAAGTTGTAAACGGGCCTCATTTTTTTATAATGTTCCTAGATGTCGCTGCCGCGGTGTGGTTCTCATCAAATTCACCGTAGAGAACTAATGGCTACATATATAATTTTTTCGCTCAATGGAAATGTTTTATTACTTACCTTGTGCCCCTTCGTGTATTTTAAAAGTGCCGCCAAGATGGATAAACCCCAAGAGCCGAGAGAAAAGGGTGCTACGAGTGACCCAAGGCAGTGACATCCAAATGGAATGTTTCGTGTCCGGACGTCCCCACCCACGTCTCTTGTGGCACAAAGATGGAAAGGTGAGCTTCTGAACTTTCATACCGTTAACACCGAGCGCGTGTAAGGACTGCATTCTCCGTCAAAGACGCGTTACGCTCTAGTGTATGGATTTTTTTTTGTGTGGTTTGCTTTTTTGTGGTTGATGTTCTTAGTTCATGGCGCAATTTGTTTATAATCTATCTGTGTGTGTATAAACTGTCAACACGTTGTTTTTTTGTGTTTTTCTTTTCTTTTGCCGCTGCCATTTTTTGTAAATGGGAACCGAGGGTCACGTCAAGCTCCTCGATCAGCATTTTTGCTCTGCCCTCAGCCCCCCCCCCCCTTTTTTTTTCGTGTTTAGATGAGAAAATAAATAAATGAATTTCAATTTTAATTTGATTTTAAATACCAAAACCGCTTCACGCAAAATAGAACATAAAACAAATATAGGGCGTAATGCATAAGCATATAAGGATCTATAATGCATACTTAGCCATAGATAATCCTATTTCAATATAATTAAGCATAATTAATCGTAATTGGTGATACTTATCGCGGTTCGCAATTGAGCCCCGAACTTTGTGATCTCCAAGTCGCGTGACCCGCCAGGTCACGTGACTTGGCCTGGTGCCTTCAGTCGTCGCTACAAACAAATTCGTATTGTTGCAAAGAAAAAAAAATCGTCCTTAACCGTGTATATGTACGACTATAAGAGGTGATAATAGTTAAATCGGGAATATCTGAAAAAGAAAACAAAACTTTTAACCAAATGCACCATTAAAACAATACGTGGATGTTACCTGTTTTCAGTGAGAATGTACAGGAACTTGCACGAAACATTACTGTTTTTGTTCGGGAGTGGTATAATTGATTAACCTTATAGCAGTAGTCAGAAACCTGAAGAAACAAGGAAATCTGCAGAGATTCCGCTTTTATGTTTACGCATAGACAGAAGTCTTTGTTCCCTTAGGAAATTTCCAGACTGCCCGGACATATCAGTCTCCTTCAAGATCAACAGACTTTGTATATCACTCATGCAGAAATAGAAGACGCGGGTCGATACACATGTTCTGCAATAAATTCTGCTGGAAACCTTTCTCAACACTTCGAGCTTCATATACTCAGTGAGTAAAATTTTTAAGAAAAACTAATAATAACGAAACTCATTAGAAAGTTGTTTGGGAAAAGCTTAGATAAGTGAGAAGTACAAACATAAACAACCATACAAAATTACGCCGACCGCACCCTCGATGACACCAATTAAACCATCAGTATTATTACAAATATCATGTATTTTTACACCGCACTCAAGTAACCGTGCGTGAACATTTTTAAGTACACACTAACCACTTAGATATACGTTTCACTGCAGTTTAAATCATAGAGGTCAAATGAACCGCACTATCACCTTTGATATAAAACTCAGATGTAAAAACTAGTTGTCTTTTACGCCAATACTCCGGGCCTATAGTTGAATTCACTGTAAACCAGAGCACAGCCGACGCTACGGTCGATGAGGCCTATCAAGTACTGCCAAATGTGCAACGACACTGCGCTCGCTGTCTCTTTTGTGCGCAAGTCATCACCGGATAAACCGCAAATAATGAACAGTGATTTTTCACGTTTAGCTGGGGCTTCTGTGTTTGTGTGTCTTCTGACCTTTGATCGCGCTCCAACTTCGGGTGAAACTAGGTATAGTGACGTCATAATCACAAGGCTATTCCCTCTTAGATCCGCCCAAGATAGCGGGATCGAATGACACCACGACTGAAGAGCTGGCCGTCCCCCTGGGAGAGACCCTTACACTGCCATGCGACTCGACGGGTGACCCACCACCGCTGGTATCCTGGATCAGAGATGGCACGCGGCTGTCCTCGACCGATCCTTTCGTCCGCTTTTCCGGGGACAACCCGCCGTCTCACCTCGTTCTGAAGCGAGTGCGGCTGGAGGACGCCGGTCGATACATCTGTGTGGTCACAAACTCCGCCGGAGTGGCCGAGAAACACTTCACTGTGACCGTTACTGGTAACCTGTATACTTTGCTTACATTTGAAAACGAGCGTATTGGTTAATAGGTTCAAAACTTGAAAGTATAAAACAGAGAGGACGAGGACGGGAACAGGACATCTTTGTACCATGGAACAGGACGTGAAAGATGTCCTGTTCCCGTCCTCGTCCTCTTTTTTTTTTTTTTTATACTTTCAAGTTTTGTATTTTTACTTACATACTTTAAGGTATCTGTCTTTGGTAAAACGTTGGCTGTTGCTGTGCCCGGAATGCGTCTCCACCTTGTGTGTTTAGCGTCAGAGCAGCAGAACAGGCGTCTGCCACAGCCACCATCGCTGCTCTGACACCACCAGGGTCGTGGCAGGCGACAGCATGACACTCCTCTAACGTCATCAGGTAGAAGTCGAGGGACCACTTTTAGGAGGCGTGAAACACACCAGTTAAAGGGACGGTGAACCGTAATTTGGATTTCAAAAAAACAATGCTGGAGATGTGGGCGGGACGCTACACTCCCTACAGCACTAGTAGTAAGGCGATATCTCAAATGGACGGCCGTATTTTTGGAAAAAAGAAGTCAGGGTTGAACCAGGCCGACGAGGCGCGTGACGTCAAGATACCAAGTTTCCTCCTCTCTTCGCTTCGCTCCCTCAAGGCCGCGAGGCGGAGAAGACACGAGGCCGTTCCCTCTCCTTCTCGGAGAAACATGACGTCAACATTCCTGCCAAATGCGCTTTTTTTTTTTTTTTTTTGAATAATACGGTCATCCGTTTGAAATATCGCTGTATAAGTGATGTTTTGGCGTTTGTAGCATCCCGTTGCACGCTTTTGCCGCGTGTTTTGGGGGGCGTTCCAAACACAATACTAAAATAAACCTTTTTTTTTTTTTAAATCTCAAAAGGTCATTTGCGGAACGCGAAAGGAATTATGGGAACGTCCTGTATCCTTCCTCTCGTATCATGTGCTATGTTACATTGAAGAGAATGAGAGAGAGAGACATGGGACATGGTATTGCTAACTGTAATGCAGTTCCCTGTCCACTTGCTTGCGTTTCCTCCACCGTCTCAAAGGTCACCTTCGTCGTCTAGTACAGCCGGTTCTATACAGCCAGCTCCCAGAATTCCATTGGGGGTCGTGGAGGGTGTTCCACGTTTTGCAATACGTCTACTCTAGAGCTCCCCTGGAGATTTATTTCAAGTTTTTCCGACATTATTTAGCTACCTTATTTGCTTTGCTTGTACGTGTTACAGCGCGCCCCGCGGGTGCCCGACTTTGGCAGAGAGGGCATCATGCTAGCGGCTGTCGTTTCAACTAGCCGTCACGTGACGGGACATACACAGACTCCGTTCTGGGCAGGCCACTTGTAATCAGAGAGCTCAGCGCTCAGGTGGTTGACTGATTGCGGAACGTGCTATGGTCATCCCAGGGTCAATATCAAAGGGTGTGCTGGGAATCCCTAACTCGTTTTGTCGTAGTAGCGCTTTTAGGGTTTACGCATTAACGGTACCTGTCGGAAGGCATATATTAAAACGAACGAAAGGTGCAGCTATCGGCTCCGATAGCGTAACTGACATATGCGTCTTTTTGTGTAGTAGTTCTATTTCCATAAGGACAGCGTTCCACTCAGATGATTCGTACTTTTTATGCGACTACGCGACCTTCGACTCCGAGCAAATGAATTGGTGATTTCCAGCTTGCAGCTTGATATTTGTATGGTGTGCTAGGGCTAAGGAAGGTGTGACAGTTGCGCGGGCGAGAGTGGTCCCGCGATTCAGCCTAGGGAACGAATTGTCTTCCTTTTTTTTTAATTATTGATAAAAATTAATAAAAAGAAGACATTGGCTGCTGCTACATCAGCACCGGTTACTCTTTTGAACTTGAGTGATTAATGTCCATTTTCTTGAGAGTTCACAGTTGTCACATAAACTAAACACGGCACAGAACACATCGTAATACACTCCATGTTATAAAAGTACATTATTTACATAGGGTATAATGATTTGTTATGCTTTTTACATATAATTCTTACACTCAAACATACGTGGTGTTTTGTACAACATACACTAAAAGGGGCGTCACGCACATTACATTGCCCAAACATTTTTTTTACATTAAAAGCTCATTTTAGCGCGATATAATACAACCAAAATATATGAGCATAGTGTACAAAATTGTACAGTTGAAGGATGGAAGTAATGTAAATTTATCATATAATGTTTTTACTTTGGTGCCGCGTCTGTGTTGTTCTTTGTGAAGGTGTATTATTCTCAATATCAGTCCGCTATTTTAGTTTCCGAGATGAAATTGCGTGAGGCAAACCTTTGTAGAACTAAGGTAGGCCAAGGTCCTAGCACTTTCTCTATAGACAAGGGGCGGTCGTCAACTACCATGAGCCGTAAATTGAGCTCTTTTTGACACTTATCGAATCTCGAGCATCCTAGTAGAAGATGAGTTTAATCTTCGACCGACTCTCCACATGCACATTCTGTAGAATCTGCACGATGGATAAGATGTAAAAATTTTGCGGTATAAGCGACATTGAGACGAGGTTTGTGTATAAGTGTTTCTATACTGCGCGTGAGAGAAATGAACACGCGTACTTTTATCTGAGGGTCGATTTCGTAAAGAAGGGAGGGTTTAGAGTATTCGTCAAACCACATAAAACTGAACTTTTTCCCTACTACTATCCTTAGTATCTCCCGAGTGTCTCTACGAGAAAGGAGGACTCGTTGATATTGCCCGTCCCAGTGTGCCTTCTTGGCGAGGCAGCCTGCCGCTTCATTACCCGTGAGGCCACAGTGTCCTGGGACCCACTCAAGTGCAATGTCGTAGCCTGCCTTCATTGCCGCTGTCATTTCAATCAGAACTTTGGAAATGTATCCGCCGTTCTTATTTTTATAATTCATTGATTGTGTAGATGTGAGAGCCACTTGAGAGTCATTGCAAATGACTCATTTCTTTATCATGCTTGCACGCCGAATAAATAGTAATGCTGACAATATAGCATGTAACTCAGCTGTTGTAGAAAATGATCGATGTGAAAGCCAGAACGAACGATGTGTGTCTAACGATGGCATAACAAAGTCAGAAGCTCATCCATGATTATCGGTAGATCCGTCCTTGTACACTTGAGTGAAAGTGGGGCACTGAATGTTAACAATGAGGAGAGCCAGTTGGTGCCGCCACCGTGCTGCTCGCTGAGTTTTTATCCTCCATTCCATTTATTGTCGTCTGAGCTTTAGGCATCGTCAACGTCCAGTGGGCCCGTGAGACTAGTGTTTCCCATGGAGTGTAACTCGGTAGATGGCGTTGATGTTCTAAAATAACGCTATGTACTCGTGCACCTGTTCTGCTCATAAGGGTTTGAAAAAGAGGGTGACCGACATGTTGCGTCCTTAATCGAAAACAATGCCTCCAGGTTTTTTGTATTCGAAGGACTGAGATTGGCGACTCCCGTGCTTCGGCAAAAGCTAGAACACTGGAGGTCGCGCGAGGCACAGCCAGGCAAACTTTTAGGCTACGAGCCAACAAGTAATGTAGACCAGTCTCGTAGCTGTGTCAGAGGCCATGAAGCACTGGTATAGCATAGGCTAGCGTTTGACGTGCCAGTGCTACGTGTTATTGGAGGAGGGATTTTGTTGAGCCTCCGGTACCTGCAATGCAGCGTGAGACATTAATTATCCTATTAACTTTTTGTTCGATCGCAGTCACGTGCGTATTCCGCGTAAGGGTTCGGTCTATAACTATACCATTGAATCGGTGGATCTTGACAATTTCTAGTCTTTCTCCTTTTACAGAGAGCCTGAAGTTTCTTAGTTATTTTAGGGTGAAAGGAAGAACTACCGATTTGGTCGTAGACAGGTCAATTCAATACTTTTTTAAGAACGACACAATAATGTCTAGACCGCTCTGCAATGTGGTTTTAACAGCATCGATAGAAAGTTATGACGCCCAGATGCATATGTTGTTTGCGTTGACGAAATACTCTAGTTCTGATGAAAGGAGACGAGACAGCTGATTCATGACCACGTTGAAAATAGTGGGGCTCAGCATGTTGCCCTGAGGAACCCCATTGCGAAGAGTATGTTTCTAGCTTTTGCCTTTGTTTGCGTCTACAAAAATCTTGGGTCGATTGAAAAAGTCTGCTTTCCAACGCAGGGTGCGACCGAAAACACCGAGTTTAAGAAGTCCATGTAAAACGTGACTATAATTAGCGGTGTCAAAAGCCCGTTTGATGTCGAGAAATACGGCTACGGCAATATTACCTCGGTTCCTTTCGTCTTATACATGAGTTACTAAATTCAGTATACAATCTTTTGTGCATCGTCGTCTTCCAAAACCAGCGAGGTGCGATGAAAGCGCGTTGTTTTCTTAAACCCACCATTGCAATTGATCGATGATTAATTTCTCTATAACATTACCAATACAACTTGGTAGACTCAATGGGCGGAATGACTCTAGTAAAATGGGCGATTTTTTTGGTTTCTGAAGAGGGATAACTTTCGCTAGTTTCCAGTCCTCTGGAAGACGTTCTTGTTGCCATATGCTAATAAATAGTTGAAGAAGAAGAATGGTTGCCTTACGTCCCAAGTTTGTAATGGCTCTTAGCCATCTGGTCCTGGGGATTTTTTTTTTTTTAGAAATTGTTTGTAAGGCAGTCTCCAGTTCGGAAATTGTAAATGAGCGATCCAACTGTGAACGAGTTGACCAAAATTGTGCATCTATTGTTTGTTCTACTGCGTTGCATGATGTTGTGAATTCTATAGCACGTGTCGCAGCGCCCGGCCGAGTGAGCACTTGGCAAAACTCATCCGCAACGAGTACCGCAGAAATACGCCGATGTAATGCCGAAGCCCGGAATGGGTAAATCTGGGTGACAAAAGTTCTAGGTGCTCGTAGTATGTTCCAGACTTTTGGTATTGAGGTAAAAGACGCAATAAAATCGCAATTACTGCGCCCACTTTTTTTTCATGCTTTTTTAGTTGTTGGCGCGTGTCGACGTTTGTTGAACCCCTAAGTAGTGCTCAAATCTTCCTGATAGATTGTATTTCCGTTCATCCCTTCGTCGTATAGCCTGTAGCCGCTCATATTCGGCATCCACTCCAACGCATCCGTAACCAACAAATATTACACGCGTGGAGCGTTCCATATTTGTGCGAATGTTTGTAACAAAATTCTCAAGTGTGCAGTCAATTATATATATGGTTTTAGTATCTTAGTGTCGATAAACTTTCCAATTTGTTAATCGAGTTTTACGTTTCTGAGGAGAATGCAAAATTTAGAATGACACACGACTATAGGAAAATGATACCTACCCCATGTCTCGATATATGTGCGCCGGTCCATTCCAGAAGATAAGTTCTGGGAACAGAGCGTTAGGTCTAAAGAACTACAATGTGTAGGACCGCGCAAGAATGTTGCGGATCCACCACTCAATACCCTTAGGTCAAGATTTTAACCGCCGTCGGAGATCACATCCCCACGGATATTGCATCGATCACTACCCCAGAGATGATTGTAAGTGTTAAAGTCACCAGCAACCATGAATGTTTTCCCAAGCTTTCGGATCATACGGGAAAATTCTGAGAGTGTGAGGGGTGTAAGAAGTTCAAAGTACACACTTGCAATTGCTAGGCGTACCTTACAGATGTTCACTTTGCACGTCACATATTCCGGTGCCTCCTCTTTCGATGTAGATACGAGAGTTGACGTCAGGTCCTTTCACACACACAACATAGCCCGACTAGGGCCAGAAGGTCGTGTCGTTTGATAGGTCACATATTTTGACAGTCGGAACTGGGCTGCGACTCGTGCTTTAGTGACGGCAAGATTTGGGAACTGATGGAGGGCGACAAACTGACGAAAGCCACCGCTTTTTTATCGCAGACCACTGGCGTTCCATTGGAACAAAAATGCCTGTTGGTACCAATCATTTATTTGTAGAATTGGAGTTAATCGGTGCACTCGAACATGCAAGGATATGTTCCATGAAAAGTAGCATGCGCGCTTCAGGAAGGTCTCTAGCCTCCGGTACTGTAGTTACAATTGCATTCAACGCAGCAAAGAGTATCGGGAGCATGCAGCTTCTTCATCTTTTCGGATCGGGCAGTTGTGTTTTGTCGGAGAGGCCTTGGAAATGGATTAGTGTCGGCTGTCTGTGCCTCAACTTTTCTCACTGTCAGAGGCGTTGGCGTCTACGTTGAGTCGTATATTGCTGACTTGCGTGGAGGAATCCGTAGAGGAAGTCGTGGTATATTGGTAGTGGGGTCAGTGCCGGCGGTGACTCTAGTGGTGGTGCCCCTGGCCCGACAGCTCCGATGGCTTCATCGTAGGTGCGCCTTTATCTTTTCTGTATTGGTTTCGGAGGTGCAGGAGACACGGGTCTCACTACCTCTAGATTTGGTGGTGGCGAATGACGCTTAGTCGTCTTGCCGTAAATCAGTTTGTCTTTGCGTGATGCTCCTATCGCTTTGTTTCGCACACAACCCGCGAATGGTGCAGCATGTGGTCCACCATAGTTCGCGCACTTGGGATGATTGCTGGAACTGCATTATTTATGGTTACGTTGGCTTGCTCACACCTTGCATCGCTGTGGTCCGCAACACGCAGTAGCCACCTGCCCATGCTTTTGGCAGCGGAAATAGCGTACCGCCTGTCCAAAGTATTCTTCCACAGGGTAACTGGTGAAGGTTAGGAAAACTCGTGTGGTTATTTAGCAGCCTTCTTTAAATTGTGAGATGACGCTGTCCGGTGGATGCTTGACGACACATCCGTCGCCTTAAGGTACATAGGCGATTTTCCGTTTGACAGTCGTCACCCCTTTGTCCGTGAGATACTCCAGGAGCTGTTCATTTGTATACTCGTTTGGGAATTTTCTTTTATCTTGCCCGGATTATTTAAGTAAGACTGCGGTACATTTGCCGCAACATCAATTCAATCAACAGTTTTCAAAGCTAGAAGCTTATTTCCTGACGACAAAGAGGCAACTCTTACCACAAGGCTTCCATATTTGGTGATTTTATGTGAGCTTACTTTCTCTTATGCTGTAGTGACAATTTTTTTCAGTGATGCGGTGAGGTTGCACTTGCCAGGACTGTGCCTTCTTTGACTTTAAGACAATGGGAATGCCTTCCGAGCACTGTCTGCGGCATGTAACTGTCGTGAAAGGTGTCTCATTAAAATCAACGTCAACTTGGTCTCCTAGCGAATAGTCGGAAATGCTTACACCGTCCGACGGCAGACACAGTTTCTTCTCTGGCGTCTCTCCAGAGTTCTCCATTGCTTGGCGTGTAAGGGCTGAACAACCAGTTGGAAGAAAGAATCAATTGAGGTGGTCATAGTAAATAAGGTTGGCAAACGCCATGGAGGGGAGACGAGCCTCCGCCGGCTTGCTTTGCTAGTTGATGTTGGTACTCGATTGTATCTTTCGAAACAGATCTCTTGCTCGCGGTAGCGGATTGGTGAGACAGTTCTCAAACGACCTTTTAAAGCAAGGTTTTTTTCCTGTGGTGTTGTTGAAACAGAAAATCGAAGAGAGCGGGGGGAAAATGGACGTTTCTCGTTTAGACACTCCTTCCTCTGAACGAATTGTCATTTTTGTGAATCGACAACATGCGTCACTCTGCACTTTTTCTGAGTGACTGAGAGCGTGCAGCCGATTTTAGGTCGAGATTGATTGAGAGTGAATTGAAGTAAAAAGGCAAGTGCAGCTCGTGACACTTGTGGCGCTACTATCGACTTACGGATGATTCTTCGCACTATAGGCTGAATCGTGGCACCACTCCCCATAATGATGGGGCTAGTAGATAGCCAGACAACGCTCGGTTCACCGCTGGAGACGACGTCTTTCCACCCGGTTGAATGATATCCCGTTTCGTGACAGGGTACTTGAAGTGGCGGCCACTAGGATATCTTCCATTTACCAAAATCTGACGTTTTCGTGGCAGCCCTAAGGTTGGAGAGAGCGGGATGTATACTGCCTACTGGTAGTTTATTAATTGGTTCCGTGTAAACCTTCGTTGCAGTTCGTGATTTGCTCGACAACTTCTGGATATGATCGTTCTTGCCTTCGCACGCGAGTAAACATAACGGTTTACGTGCAGTGCAGAGATAATTGTATCCCTTTATTCATTAAGATACGGTGCTATGAATTGTGGTATTGTACGATCTAGTGAACTATAATTAATTCATTTTGCTATTTATTCGATTCTACTACCTCTCCCTCATCCTTCTTTCCACAGAAGGTTATGTGGTATTATTTTTTTTTAAATTAACGTGATTATTTTACAGCCCTTTGTGTTTCATAATTAGCTACCTGTAATTATTTAATATCATGCTCCTTTTACGCTTAGCAGGTATTGCTATTTTATTGAAAATGTTACTTATATTTAAAGCATAAACTGAAATACTTATGAAAACAAAAAACATATAAGTTTTTTTTTTTTTTGGGGGGGGGGGGGAATGTGTTTGTTATTTTCGAAAGATGGTTTTGCTCCCTATGAACATTTAATAAGGAAATGTGCTACGCAGTTACAGGCCGTGAACTGGCAGCAAACATACATACACAGATCACGTTGTCTTATTGTCGTTGTTGTTGTTGTTGTTCTATTTTTCTACTTATAACAGCGACACGTTTCGAAAAGTAACCAATATCGATTTAAGTATTTATAGAAATTTCTAAAAGAGGTAAAAAAGCCATAGTAATTATCGCCGCGCATATTTTTCTGTTTCAGTTCCAGCGTCAATCGTAAAGCCTAAAGTTGTGGCAGAGGTGAATGTTGTATCCGGAGAAACGGCTACCCTCGAATGTTCGGTTCGAGGACTGCCCAAACCAACCGTCCTATGGTTCAAGGATGGCCTTCCCATCCTTGGAACTGAGCGCCAGGACGCACGCTACACCTTCCTTTTAGGTGAGATCCTTAAGGTGACCTATAAGGGAAGATACAAATAAGAAGCGCATGTATAGGCTGCCATCAATATAAGGGCTCCCTCTGAAATTGACCAGAGAAATTGACATGTCTACGTGACAATCTGAAATCATCATTAAATGCGCAGTAGTATGGTTTACCTTGTAAAATGGCAAGATTAAGCCTCATTCGTTTAAAGCAATTAGACCAAAAACCTCGACATGGTCAACGGCAGACGCAAACGCAGACGGCCGAGTTTACCCAGGATTGTGCTTCTCGTGCCATCTCCCGATAAGCGCAGCGAACAGATGACGACGGCGTCAGCTTTCGACAAAGTGTGTCGTCTGGTTGCGGCGTCTATAATGAGATGGCGCCACAAGCACAACCCTCGGTGTACTCCGTCGTCTGCGTCGGCGACCGCCTTCGACCATGTCAAGATCAGTTTCATCTTTCGAAGAAAGAGGGCTACGCTTTGACACTTGGCAAGGTAATCCACTGCAGAGCTATATCTGATGAAAATATGGCATCACTATAGCTTAGGTCGATTTTAGAAGAATTCAGGACATTGGTAATACCCTATATGTTTGCTTTTATTTTATTTTGTTTTTTGCAGGGGGAGAAACCCTGCTCGTTCAGTCGTCTGGTGCATCCGACTCAGGCTCTTACAAATGTGAGGCGTCGAATCCTGACGGATCTGACGAACTGGTGTACAAGCTGAGAGTTGTTGGTATGTGGGATAAATCTGCGCATTATTATAAAATGGAGGCGGAGTTAGACTGAACCTTTCTATATAGTACGGGCTTCTTCTCGTCATCTATTCGATGTAATATTCGCATAATACCAACTTCGACAAATGAATTAACATTCGCTCTGTGTAAGTGTAATGAATTATTTTTTTATTTCGCCGAATGTTGGCTAACAGGTACACCGCGTATTTTGAATAACGGAAGCTTTATTGTTGCATCCTTTACGTTTTGGAAAGTGCTTACACGAACGTGATATATTTTTGGTGTACAAAGCACACTAAAAATTGGAGACATTTATTCAATCAACTATCAAAAAGAAAAAAAAACATTTATTGAAACTCGTGCTGCACGCGACGCCGAAACGTTGCCGAAGGTAGAAAGCTAGCTCACGCTGGAGTCGGGCAAACTGAAGCTCCTTCATCGCCTTTTTCACCTTGCTAATGACTATAGTGACTTGCATTCGAGAACAGTCTTTAAATTTGCCCGCAGAGCCACCAGATTTTGGATCAAGACTCGGAGTGACCGAGGTCTCTATGGTGAGGCAGGGTGACGCCACGGTCATCGAGTGCCCGTTTTTAGCGGACGAACGCTTCCCGACGTCCACGCGGTGGCAATGGAACGGCAAGAGCTTGGCAGAAGACCTGCTGCCCCCTAACCTGGCCCTGTCGCTGAACGCCAGATCCATCCACGTGGTGCGCGCTCAGCAGGACAATGCCGGCCGCTACACCTGCACAGCCAGTAACGTGGCTGGTGAAGCGCATTTCACTACGCTTCTCGAAGTGCTCAGTAAGCTCATTTTACTTTTCTGACAGTCGGATACAAGTTATGTACGCGTTAAATAAACGGCCGCTACATGCCAGTCGCGGCATCGAATCACTGCGTGGACCAACCAGGAAAGGTCGTAGCCATGGCGAGTTACGTGACGTCAGCGTGGCTTGCGCCTTGGTAGTGGACTGTTCTGAGCGTCGCGGAGGAACAGTAGCCGGCGATATTGAGGGTATAAGAGGAGCTTGTGTCGCTTTTTTAAATAGTATCTTGCCGTAGTCAGGTTAGTAGGAATGGAGCTGTGCATCTGTGTAAGTTTAGGGGGGGGGGGGGGGGGGGCGACGAAATAGATACACGATGTTAGTATGGCAACTTTACAAAAAAGGTACAACCAACATTTAACCACTAAAAAACGATTAGCTTGTGCCGATTGTTCATAGCAGCATACATTGAAGGTTTCCGTCATTTTTTTTTTCTGTTTTTGAAGACATGAAGGGGTCTTCATTTGAAAGCAGCTAGGTTTCAACTAACTGCTTCAGATTTGACATGATGCGTCTTTTTATTTTGTCTGCGGGGGTGTCCCTCTTTTGCCAATAGTCTGGTAAAAATCCTATATACCTTCTTTCATACATGTATCAAACAATGGTGGAGCCGTCTTTCGAGCTACGCATGAAAAGACATGGCTACCAATAAACCTGCTCTTGTCTAATACCAAGATACCCTGACATTTTTATGCTATATAATGAGTCAAAATTAACCAAACACAAAGGTATTCAAAGCACCTGAAAGCCTGAGAGGGGCTTACGACGTTTTGCTAAAAGAAGCTAAATGTATTGGCGCAACGCCGGCTCTCAGTTTGGGAACTCCTCAAGCTTCCTTTTTAAAGCAAACTGAGCCAAGTTGTTAATTATCAATGTTACTCATTATGTTAATATACGCTCGATTACAACGGGTTTGATGGTGGACAGGACGAAAAAATAAAGCCTGGTAATGCGGGTTTAAAAGGCACGCAATTAAAGAGAAACTAAAGTGGTTGTGGATTTGAGGGGAAAAAAGCGCTTCGATCATTTTCATTAGGCCTACAGCATTACGAATATCAAAATTATGTTTCGCATTGTTGCCTCAAAACAGCGCATTCAAAGTAGCGCCGAAGCCCTTCCTTCCCGTCGCGTCCGGTGTGAGGAGAGATATATGGTGTATTATACAGAAACCTGAACATTTCCGGATTTCCCGCAAGCCTTACCAGAGCCGTCAAAAGCGCTGCTTGCGTTCCCTCACGAGCGGCATGCGAAAGGCAGCTGAAACCTCTGGTTATGACGTCACACTCAGCAGTTGGTTTCGGGTCAAATGATTGTGATATCCAAATTCACGAGATAAAAATACGCCAAAAACCGCCGCCGACTCGTTTTTCTTTTTTCGTTTCTTTCTTTTTCTTATAAGATATATTTTTTCACTTTTTTCTCTAATAACAAGGATAACATCTGCAGGCGCCGGGCTGGTACAATACGAAGTCTGCAGATGCGTGTCAAATGGAAATAACAAATTTCCGCGTGGAACCTTACTTAACTGACAACATAAAGAATAAAACAAACTCCGGACAAGGGACAACGAACATCTCTTTCTGCCAGTCATTGTTACCGACACGCTCTTCAGTTAATGTGAACCCTACTTACTTGTAAACGTCTAAGGTATATTGCTCGACATTAAGGCTGTATGGAGCATTAGTGACAAGCCTTGAAACAGCGTGACCGACAAATTGTTGTCATGTCTGAACTCTTTTCTTTGCAGCGCACCCTCTCAGAAAACGTTCATAGATTTTTCAATAGTATCTGTTAGCAGTGTAGAACTAAAAAAAAAGTGCGTTAAAAGTAATATTTTTATAGTGAATGTTATTTCACATGGTAAGCCATACGATATTACATATATACTTAGCTTGTTGTTCGAAAAATATTATTATAAACTTTTACTGGAAAATAGCCCCAAGCTAGAGTAGATCGTTGATATGTCCAAATATGTCTAAATATGCCAGTGTGGACATCATCTTTCGCTTTCAGTTCCTCCATCGTTTGACACGATAAGTAAAGATAAGATCTCTGTGCTCGAAGGCGGATCTATAAGTCTAGAATGCAAGCCACACGGAGTTCCCGATCCTGTTGTGTCGTGGATCAGAGATGGAAATAAGGTTTGTTAACATTTCAGTCACCTTGAAAGTGCGCGCTAGCTTTTGCAGCAATGGTATATATTACTTGGGCAGCGAAACTTTTTGTTGATGTCTACTGAAAATTTCTTGATGCTTGAGCACGAATCAAGGGGCATTAGGAGAGTTAAAAAGAAGCATAAACGTATAACGCAAGATAATTCAAGAACTTTAAGTACTTCCGATTTCCTTGCATGATTCTCCTGCTATTGTTTGAGAAAATATTTATTAAAACTTAGTTAATCACGTCTGTCCTTTCCAACCATTTCAAACTATGTGTATATCAAATGAGTAATAATATTAACCTAAACTATAAAGTAGTTTGCTATATACTTTAAAGCTTTTTTTGAATCTTGTAGTTTATACCCAAACATATCTTTATAGTAATGTTTGAAAAAGTTAAACGAAATGTTCGCTGACCTTTCAAAATTATATTTTAATAATTATCCCTAACCAATTGCGATATCAAAATACTATTAGAACTTGAGAGTGCCTGAAGAGTTACTATCTCAATCCGAAATTCATGAAACATTTCGAGGTTCGGAAATTTTGCTGATTAACATGAGACACACACTGCGCGACACAGCTATTGCGGACACGACTTCGGCGCGTTTTCGCCGGAACTTTAAGTCTTGAGGACCGTGTTTTATTTCTAACAGAAAAGCTGGGGAAAGAAACGGGAGATTGCTTGTTTGTGCTAACAACGTTGGACTACAAAACGGCACACTGTTAGCACAAACAAAACAAAATATTTCAGACTTTTTCTTCAATGTTTTTTTGTTGTTGTTTTTTTTTAGAATGGAAACAGTCATCAGAAATAGTAGTGTAGTTTAAGGTGCCCACTCGGTGAGCCATTCTCTACTATAAAAATTGATGGTCGATCAACACCCTTCTCGAATAAAAGTATAGAAAGCCTCGATGTTGTGTTCCCGTATTTCTGTTGCGCGGCGTAGCTCTACTTTGTCACTGGCTTAATTAAACTTTCCGTAATCTTGAGAGATAGGTCTGCGCTTCAATATATCTTTCTCATAATTTGTGGCGTTATTGCTAGGGTAGACTTTACAATTTAAATATAATACATATCGCATGTTATTTGTTCTCCCAGATTCTTGTAGACAACCCTATCCTGGCATTATCTAATGTAAACCAATCGGATGCTGGGACGTACTCGTGTGAAGCATTGAATGAAGCAGGAGCTGCGCAAGTTGATTTTATACTTGATGTTTTGGGTGAGTTGCCACAATTGTAACTATAAAGAAAAAAGTCATGCATGCATGCCCTGTCTCAAAGGTTTCTTAATTATACATATATTGATGTTCACTTTAGTTAATCAAACCTAGCTTCGATTAACCAGCCTAATGGATTATTTCGAGTTTGTCACAGCGTAGGACATAATTTTTCGTAAACTTGCAGGAAGACCGTCAAAATTCCACATTTAACTGATTCAAAGTGGTGCTAGCGTCGCACTGCAATTTGCAACTGGAGGCCTCACTATTTTGAAAATAAAAAAAATAAAGTAGATCTAAGCAAGTCTGTTTAACTCTTATGAGAAACCTCGTCACTCCGTGTTAAAAACCGCCCGGCCTCTGACGGTAGTATGTACGAAAATATAGGGAATGTTACGGAGACTCGCCAGTTCTCTGGTGCACTTTGCGTGGATGGAAGCGGAGAATATGGAAAAATAAATGGATGCATAAAATAAACCCTTTCCAGTGAACAGGACTGCTGCGTCAGCGGTTGACTTGCAAGCGTGTAAAATCAGTGAGAATATAAGTCCCAGCATGACTTGTGAAATGAATTAATACGGGTGCCCTCATTACTGCCGTATTATTCCGAGGTCGATTTAAAAAATTCTTGATGAAACTGCCATATTTTATATGATATTTGGTAGAAAAAATATTCGATGAATTTACCACCACTCGCTAAAGTGTCATTAAGACAGACAGCGTTTTTTGAGGTTGCATTTTTCATATTATGTCCTGCACATATTCCTAATGTAAATTGTGTGACGTCCAGCTTGTGTTGCAACAAACAAAGCCCCCTGGTTTGACATCTCGGCTGGAAATTTTGAAATAGTTATCCTGGCGTCAATATTAGAGAGACTTACAATCCTGCACATTTTCCTAACACAAATTGTACGTTTTTCGCTTTGAATTGCAACAAACAGAGCCCCCCTGGTTCGACATTTCGGCTGGAAGGTTTGAACTGACTGTCCTCGAGGGCGAGGAGGTCATCCTCAACTGCCCGTATAGGGGCAAGCCCGAACCACGCACGTCCTGGTACAAGGAAGGCAGGAGAGTTCATCCGGGTCCCTCTGTCAAGATCTCCAACGACTCCCTCACCATCACCTTCGCGCGTTCTCACGACAGTGGCACATACGTCTGTGCTGCCATCAGTGAGGCAGGGACAGCTGAGGTCAACCTCACCCTCACCGTGTACGGTAAGAAACAAGCGTGTTGCCGCTATTTGGTCATGGTGCGCGCACGAGCATGCATTTATACCGAGTTCACCGCTAAGCTGGCAGGGCTATGGTAGCTACAAGCTCATTAAATCAGTCATGCGTCGATCTTTCGCCACGTGATCACGGCCCTGTTCAAATGTCAGATGATGAAACGCACGCGGTTGATTGAACGGTCCAGCGCGTAGCTCCCACCGCACTCTGAGGTTGCAAGAGGACGGGGTGTAGTAAACTGTTCGCCTTAAAGATCCTACAAAACGCCTATAGAAAGAGTTGCCCTTCCTTGTGATTAAAATTGACAACCAGAAAAATATTGCAGGAAGATTCATTATTGGATTGTTAAGGAATACGTTAGCATGACTCTTGGAAACGCCACACACGTTCCCCTTTGGGAAACGCTAATTTTATTTTATTTTCTTCTGGCTTTCTCTTTTCCTTCCTATATTTTTTCTGCCTCTTTCTTGCCTCGTTACGGGTCAGTGTTAGTGTTTTCCAAAGCGGGACGTGTGTGGCGTTTCCTAAAGGTCATGCTAACGGATTTTCTAAAAATCCACCAAGGGATGTTCTTATAATTTTTTCACCCCTTTTCTGTACTATCTGCCTGTCCGAGTACGTCGACGCCCTTGGATACGGTCATCCATACCACTCGTGGAAGGAACCGCATCCATATCCTTCGTTGAGGGAGCCGCATACATCTTTTTAATTACACACTCGCATCACAGCCCACCACCGCTACCATCATCACCGCTACTACGGGAACCCAGAGCGAAGAACAACCGGCGACGACAAAGCGGCAACTGCTCACACGCGTAAGTGGCGTCACAAGGGCGGGGCGGGGTGGCGAACCGTCCCGGGTGCAGCGCTCAGGGGATGCAGCTGGGCAGTAAAAGGGGAAGGGGGGCGGGGTCGCGGCGGATCAAGAGAGCGGGGGAAGGGATCACGGCGGGCTACCACCCCAGGTGCCGCTGACCCTGGTGACGCCACTACGCCCGCATTCCACCACGCCGCGGCGCAACACCTCCTAGTTAACAAAGCCGGTGCGCTGAATAAGATGACGTCATCAAAGAAGGTCAACATTGGGCCCAGATTGGACACGACGATTTCGTCAACGTTCGGTTCAAAGTTCAAACTTCTCTAAAGCTAAGCGCTGACGCGGCACTCGTTTCCACTCTCTGTCCAGCGTTGGCCTTCTCTGATAACGCGATCTCATTCAGCCCTAAGGCTTATTTTATCTGGGGGATGTTGCGCTTCGCCTCCTCCCCTCTGGCGCCGCGCCACCTGTGCTCGTGATTTTGACGAAAACCGAAGGGCTCGTTTCGACGAAGACCCGGCGGTGTCATTCAGCTTGTAAGTTACAGGGGAAGAGAAGGAGGAGGAGGGGGAGAGGTTGACGTGTGTTGACGTCAGCGTTTCGGACCAATGGGAGCGTCGTACGCGTCACCCTATCCCCCCCCCTCCTTCTCTCTCTGTCCCTGTGACTGATAAACGAAAGACACCGCCATGTTGTCGTCAAAACGAGCATTCTAGAGCTAACGCATTAAAAAAGTAAGCACATTTGCCGTGGTTGATACGTCACTGGGGCAGTATAATTAAACCTGTTGAATATATATTAAGTTCTATTGATATGCAGCTAGACAATATGTCTTGATTCCAGGAGTACTAATGGGATTTCGTTCAAGAGTTAATGTTCTAGGCAGAACAGATTGGCACTTTTTGTTCCAACCTGTTTAATTTTACAGTGATGATGTCTTACCTTTTCTTGTTTATTTTATTTCTTTCGACATTTTCCTACATTTTGCCGTATCCAATATTCAATATGTTTGCCGTACAATGGCTAATATGACTTGTTATTACCAAAGCGTCATGGAGCATCCCACAAGTGTAGTTGCACGCGCTGTGTACTAGTGGCTGCAGCAGTCACAGTTATAAAGTGAAAACCTCAAACAATGTGCACTCTGTACGTGAGCTCTTCATAAATTTTATGCTGATAAAACTAGCTCGTGGGGCACGTGCATCCACGTTCCCAGCATTCGCATTGGTACTTAGGTAATTTGGCAAAAAGGCCTTTGGCAACCAAATGACTTTTTACTGGTTGTTGTTGTTGTTGTCGTTGTTTTTTGCAGTGGAGCTGCTAAGGGCTAGTTTCCCCAGTATCGTGTCCGTCAGAAAACAAATGATGACACAAAACTCTAGACAGCTACCGCCATCTATGAGCGATGGCGGTAGCTGTCCAGCTTTTCCCATAGCCTCCGAGATCCCGAAGCACGCGCGCGCGAATCTCGGGATCTCGGAGGCCATGCTTTTCCACACTGGCTTGCCGACTTGCGGCCGGCCATTACATCATTCCCACCAGAGTACAGCTTCGCTGGTCTTCCTTTTTCACCAAAATGGAAACGCTGAAGGTTTTTTTTTTTTTTTTTTTTTTTTTATACGACCTTTTTGTCAGCACCTGAGCAAGACGACTTCAAGATCCTTTCTAATTTAAATCTCTCGTAATGTAATCTTCCCCGGAGACTTTTTCTTCCCACTAATTCGTTGTCACCTTTTACCGTAGTGCCCCCTAAAATTCATCAGATCGAGTCCAGCCCCATCAAGGCCATCGACGGTCATCCCGTGAGACTATCCTGCGAGGCCAGCGGAGTTCCCGCCCCGTCCATCAAGTGGTTACGGAGTAATGGAAGCTCTGCAGCAGAGACGAGCAGCGGACGAGCGACGACAGAAGGCGGATTCTTCCTGGACTTCTCCGACGGCGTCCAGATGGAAGACAGAGGTCGCTACATTTGCATGGCGGAAAACGAAGCCGGGGTCGAGCAGGAAGAGGTCTTCTTGGACGTGATTGGTTTGTGCATGCTTTGGAATCTGGCGCTTACTTTTGAACACCTTTGTAGCATTATTAACCATGTATACCCTCTTTTATATGAGCGTGGTTTGAGATCGCCCCGGGCAGCACGCCAGAGGAACACCTAGCATGGCCCAAGTTTGCAAATGTAGGGGCCTGTCGGGTCTAATAAGGTTTTGTTCCAGAACGTTAGGAGCGCCAAAGTAATTTTTTTTCTTTGTGTTGTTGTTGTTTTAGAGCGCAGCTCTTAGGCGCCCGTTTCCGGCTTGAGCGGCGTCGCCGTCGCCGTCGCCGTCGCCGTCGGCGTAACCGCGCGGTGCATTATGGGTAAATTTCCCCGCTAAATCTAGCGGAAAAATTTCCCCGCTAAATTTAGCGGAAAAATTTCCCCGCTCAATCTAGCGGAAACATTTCCCCGTTAAATCGAGCGGAAAAATTTTCCCGCTAAATCTAGCGGAAAAGTTTCCCCGCTAAATCTAGCGGAATATTTTCCCCGCTAAATCTAGCGGAAAAATTTCCCCGCTAAATACAGCGGAATAATTTCCCTGCTAAATCTAACGAAAAACTTTCCCCGCTAAATCCAGCGGAAAAATTTCCCCGCTAAATCTAGCGGAAACATTTCCCCGCTAAATCTAGCGAAAAAATTTCCCCGCTAAATCTTGCGGAAAATTTTCCCCGCTAAATCTAGCGGAAAAATTTATCTTCAGGTCAGGTGACCCCCCGAGGTCACGTGACCCCCGTGGTCACGTGACACCCCCAGGTCACGTGACCCCCACGTGACCTTGGCGAGGGGGTCATGTGACCCCTCCAAGGTCACGTGACCACCCCTCCCCCCCGATAACACTTGAACCTCAGTACCCTTCCCTCCTCCTCCTCAAGAGCTGCGCTCTAATTCGGCGTTACAGGGAGTTGTAAACGGCTTTCATTTTTTCATGTTGTTGTTTTTCTAGGGGGTACATAAATGCCGAAGTGTCAGCCATGAGCCAGAAAGTCCAGGTATCAACCAAACAACCTACAGGGAAGCCGAACTCTGCCACTTGTTTAGCAATTTAAACCCAAAGTTGACAAGGGACGACCAAACAACCAGACTGTGATGCCAAACTCTGCACTTGTTTAACAATTTAGGGCCAAAATACCCAGACTTTAGCCAAAGAATATGAAATTTAATTAACCTCCGGCCTCTTTATGTATATATTAGATGGACT
Organism: Ixodes scapularis; assembly: GCF_016920785.2. Lineage (NCBI taxonomy): Eukaryota > Metazoa > Arthropoda > Arachnida > Ixodida > Ixodidae > Ixodes > Ixodes scapularis. The sequence goes on from NW_024609868.1 coordinate 22,284,603, forward strand.
TTCGGGGCCCTAAATTGCAAGACGAGAACCCTATCTTTGTCCAGAAAACTGAGCTACTCGGGACCGTGTTTACCTTTCCCGATTACCAGATTTCTTCAGTCGTAATTTTTAACTTCACTCGAGATTGTCTTTTTTTACACAGATTACGTTTTCGGTTTGTGGTGATTCTTAAAAGATATGCAACATTACGGACAGATGTAAGATCCTGAACAAATGCAACGTCATGGACAGATGTCAGATGTTGCGTAATGGCCAGACGCAGTGCGTCGTGCATCTTTTACACAACGCATTGCATCTGGCCATGACATCTGCATTATGTTTAGCCTACACCAACTAGCCCAGCTTTCAACTTGGGCGTGGAAGTTTACTACATCACGTGACGGGACCACGTGACGGGAAGTCAGTGTCACCTGATACCCCTTCGAAAGACTTTGACGGCGACTTCAGCGGAATAGTTCCAACTCATTATATGGTAAAGAAATATAATTCCGGAAGACTTCAGGTCTTCCGGAATTATATTTCTTTACCATATCATAAGTTGTAACTATTCCGAGTGATATTTGTGACTAATCTGGTTCTTCTTTCTATCTATTTGTTTTCCTGAATACAGCCCCTCCTTCAATCAATCAGTCCGACTGGTCTGGAGTGGACATCCTGGCGATTTCTGGACAGAACACCTCTTTACGGTGCCCGGCCATCGGCAGCCCGCCTCCTGAGATAGAGTGGCTCCGTGACGGACGGTTAGTCCAGCGGGCCGACGCCGCCGCTGCGGAAGAAGAGGAAGCGTTCAGGCCAGCGTCCAGGTTGCAGGTAGACGGCGCACACGGGGAAGTCTTGAAGATACTCAGTGTCCGAGTGGAAGACGCCGGCGAGTATCTTTGCCTGGCGAGGAACGAGGGCGGTACCGTGGATATGAAATACAAGCTTGAAATAGTCGGTGAGTTGTGGTCGTGGTTTCGTAATTAAAACGCACATTTACCAGTGCTTGTGTGGGAGGCAGAGACAGCAGCAACTCGTCTATTTATTTATTTATTTATTTACTCTGAAGGCCCTCAGGGACATTACATGAGAGAATACATCGCACCAATATTTTTTTAAAAAAACAAGCAGCAACACACACACACAGAAAAAGAAAAAGATACAATGCATACATACTATAAAACATTTGGGCGCATACCGGCATTTTCAGCAGTAACTGGATATATGCATAGGGTGACTGAAGTATCGAGGCTGCATTTAACAGGGTTAAATTACAAATAGCGCAAGGACGAGGACAGACGAAGAAGTGGACAGAACAGGCGCTAACTCACAACTGACGGTTTTATATGCAACGTTAAAGAAGAAGGTGAAGGAAGTGTCTGGAGTTGAAAAAAGAAGAAAAAAAACAAGAAAAAATTGGTCTTTTTCTAACCGGGCGCTCTAAGGAGATTGTTAGACTAGAAAGATTAAAACACAGCAGACCAAAACGAAATTAATAAAAATTAAACAAAGGTAATGATTTTGAACTCTATACGAAGCTATTCTGAAGGGTTAGAAAATAACCCCGGACCGTGGGAGACAAATTGAGAATAAAAATATTGGATAAAAATTAATAGAAAAAAAAAAGAGTGATCGTCCAAAGGCCGCCGATCAGTGCCTCGTACAGCTTATTTACCTTTTTACATCAACAGACACCACAGCCAAAGCTATACCGGTGCGAGCGCATAGACCCACCCGGTGCACCACCTCACGCGCTCACGTGCAAGCGTTATTATGTATAGTGGTTCAAGTACTGAACCTCTTTGTTCGTCAACGCCAAAGATGGTGCGGAGACGCATTTTTCTCCATTGGCTTGTATGGTCTGTGCTTCATAGATTTCCCTGTTCCTCTTTTCTTTGAAACGTCCGATCACTTTTGTGTTTGAAAGCAAAGGTGTGCAGGAGCAATCTCGCACATGCATGGCTAAATGTCCAGAAGGTGTTGACTGCAGGGTCAGGGCATGTTCTCTCAGTCGTGTGTTTATGCAACGTCCAGTCTGTCCTATATACACTTTCCCACATGTGAAAGGGATTTCATACACCACTCCGCTGTTGCAGTCGACATACTGGTGCTTGTGGTTTATGTTGCATTCATGATGTTGTTGCTTGACATTGTTGATTTTTGGGCACATTCGTTTTAATTTATCCGGTGCCGATAGGACGGCTTGGACTTCAAACGTGGATGCTATCTTCTTCATGTTGTGCGAAATCTTGTGGATGTAAGGCACCACAGCCGGACGGCGTCTCTTCTCTTTTATTTTTTCTCTTCTTTTGTTCGTTGTCAATAACTTCTCGGCGATGTCAGTCAGTACTGGAAAGGGGTACCCCGAAGCTTTCAAACGAGTCACTTGTAATTCGAAGCTTGACTTTGCTCTGTGCTCACATGACTTGTTTAGCGCCATGCTTAAGCAATTAGACACTATGCCTCGCTTTACAAGTTTGGAATGGGATGAGTCATAGCGCAATAGCCGTTTTTTAGAACGTGGGTGGTACATCCAGCAGGTCTGGTTCTTGTTGAAAGTAATCTGCAGTTCTAAAAACTGTAGGATGCCGTCCGTTGGTACTTCAATGGTAAAGTTGAGCTGTTCAGCTTGTTCCAGAAATGTGGCACGCACACTGTCAATACGATGACTGTCACATTCATCGGGACGAAAAGGGAGGAGGACCAGGTAATCGTCGACATATCGAAAGATACGCGAGACTTGGTTGGTTGATTTATTATGTGTAACCAACTAGCCCGTCAGAATGTTTTAATTTAACAGGGGCCGTAAAAATCAATGCCATCAATTAGTAATCTAAACTTTTCGTCAAAGGTGTATTTCACAGGTGGGTTTTACCTCGTAAAATCACAAAGCGCAGCTCCCCTTCTTCAAAAAATATCGCCAAAAAACTCTCCACGGTCAACGTCGCACGGCGACGCAGACGGTCGAGTCGAGTGGAGTGGCGGGTTTCGTGCACGTATTCATAGATGGCGCTGCCTCCTCTTGTGATCGGTTTGCCTTGCTGCATACCCGACCCGGAGGAATAACACGGAGCCAACGGTTTCAACAACAAGAAACTACATTTAATGGGACATGGACGAGACGATTAACATGGTTACCACCGGTGCCTGAGTCCAGGCAGCGACCCTCTGTGCGCCGCCTCTGATGCGCCTTATCATGGCGGCGCACGCGATGTGCGCGTGGCTGGCGTGACGTCGCCGCCACGCGGGAAAAGTTCGGCACCCTTGCCTCGCAGTCGGGCAACTGGGCTGGGGAGCCGCCAGGGTGCCCACACTCTTTGAGACTCCTTCGGGAGCCATATGTTTACCTTTCTCTCTTCTATTTTTAGGATTTTCGCTTCCGTTCATTTCACAATGTAGCAAACCAGCGCTAGGCGCTGGTTGACATCATTATTTAATAAACGACTACCTCTGTCTCTCTCTCTTCTGGAGCCAGAGTTGCGCATTTGGTTGCGTGTTAATCCCCGTAGCGCCGTCTTTCTTGCACGGCACGTTGATCCTGCTCCTCACGTGACTGAATTCGGCGAATAGCGGCGCCGCGCGTTCGAGGCACGCGGCGCTCAAAAGCTGGGGAACGTACGCAGGGGCGCGTGCAACGTCTACTTGTCTGCGCGGCATTTGATCGGGCTCCTCACGTGATCGGATCTCAGCAAATAGCGTCGTGGCGGCACGTGGAAAACGGACACGCAACAGGAGCATATACAGGAACTCTAGTTGAGACTAAAGTAACTGTATATGCTACGCTTCGAGCAGAGCCTATACAGTTGCTCTAGTTGATGCAAGAGTGGTCGAGACTGTTCACGACGACCGGGGGTTTATTAAAATAAACATAATATTTTTGTAATGTACCAGTCTAAAAACAAATGCGGACAATGACAGAAGAACTGAAAGTAACAGAAATAAAAGAAAACGCGGTTGCATAACAACGGCGCTCTTGCTGCCGACGGATTTCGTTTGCACGTTTTCTGCTTTCTTTCGCTTGTGCGCTACAGGTTGGCACCTGGAGCGCGTCTCCGACTACACAAATGCTTATCTTTGCAGATAATATGATATCGTACACTTGCAGTATCCACTGCAACACAGCCTCCTCATGCACATAACGTAAAGAGGATTACGTTGGTAAAAGAAGCGAAAGATTATAGCAATAAAATGGCGCATCACTACGATGTGTTTAGATGTAACAACAAATGCACTTTGGGAAGACCCTTGAACATGAATACAGCTTTTTATTTCTAGCTTATTTCATGAGCAAGGAAGGTCCTGCAATTCTTTGCAAAAGACCTGCAAATGGAGTTCAAATGAGCAGCAGATTAATATGCCATAAGTTTATTCAAATCCATGACATTTCGATACCAGGCCAGTGTTCTCACTCATCCATATATCAAGTACCTTATCCGGTAAATGCAAACGATTATTGGGTTTTCCAGTGGTACGTTAGTTGGGCCTGCCAACCCTGGCTCTTATCACAGCGCCACCCTTAGTCCATCCACTCCATAACCAGTGTGCAGACTCAGTCGCCTGAGACAGACAGCAGGGGGTCATGCCACCACGTGAATGACTATATTTTCAGCAACAAGAAATATACCGTCATTAGTATTGTATGAGCAAATAATTGGCGCTCGAATAATTATCATCGCGGAACTGCACCTTTTACAAAACTCTGCAAGTACTTCGAAAGTGCACACGAGGTAAAATGAAAATTGATTGAAGGAATAAAAAAAAATGGGCTCGTCCGGGATTTGAACCCGGGACCTCCGCACCCTAAGCGAGAATCATACCCCTAGACCAACGAGCCCGAATGAAAAGCACGAGCTTAGTGGACAGTGTAAATGGTACGACTTAGCGAGACGGTACAATTTATTGGGCCGCAAATATCCGAAGGACATCCGGTTCAGATCCGGACGTCCATGACCCAAACGACCGAAACGGGACATCCAAGGGACTAACGCGGGTCGTGTGATTCTGGTTATAAAGAACGTCCTATTTTATCTGCTCTTGTGGATGTCCTCTCAATGTCCGCTGAGGGATTTTCCCGATCGATCCCGGGCTTGATACCCCCTGGTCGTCTATTGTAACGCAATAAACATCACTTCGCGCTCGCTCGTGCGCGTCTCCGACTGGTGTGTTCACTGTTTAGCGCCCTCGGCTGCCCATGCATCGAGGGTGGTCCGGAAGTGGCAACAAATGACGTCACATAAGCCGGATGTCGGATGTCGCGATCCTGGCGGTTGGTCGTAGAATTGCTTGCGAAAAGCGCGAGAGACCGCGAGTGTCGCTGCCTTTGCGGCGTCCCAACGTGTAGCTGCCGAAACCTCCGTGTACTGTCACACTGGAGACTGACCTGCAGCACAACAGGCGTCTGCCACCCACACCACCGCTGTTGAAACACCGCCAGGATCGCGGCAGGCGACAGCCTGTCACTTCCATGACACCACCAGGCAGAAACCGAAGGACCACTTTTTTGGACGCGGTAAACACTGCATTCGGAGACGTGTTGCACCTTCCGATGCTGCTCCCGACACCACCTATCAATACGAGCGCCAAACGCGCCCAGTCACTCGACCACTCGACTCGGCCGTCTGTGCCGTCGCCAGCCGTTGATCCTAACAAGTTTTTTGGCACTATTTTTTTTTTTTTTTTACAGAAAGGGAGGTACGTTTTGTAGTGTTAAAAGAAAAGACCCACCTGTAAAATAGTCATTTGACTGAAATTAAGGTTGCTACGTGCAGGCGCCGATTTTTACGGAACATTTTAGATCCAGTCTTAGTATTTCAGACACCTTATATATGGGAAAGGACCTATAAGAACATGTGCATAAAACAAAGGACGAGAAGGACAATTAGACTTAGCCAACTCAAGCAAGACAGAGGCTTGCACAACAACCTTCTGTCTTCCTATGTGCAAACTGTTGCGCATTTGTGCGCAGCGCTGCGTCTTCAATAAGGCACCAACCGCCAACTATAAATGAATGCTGATATAATAGATAAACTGTATTCTTAAGTACTGTGCTTTCTGAGCTGAAAGTAACTTAAGTCGTCTGTTAAATCCCTAAGACCTGCCACGCTTCCATAACTTTTATTATCAAGATTACTTTCCTCTGAGAGCTTATCAGAAGGGCGCCCGAAAATATACATAAATATATTTGAACCTTTCCATTTTAGCATCAGATTACTCTTGACATTTATTCTGGTGCGTATGATAGTTTATAGTCACTGACGGGCTTAAGAAACGCAAGGTGTGGCTTATTATTATCACACTTCTCGCTTTTTCATTCGTTCTTCGACCTTCTTTTCGACCACCGCTGCATTTTCATTGGCTGCGAAGCGAGCGCAAGTTCGTCTGCTTCTTTTGCAGAGGTTGCGGTGACGTCAGAACGACGCCCGACTCTGATTGGCTGTGATTGAAGGAGAGGGCGTAGACCTCGAAGCAGCTTGCTTTGAGGTCTGCCCACTATCCTTCCAATCAGAGCCAATCAGAGCTCGGCGTTGTGACGTCACCAGAACCCCCGCAAAAGAAGCAGACGAACTTGCGCTCCGCATAATAAGGTTCTCAAAACTCGCCACGCCTCGAGTTCTTTTTTTTTTTTTAAGTTGTTAGTCATTAAAGTTGTTAAAAGCAAACTTTTGTCGTTTATACTTCAATGAATCGCAGTGCCGCCATACTTTCCGGAAGATCATCCAGAGTTTCCGGCGAGCACCCGGGTCGTGCTGTCGAACCATCCGTTCTCGTTGACGTGCGACGTGGTGGGCGTGCCTTTCCCCACGTTTACGTGGAACAAAGAGGGCGTGCCGTTGCCTCGTGATACCCTGACCAGTGTGAGGGCCAACCGACTGCACGTGTCGTCGGCCAAAGAACACCACTCGGGCTTGTATCATTGCGAGGCCAGCAATGTGGCCGGATCTGCGCAGCAGAGCTACAATGTCACCATTTTGGGTGAGCGAACTGAAACCGTTTTCCTATTTTATTTGTTTGATAAAAAAAATGGCACGGGGACATCTGTTCACGCACGTTTCTATGAGGAAAATGTTTCTGTTGCTGCTGCTGTTGTTGTCGTGCGTGTATGTTTCTTTTTTACCCTCTAGGCACTTCAACGACAGACATCAGTTTCGGACTGAGCGTTTCCTATATTTGCTATATCTAAACTGCCACAGCCTTACAGACCTTTTCCTGAATTTTCCAAGCGCTAAGGAGAATTCTATAAACGTGGGCACACACGCTGCACGTGCTAACCTTCTTTGTACAGAGGATGGGAATGAAATAACCAAAAACAAAGGCGTTACAGAACGCACATGCAAAGTGCCATTTGTTTTAGATTTTCGCTTTCGAACAGTTACTGCTGCAAACGCCAGCACGTGCAGCGGATGTAAGTACATACGTTCCCAGCATTCTCCCTCGTGCCTGGGTAATTCAGCAAATGATCTATTGCGCTCTTTTGTTGGAGGCATTTTTTTCATTAGTAAAAATAAACATATGGCTCCCGTTAGAAAATCGCTGAGCGTAATCAAAAACCACTAAATTAGTAAATTTTAGATCGACTGATCACGTGTGAAGCGCATTGGTGCGTTAAAGTAACAGCCCGTGCTACACACACAAGGCTAGTGGGGTAAAAGCACGGATAAGAAACGAAAAAATATCGTAGGCGTGTCTAAGTTTCATGCATTTTCTGGATCCAGAAAAACGAAACACGCGCCCCAAGTATTTCTACATGTATTTATTGAGTGATTGATTGATTGATTTATACAAATACCTGCTGCACCGTCAGTATGCAGGGGCACATGGATTGCGTACATCATAATAACGATATTCAAAATGCATGCACACACGCAAAAAGAATAATAATAATAATAATAATAATAATAATTTTATTTGCACTTCCAAGGGCGCAGGTGGTGGTGTGCTGGGCTGAACAGATAGGTGAGAACCCTTACGCGGAGCGCCTGTCAGCCCACCACCACCTGCGGGAAAAAAAAAACGAAAAAAAACAACAAAAAAACAATAACTTAAAAGTATGAATAATAAATAAATCTGACCACTGCAGAAAGGAAGGGAGGGGGAGGGTGGAGAAGAGAGAGAGGTAGTATTGATCATGAGGATGCCAATGTTGCCCCATACACCTTCGACAGTTCCTTTGAATCAGTTCTGTTGGTCGGCAAAGGGTTCCGCACATTAGGGGGGAGTCTCAAAAACTCTCTGATGGCTGCTGGGAGCGTCGAAGAAGTGTGGCGCATCGTTCTCCCCCGCAGCTCTTCGGGTTGTCCGGTCCTCCTCCCAACTCGCACAACTGTGGTGAGGTACGAGCCGGTCAAAGAACCGTCCAGGACCCGACAAGCCAGGCTCACGCGGGACACTTGCCGCCGGTGTCGAAGGGGACGCCACCCAAGCGTCTTCAGCCGGTCGCTGTACATTGTGTCCGGCCCGAAGGCACTGCCGCCCACCCTATAGCAGATAGTGCGAGATGCCTTTCGCTGTATGCTCTCGATGCGGTCGACCAGGTGCTGCTGAGGTGGCGACCACACGGAACAACAGTACTCGAGAGTTGGGAGCACCATTGCCGTGTACAGAGTGCGTAGCGCACCTGGCTCGCAGGATTTGGTTACACGTGCGACAAAGCCCAGCATACGCCGGGCCCTGGCGACAACACCAGCGATGTGGGCTGAAAAATCCAGCGTTGGAGAGAACACCACTCCAAGGATGGTGAGCGTCTTGCAAGGCACCAGGTTGGCGCCCATAAGTCTGTAAGCGGGTGGATCAGTTTTCCTGCTGGCACTGAAACGCATCACGCCACTCTTGTTGGGGCTCAGGTGGAGGTGGTTGGCCAGGGCCCAATGCTCCACTTCCTCAAGGTAGTCCTGGAGGTGCTGACAGCTGCTGGGGTCAGAGGCGGGCGACAGGATGGAAGTATCGTCAGCGTACTGGACCACTAGAAGCCTCTCGCTCTGCGGCATGTCATTTACGTATATAAGAAACAAGGTCGGTCCAAGAACCGAGCCTTGCGGTACACCCGACTCAACCTTCCACTCATCAGAGCGAGTGCCCCTATATACTACCTGCTGGCTGCGGTCTGCAACAAAACCACACAGCCACACCAGCAAAGGGCCCCCTATGCCTGCCCCTCCTAATTTCCGCCTCAGGATGATTAGGTTGAGGGTGTCGAAAGCATTCGTTAAGTCCAGCTGCACCAGGTCTGTTGCCACTCGGTTGTCCATGTTGTTGCTGATGTAGTGGGACAGAGTAGCGAGAGCAGTTTCGCAACTCCTGTTTCGTCGAAACCCATGTTGCGATGGCGATATGTGTGAAGTGTTTTCGAGGAAGTCCAGGAGGCATGAGTTGACAACTCTCTCAAAAGTTCGACACACAATTGATGTAATCGACACAGGGCGATAGTTTCGGGGGTCGTTGGAGGGTTTCCCATGTCCTTTGTGAACAGGGGTAACAAGGGCCCGCCGCCAGGACTCTGGCACAGTGCCTTCATCCAGAAGGCCCTGGAAAACCATTGCCAGGGACGGTAGAGCGTGAAGTGAGACCATCTTGAAAAAAGCAGGTGATATTCCATCTGGTCCCTCACCTTGGGTGGGCCTGATTTTACTGATGGCCTCCCGTAGTGACTCAGATGAGAAGGCGATGGAGGAGAGTCCCGTCTGAGAACCACTGTGCATGTGCAGTTGAGGGTGGTCATTCAGCTCGGAGCCATCCAAGCAGTCTGATGTTAACCTAGCGTTAACCGAAGAGAACTGGTCAGCGAAGAGTTTGGCGATTTCCAGCGGTTTGTCTGTGACGTGGTTCTGGTGGGCGAAACAGGGCCGTTGAGATGTTGTTCTCACTCGGCTGATAAACGACCAAAACACTTTGGGGTCATCTTTGGCCTTTCTTGCAATGCCTTGCACATATTTCTGGTGAGCGACATAGATGGAAGTCTTTACTCGACGTTGCTGGTCCTTTGCAAGCTGAAGCGTGGCTGGGCATTTGGTGCGGGCAGCCTTTTTAAATAGGGTCCTCTTAAGTCTGGCGGCTTTGAGAATGTCTCGAGTTATCCAGGGAGAACGTTTCCGCTTTGTACTTTTGGTGGCACACGGTACAGAGTCCCGCTGAATTGCAGCGGCGAAATCGCACCAGAGGTCATAATTGGCCAGTTTGTCCCCGCCACCAGATGTCATGCACCAGGGTGCGATATGGGCAAGCATGGCCAAGTGGCCCAGGTCTGCTTGGTCGTACCTCCATAATTTCCGTGCAAAGTACCCCCTTCGAGGCACAGTCACCGCATAGGCCAGTTCAATAGCACGGTGGTCACTTCCCGGTAAACCGTGGGACACCTCGCACGACATTACCCGTGTTGGGTCGGGCGTAAACACAAGGTCCAGGTAGCTGGATGCACCGCTCCGCGTCGTGTACGTAGGCTCAGAACATACCTGGGCAAAGCCAGCAGTCGTCACGGCGTCAAGTAGGGTGTCATCAGCACAGTCGCAGGGAATGGGGTCATCGTGTGTCAGCCAGTCAACGTGGCAGTTAAAGTCTCCAAACACGAGAATGTTGGTATAATTCTTCTGTGATGCGCTCTGTAGCGATCTGTCGAGCAGCCTGTATGATTGCTCACGCGACGACGGCGGACAATAGACGCAGCATACAAGTATAAGTCCGCGGGGAAGATGGTACTCCACAAAGAGTCCCTCCAAGTCCGGGTGCTCGAGGTCCGTCCGGCGGTTTACACAGAACTGTTGCGGAATCGCCATCAAGACGCCTCCTCCAATACCCTGTCGGTCCCTCCTGATAATGGTGAAGTCGTCGAGGTTAAGAAGCTCGCCGTCCGCTACGCTGGGATCAAGCCAGGTCTCTGTGAGCAGGAAAGTCATGTTTTGTGGAGATGACGCACAGAGAGTTTGAAAGTCCAGCAATTTGTTTTTTAGGCTTCGGCAGTTATTATACCAGAAGCTGGTTGTCTTGTTGATGCCTGCTCGTTGCGCTGTAGGTGACGAGGGATACATATCTATACTTCAGTACAACTCTGTAATCTCTTATAACAAAAAACAACGTCATCAGAAACCGAGAATAGCTCTCCTGAAAGCGAATTCCACTCCATAATAGTTAGAACAAGAAATTATCAGGAAAAACAGTCAGTTCGAAAACAAAACTCTGACACTTTTTTCGACTGATCCAATCTCACAGATACATGATGCTGCTCCAATATATACAAACTTTGTTCAATACCTGTTCGTCCATGATACACTGTGTGAAAATATGTTCAACCTTAAACACCTTCTCCGATTTTTAGGAGTGACAAAACATAATTTAATTTATGTACTACTTGTGTATGGTAGTCTGTAATCTCCTGTCACAAGCTTTAATGCCTGATTCCAAAATATATCTACCTTTTGTACTCTGCTGCGGGTCCCAGTTGACACACCCACATTCTAGAATTTGTCTGATAAATAAATAAATAAATATATATATATATATATATATATATATATATATATATATATATATATATATATATATATATATATATATATATATATATATATATATATATATATATATATATATATATATATATATATATTTATATATATATATATATATATATATATATATATATATATATATAACGTTTGTTTCACGCTACGTGATATATTTGTAAAATTCCTACAAATAAGATACCGGGCGTCACAAAAAAAAAATTTACAGGTTTTTTTTTTATTGCAAAAATAAACTAGGCATCGGAGAACACTCATTCTCCGCCTAAAGGCCTAAAGGGCTAAAGGCGCTAGAGGTCACAACCAGATAAAGCCCCTCTATCCTTTACAACCAGGTGTCAAAGTTTCAGCCCGATCCGATAACTCAATCAAAGCTTATAAGTGATTTTCTGAAAAGTTCAATGGGAAAATGGCGGCCGACGGAGTTCTCGAATACACGGGGCTCTATGGCACCAGAAACCGAAAACTGGCAAAAATGGGCTCCATTTTCTTATTGAAATTTTCGAAAATCACTTATAACTGTTGAATAATATATCGGATAGGTGTGAAACTTTGGCATCTGGTTGTGACCTCTAGCGCTACCTTTGGGCAGAGAATGAGCGTTTGGCGATGCCTAGTTTAATTTTGCGGTAAAAAAGACTGCAAATTTTTTGCTGACACCCTGTGCAACATTTTACTAGCCTTTGCAAGAGTATTAGTCATTCCATTTTTAACTAGAAGAAAGACAGACACTCATGTACTTATAGCTGTCTACACGTTCAAGTATGACATTTTTTCTGTTCATATGCAGTTAGCCAGAAATATACCACGTTGGAAACACATATATCTACACTTTTTTTTTCTATTTAAGCTTATTTTCCAGCTGTCACACCAGCTTTTCAGTAGTTATAAATTGTCATGAAGTACACGAGCATCCGCGTCATGTTCAACTATTCTGTATACCACGCAATCGTCCGAAAATAATTATATATGATATTGTACATTCACAAATATCATTGATAAGTGTAAGAAATAACAAGGAGGGCCGGGCCGTAGCGCGCACCCCTGTGGTACCCCTGAGGTTACTAGAATTGACGAAGATTTCTGGCCTTTCTTTACAACACTTTGTTCACGACCGGACAAATACAGTAATCAGTAACCCAATTGACGATTTTGTGGTGGATACCTATAGGGATATAAGTTTTCTAATAATAAATAATGCGGCACAGTTGCGACTGATTTCGTGGCTTCCGACTATGCCCATCAAGTTTCTAATTAAAATTATGTCATTTTCCCTAATAAAATCACTAATTAGTAAATATTAGTTCGTAACTTAGATCATTTGTGTGTATTTTGCAGTCTCTGACGTGAACCGTGGCTGGCAATTTGTTCCCGAAAATATTTTTTTTAACCACCGTATTTAGGCATTTCTTAGTCTTCATTGAAACACCCGCTATAGGCATTGTATTGTCTTAGGTTCAGTGCTTTTAAAGGGAAGCTGAAGAGACACTTGAAGGAAAAAAAAACGATTAGAGGTGAATCCTAGTGTAGTTTTGTACTGTGAATTTGAATATCACAAGCATTTGACCCGAACGTGTTACCAGGACGTGAAAAACCGAAAAACCAACAACTGGGTATGACTAAGGCCTGACGTCATACCCAGAGGCTTCAACTACCTTGCGTGTGCCGCTTGTGAGGAAACGCGTGGAGAGTTTCTGACTGCTCGGGTAAGGCTTGAGGAAGGCGTGGAAATGTTCACGATTTTCTCCTCCCACCGAATCGCCGGGAAGGAGTGGCTCGTGGCCAAGCACTGCGATGAAGAGAATAGTTGAACTCTAAGGATGCCTGGAGCTCAGCACGCGTGTTCTACTTTGCCAACCCCAGCGCCTGACTATTATTAACGTTGGCGGCATAGGATAGGCGCTAGGTAACTTGGCTGCTTGTTCGGGCTCCGAGTTGAGGGGTTGAACGATACTCATATTTCTCGAATTTTTTTGGCAACTGCCATTGTCTAGAAATAACAAAATAAGGAAAGTTTATTTTGTTATCAACGTTAGAGAGTGATTCTAAGTAGTATATTTAGCGAAAGTAGAAAATAATTATATAAAGTTGTTCAGCAGTACTTCAGGGGTTTCGAGGCTCTCCCTCTTTTCTGGTTTATTGTCGAAAGCGTTGAATATCTTATTTTTTCATTATCGTTTATAATTGAACTTGTCTTATTTTCACATTTCTGTAGAGCCACCCAGGATATTTGGCAGTCAACTTCCGATGCTGATAACCTCAGTCGTTGGAGAACCTACCATGTTCGAGTGCCCCGCCAGAGGATTTCCGCTGCCGAGCATTTCGTGGGCGAAGGAGTCAGTCGCTCTCGATAGCTCTCCAAAAAATGGGACCTTGCTGATTGAGGAGACGCAAACGAGCGACGCCGGGACTTACGCGTGCACCGCCACAAACAGCGCGGGAATAGCCAGCCAAGAGTTTGTGCTGACTGTGCATGGTACGCCTATCTCGTCTCTTATCTGTTGTTCTACATGGGACATGGGAGTTCTTTTTTCAAGCTGTACCATTCACCCGATTAAATTTCCTCTCGTTTTAACAAGGCAAATGCTTCTGACAAAGCATTTCACCAATTATTTATTTAGTTCATAGATTTAGAGGGCTCTGGCGACTTTGTATTTGAGAAAAAAAATCGTAATTTGTCATAGAACTTTTACACTGTATAGACCAACTTAACTCACTGACGTCACGCTACTGCGGTGGCGCTGCTGTCGGTACTGCGGATGCGCAAACACTATACTCTTCTCGAGTTTGGTTTCTGTGCACGCTCAGTGCCCACAGCTGGTGTGGGTAAAGCAGGCTCCTCTGGAAACACTGTGTTGGAGTACACTTAAAATATGTTGCTTCCTTTTTTTTCACTTAGGTTTTTAATTATAATTTGAGTAAAACTTTTGCAACGTTTTTGTTTCGTTTTTCTTTTTGCATCGCTGTGGTATTGTTATAGAAAACAAAAACGTTAATCTAAGTAAATTATGCGGGTTTTTTTTGTTTGTTTGTTATATGTTATAAAGGAAAAGTCGTTTTTCCACTAAGGACATAAGTCCTTGACCTCCAGACTTCACTTTTCGAACAAGAAATATATTGTTTGTTTTGAAGATCCCGATTAAAAAAATATATACCCATCACTTCTACCGTACCTTAACGATGCAGGCGAGTTGGTTCATGACTAAATCGGAAAAAAAAAACGCCGCAACAAACACAAGGACGAGTAGAAGAAGTAGACGGGACGAGCGCTCGTCCCGTCCACTTCTACTTGTCTGAAGGGTACATGATGGCTAAGACTCAGTTTAATTCAAATTCACGTAAACTTCGCGGCATTTTCTTAACGGGACCGCAGTTCCGCCCAAAATAAGGGACCTTCCTGGAACGATGGACGTGGTGTCTGGCAAGCCCCTGGTGTTGGAATGTGTGTCGGACGGCTTTCCTCGGCCCAATTTGACCTGGCACGGCCCCGTCATAGCCGAAGCTGTGCACGAGCACGGACTGCTACGCATCGCTAATATTGGAAAGGAACATGCTGGGAACTACACCTGTACGGCGGCGAGTGAAGCCGGTACCGATTTTAAGACGACAGTCCTGAGTGTTCTCAGTAAGTGATTCGTTTGATATTCACCTCCACACTTGAATGTGTTCCCACAATGGTAAAGAACTGTCCGCGAAAAGAGTGTTTTTTTGTTGTTGTTTTTTTTCTCTTTTAGAATACCACAACTGACGATGCTCGTGGTTTTTCGATAATCTTGTTATCTCAAGTTACCTCAAGATTTCCGCATCTTTAGTGAGATTTTACTGTTCGTTGTATTCTCGTACGTTCCAGGCTTGAATCTCACACAAGCCAAATTTACGAACTAGAGTACTCAAGATACCTCTAACGCTTTGAGTGCGCGGTACAGAGCTTAAAACAGTTGCATCTAAATGAAGTGCACTTTCGCAAGACGAACCCCAGCACACGCGTCCAAACTTCCATTATGAAGCTGCAGTCGCTTCAGTGGTGGAACGCGATGATAACCTTATCGTCTGCGTTCCGCCATTGCTAGCTTTGCGCCTGCTTCACGAGTGGTAACTTTGGCGCGCCCCCGAGTTTCCCGCGAGCTTCAAGTTGTTTTAAAAGAGTTGATTTAGTGGTTTTCGATGACGCTTATGAAGTTTCTAATTGAAACCATATGTCTATTTTTACTAATTAAAAAGTTACTTGACGAATTTCAATTACTTAACCGACTTATGGCAAAGATTAGTCACCCACATAATGTCTCCCTGGCCGTATAACTCACCTGCACAAACCGCATAAATGTAACTTTCCCGGATTTTTTTTTAACAAATCTGTAAAGCTTAAAAAAAACACCCTGTATTGTTACGCACTAACGTATTTTTACTGATAAAAACTTCAACTCCACTGTCCTTCTTTAGCGGCTCCCACCATTCAGAAAAGTAGCGAAGACGTCGTGGTGGTGGCAGGCCAGCCTGCCATATTGTGGTGCAACACATCAGGAGACCCTGCACCGCAGGTCACGTGGCACAAAGACAACCGTCACCTTCAAGACGACAGCGATGGTGAGAAAAATAGCTATATCATGCTAAGGTCACTCTCAATTCTTGTCTGGCATGCTTGGGTCAATGGGGTCACAATTTGCGACGTTCCACAATACTACCAAGAGTGTGGGATTTTTGCTTTTTTCTTGGAGGTATATGTTTAAGCCAGCATGAAATGTCTTCATGCATTCATAAAGTATTCTGACTCTGTGTGTGTTTTCCCTCTGAAGCAATGTGGCGTCGTGTAGAGCCTGCTAAATTCCTTTAGAAAAGTTATATTTGATTTTGTTGTTCCCCGTAATAAAAATTAAGATTTCTTACTCGGGTCTAGAATTCTCAAAAACAAACAATTTTAAGGTTGCTCTTTCATTGCGACTACAAATCTGGGCATTTAAATCAGTGGGCAGCTACTAAAAAAGAATCCAGAAACCAGACAGAGACGAAAAGTACAACTGTTTCAAGAGGCGTACCTTTAGTATCTTATAAGTTATATCATGCCGGTATACAACCACTATACTGCATTCTTTGGTTCATTCGGCCTCAAATTAGGAAAACTTCGCTATTAAATTTTATTGTCTTTTTATAGGTGCTTCGTAGCTCCGCCCTTAAAATCTGCTATTCCGATTTCCAGCTTTCGAGATCCTGCCCAATGCCGTGTATATCTACACCGCCAACGTGTCGGACAGCGGCCAGTACGTCTGCACGGTGCAGAACCACGTGGGATCGTCGCAGGCCGTGAGAAACCTGGACGTTTTGGGTACAACCGTTTAGATGAATTGCTCGTTCTCTTCCTCGTATTTATAGTCATAGTCACAGTCATAGTCAGTCATATTTATTTTGGCCGAGGAGAGTCGCGTCGCCGCAGAAAGGCAAGCCGGCCTACCATGAGAGTATGCGGAGAGCAGGTCGTCTGCTTCTTGTACAGGAGTTGCGGGGACGTCAGAAGCTTTAATTGGCTCTGATTGATGGATAGTGGGTAAACCTTAAGCCAGCTTGCTTTGAGGTCCATCAACTATCCTTCAATCAGAGCCACTCAAAGCTCGACGTTCTGACGTCAACACACAGCACCTGCAAAAGCAGCAGACAAACTTTCGCTCCGCATTTGACGTTGCCGGTGATGACGACCCAGCGTTCGTAAGTGCGCAGTTTCTGGATTGCTCATTCTGCCCATCATGTCCCACCAGTGACATTACAAGCTTGTGCTGTAATGTGTGGTTTTTTTTTATGATTGTGATAAGTTTGGAGCCACAATCGAGATTATTAAAACTGAATTCAGTTGTTGCTGCTGTGACAGATTTGAGCGGATCTTTATATATGGTGTCAGCAATAGACCTGTTGCTAAATTACCCAAGCATCAAGGAGAATGCAGGGATTGGTGTTCCATACGCCGCACGAGCTGGCCTCAGCAGTAGTAACCTTTCTAAATCAAATGCCCCGAAAAATTGCTTCTTGCACGAGTGTTTGTCAGCGCACTATTTTTTTTGGTTGTTTACTTCGAATCTTTTGTACGGGGAAGGCGTGCGCGTGTGGCGCGTGGAGCACCAGTCCCTGCATTCTTCTTGATGCTTGGGTAATTTACACCTATTGCTAAATTACCCACGCATCAAGGAGAATGCAGGGATTGGTGTTCCACGCGCCGCACGTGCTGGCCTCAGCAGTAGTAAAATTTCCAAAGCAAAAACCTAAAACAAATTGTATCTTGCACGCGCGTTCGTCAATGCTTTATTTTGGTTATTTATTTCGAATCTTTTATACGGGAAATGCGTGCGCTTGTGGCGCGTGGAACACCAATCCCTGCATTCTCCTTGATGCTTGGGTAATATAGCAAATGGTCTATAGGTCTTTTGAGTATGAGGCAATCATATTAGTCGTTTCGAGAAAACGTTGGCTGTGCAAATGTGTACAGCACGAGGTTCGAGCTTTACGTGTGTCTGCTGTGCGTGTGTCTGCTTGTGCATCCGTACAGGCGTTAGTATATGTGCACGTGTGTGTTCACGTGCATTTGCGTGTTTGTATGTAAAAGCGTAATGCTTGCTGGTACATACGTTTGTTCGTGTTGTGTGCGTAAGCATCCGTTGGCACGCACGAGTGTGCGTGTGCACGCGTGTTTGTGGACGTGTGTGCGTGCGCGCACACGTGCGTGTGCGCGTGCGTGTGTGAATATGGGTGCGTACATGCATGTGTGTATGCACTGCTTGCGGACTAAGCATTAGACTCTAAAAGTAGTATAGCTTCTTATATAAACAAAAAAAAAATTGAAAAATGACCTCGTGAAAGCTTTCAGTCGCGGACATTTCACTAAGAATCCTGAAGAAGCTGCCGCTCTTGGGCAATCTCTGGCTGCTTTTCAAATTTCTTCAACCAGCTTCGGCCACCTTTGCTTTTATTGCGTAATTAAAAATATTATTGATTTAATCAACAGTATTGAGCAGGATTGAGTAAAAAATTATATTTAGAGGCAATGATCACAAACTAGGATTGCTCATTTCTTTTCTTTCTTTTTCTCTCTTTTTTTTTTTTTTTGCTTTATTTTTGTAAGAAGTAAAGCTATTTTTCTCTAGCAATCAATTAATGTTCGATCGACCAGCGTTGAACATGCCATTTCATCCAGTCCGACTTTGGACTATTATTTTTTTTTTTAATCCCAATTTGACAATGTCAATTTTACTCGTTGCATGTCTTAAAATATTTGTATGTCTGTGACTTTCGCGGTCTTCTTTTTGGAACTTTCGCTCGGCCAGTTCTGGGCTTGCCTTTTTGTCCCCGGTCTCTCTTCAATGAGCTCGGACTTGGAGTGGCTTTAAAAAACTCTTTTTTTTTTTTTGCCTTTTTTGCTTACTTGAATCCCGTTTGCACCCGTATGAAGTCTACAAGCCTCTTTTAGCCGTGCGTCCACGGGCTAGTAACGAGATCTAAAACTTGCACCATCATCAGTGAAACAACAACACTACACTCGTAAGATCGCAACTTGAATACGCGTCATCCATCTGGTCCCCTTGGCAAACATGCATTGATAACAAACATATAGAGGCACTACAAAATCGCGCAATTACATTCTTTTTTTTTTTCGGATTACTCACGAGACGCCAGCATCACTTCTTTACGAATGAAAGCTAACTTTGATCTGCTCTCATCGAGAATAAAATTATCAAGCTTGTATCCTTTTCACAATATTTACTATCATAATCATGACATCAGAACTTCACTATTATTCACAGCCACTAGCATATTTCCTCTCATTAATAACGTCTGCAAAGTTCGTCCAATTTTCGCCTCGTCTGTTTTGTTTCTTGACTCCCACCTTGCCATTAACAATAAAAGACTGCCTAACAGTATCGCGACCCAGACAGATCATAACACATTCATATCCCAACTGACCATTCATCTGCAGCTGCACTAATAGCAAAGTCATTTCGTGTTTATAGAAATGTTTTATATATGTATGTTTCTGTTTAATCAGCTGTATTTCCATAAATATGTTTTCAATGTTTATTTTTTCTTGTTTTTGTTGCTTTATATAACAATGTAACCCACCTTTTGTTTGCTCCTTTATATCATGTTTTTTTTTGTTTTTGTTTTTTTTTTGCAGATACCCCCACTTTGTGTAATGGCCGTAAGGGCCTTCAAGGTTTAGTAAATGATGATGATGATGATTATCCAGAACCTCATTGAAAATGACCTCAGGTTCTCCTTAATTCTCTACGCTGATTCAACGCGTTGCTATTCCTTCCCAGATCCTCCGGCGATCACCGTGTTCTACCCAGAAGAGCGCACTGTGGTGCAGGGCAGTGAAGTGTCCCTCGTCTGTCAGGCTAGAGGCCACCCGAAACCGACTGTGTACTGGGAGCACAATGGCAATCTCATCAGCAATCAGGAAGCGAGGTGCTCGCAAAACTCAATTTGTTTTCTCGTAGCTGTATCTACACGTCATTGAGCTTACATTTGCTTATTCATGCTGCCGAAAAGTTTTGTTTGTCACAATGAAGGCTCTGCTTCCATTTTATTCAGCCTGAACCATAGGTACATTTTTGTGACCGGAGGTGAACTCAAGATACCCGTTGCCGAAGTCAAAGAGGCGGGGGAATACAGGTGCACTGCCAAAAATCAGGCTGGCTGGGATACCCGAACGACAACGGTCACTGTTCACGGTAAGTGGTGCTTTTATTAGATATATTCTACTTTGAAAACATTAGCTCTTTAATATATTTGAGTTGGGGAAAATGGCACCTTTACGCATATTCATGACACCTGAAACTTTGCTTCATTGATTGGATCACGCGATTACTTCGTGTTCTAAAGTTAACTTGGAGACAAAGAGACATGATGTGTGTTATGTGTAACATAGGGCACGATGACGTAGTACTGGAATTATTACTTAGCTCCACGTCGGTTTCTTTTCTATCTTTGATTTTTAGAATGTTAACTGTGCTCATTGACAAGACGAGAACGGCAGGAAGGTCTTCCAGTTCTTCCACCTCCAGCGCCAGCTTCCTATTTTCAGTGACACTTCGACGTCTCGTGAGCTTCGAGCGTGCGCGCACAGCCGAAGCACGGCGGAAGGCAAGGAACACGTACTGAAGGCAGGGCTTCGAAAAAGGCGCTCGCTAGGCAGCCTTCAGAACGAGAGAATAGCTACCAAAACATCCGATGTTTCGTCGGGACATATATCCTTCTTTTTTCTCTGTTATCTACAGTTCCGCCGACAATATTGAGAGAAGGCCAGGAGGAAGAGCTGACAATTCAGAGGGGAGGCCAGGCTGTGCTGCGCTGCAAGGCAGACGGGTTCCCTCTTCCAACCATCTTGTGGACGAGAGAGGGAGACCCCATCTCAAACCCCAGAGCTCGCACAGAAGCCTCCGGGGATCTGATCATCGACTCCGCCGAGGTGAACCTTTACCTTTGCCGTTGGTAGGGACAATACATATCAGTTACGTCAGCAGATGAGATTCTTTGAATACCCTGGAGGTTTGTTGGTTAATGTTTCCTATGCATTCGCAACTCGATCTTACGACCATATGTGTGTAAGTGTACAAATGAAGTATGCGACTTTTGCGGTCAACATTTCAAAATGTTTTACCAATGATGCGAAAAACAACGTTCAAAATGAAATTGCTTTAGGTTCCAAAGCATTGTCATTCAAATGCTTCCCAATCAAATAGTCTTCCATTTGGCACCACAGAAGTGACTCATGAAATAGTTGGAGTGTTATATTAACAAGTTGTACATCCCTTACTCAAATAATACAGTGTTTTTATTTTGTTCGTCTTACGAAACTCAAAAGGTAGCTCACCTCTGATGTCAGACACAAAAATATTACTGTGACGGTTGGTGTTTTTCTTTTTCTTGCTGCGCAGCTTGACGATAGCGGCAGTTATGTATGCGTGGCGACGAACGCGGCAGGTGTGCACCACAGAGTGGTATCGCTGGCCGTGCTAGTGCCTCCCAGCATCAGCCGACTTCCCCGAGACCAGGAAGTGGCCATAGGACAGCCCCTTGAGCTTTTCTGCCAGGCACATGGCTCCCCCGTACCCACCATTACCTGGACGGTCAACGACACTGTGATCACTGGTAGGCATACGTGGTACACAGATGCCATGAAAAATACCAAAAATGATTATATATCTAAACGGACTAACTTAAATCTGAGTTACGGCGAAAAAACAAAATTTGCATTAAACTTACACCCCAAATATTAAAAAGAAGTTGCCATTATAACATTTAAGCAAACAAAAACTTAGTTAACACCTAGTCACGTAAGTTAACCTACGTCAACGCCATGTCAGGTCAAAAATGACAAAACATGGCAAGGAAGTAATCGCCCACTTAACCAGAGAAGCTTATCTCTCTTCAGCAGAGTCAACATTGTGTTGCCTCTTCGAGAAACCCGTGAAGTTGAAGAAAAAAAAATGCTTCCAGGTCGCAAAGAAGAAACATCAGAGGGCGTCAGTGTTCTAGCACTTGACTCCGTGTCTCAGCTGGATCAAGGAACCTATGTCTGCGTGGCGGCAAACAATGTTGGACAGCATAAAGCCTCCGCTGATGTCAAGGTCAGGGGTAAGCCTTAGAAAAAGCATTGATAATTGTTATCTCAAAGCTGTATATAAAGTGTTATCACCAAGTGCCGAGCCGGCAATTGTCTCTTTCACTTGTCTGCTAGGCAAAAAAAAAATATATATATATATTACAGATAAGAAATTAACCAGTAAAAGGATTTAAAGGATTTGATCACTAACACCTTTCTAGTTACATTGAAGACGACCTCTTCTGTAAAAGTTAATAAAAATAACTTTCTAGAAAACAATTGTATATATTTTTAACGTCCAGTACCTCCGAGGATTCTAGAAGCTCCTGCAGCCCAAGAAACCCACGAAGGTCACAGAGCAATGCTGCACTGCGTTGCTCAAGGAGATCCCCCGCCTAAGGTCTTCTGGCTCAAAGACGGCCACCAGGTGCTAACAGTGAACAGTCATGTCCAGCAGTTCCCAAATGGCTCCATTCTCATCAGTCCCACAAAGGTGATTACCCTATTTATGGTTGAATGAGTACGGCTCAGAAATTGCTCACGAGAATGGTGATACCATACGCCACAATCCTTCGAATATTTTTGTTTTTCATCTACTATATTCTTATGTGTTTAAGGCAAACCGCCAGCAATACCCTTTCCAGAAATATTTGGTATCTATAGCCCAAACTCTGTACACCGCAAGACTTGACAAATTTAATTAAGCATGAAAATGGACAGCTTGTCCGAATATTAAATATATTTTGTGTTCAGCCTGGGAAAACAATTGTCTGGCCGGCCACGATGTATACCATAATTTCAGCCTAAAGTATAAATTATTAGAAATAACAGGGAACATACAGGTGATCTAGTGTACTTTCAACCTCTTGGAAACATGAGATCAGACACAAAAAGAAGGACGATACATGTGTCGTCCCTCTTTATGTTATAAATTATTAGTCAATTTTCGGCGCACCAAATTTTAAGAGCGTAAAGCGCTATGTGATATCAAAATGGTAAATAAATTTTCTATCATTCCGAACAGTGTGTTAAGTCAATCATAGCCATGAAAACAGCTACTATCCAGAAATTCCTCTAGGTCTTTCATTTTTTGTTGTTATTTCATGGTTTGATTAAATTTGCCTTTGAACTTTATTCCTAAACATTTCTGGTCACTTTAATACTTGTTTTCAGTGCACTGCAGACACCAATTTTCCATCATTGTTCATTTAAAGTTCCTGTTAACTGTAATGTATTGTTGAATAAACTACCATTCTTTCTTTCCTCAGGCAAATGATACCGGTGAATACCGATGCCTGGCAACCAACAAGTTCGGGGTCTCCGAGGCAGGTGCTGCCGTCACCATACTCACGCCCCCTAGCTTTACAATAAAACCACAGGACACCTTGGTTGAGAATGGGTCCACTCTGGCCCTCGATTGCTCTGCCCGAGGGATCCCACCCCCTGAACAAAGCTGGTCGAAGTTGGGCCATGTAATCATGCTGGCTTCTAACAGGGTCGCCCTGCTGACCAACGGAACGCTTAGAATTCATATGGTAAACGAAGCAGACGAAGGTCTGTACCAATGCAAGTCACGCAGCAAGGCAGGGGTAGCCACCGCAAACGTCCAGGTCAAGGTCAAAGGTAAGGCGAAGGGATATCTCGCTTTCTTTACTCCCTTTTTTAAATGAATTGAATATTTGGTTCGACAGACGAGGAACAAGGCTTGGCACCTATAGACCATTTTAATATTTGCCTTCTAGAAGTTGCCACCTTTGTTTACTGGGCTGCGTAACACGTTGTGGCATGCGCAGTAGCCCCCTTCTGCGACATATAACACGCCGCGCATGCTTCCAAGTTCCACCGACAGCTTGAAAATCGCAGTGGGGCTTAATATGTAAATTTATTATTTGTCCTTCGGCGGTCTTATCGGCTAACACCGCAATGTCATTGGTTGCATAATAAGACGGCCAGGTCTCGCCACGCCCTGCATTTCTTGAGATGTCCGTGAATATGCAGATCGCAAGTTCGTCTGCTTCTTACGCACGCCACTCGTGTTATTACCAATCTTGCGCAGGGATTGTGGTGACGTCAGAACGCCGAGCTCTGATTGGCTTTGATTGGAAAGTAAGTGGGCAGACCTTAAGGCAGCTAGCACTGAGGTCTACCCACTATACTTCCAGCAAGAGCCAATTAGAGCTTGCCTTTCTGGCACCCCCGCAACCCCTGCGCAAGTAGCAGACGAACTTTCGCTCCGCATAGGCATGTTTTCGCCCGAGTGATAAGCGGTGAAAAGGTTTACACAGACCCTTTGTAATTCGACCAATCTAAACTAAAACAGCGAAAGAATAGCAGAGGTCGCGCATGAAGACGCTTTGTTACTCTATAGTGGCAGGTGGCTGGTCCTCCTGGTCACCCTGGGGAAACTGCAGCTCTCTTTGTGGTGGCTACCGTTCTCGGAGTCGTCGTTGTGACAGCCCTGCGCCACGCAACAATGGTTTGCAGTGCCTAGGCGAAGCTTCCGAGGTTGCGCCTTGCCTCGACTGCCCTGGTGAGCTCAAATCGTCTCCTGGTGTTGCATGCTTGTATGTTAAGAAGAAAAAAAAAACTGTGGCCTCTAAATCTCTAGCAATATCGAGTCAATTTGCAAATGTCCAGTGCTTGGCTTGTGGCCTTTACAAAATCATCATCATCGTCATCATCATCATCATCATGATTTATTTTCCTTGAAGACCCAAAGGGTATCATTATACAGGGGGTGAGTATACTTATATACAAAATAACACTCCACACAACTTGAGCAAACGCTAAGGGGTTGTGGGTAGTGGCAAGGGTAGTGGCAGCTGCAAATGTGTAATTGTTATTAATGGAAACAATGTGGGCAGGAAGCGCGTTCCAGTCTTTCATAACCAATGGTAGTGCAGACATTTGATAAGAAACTGTGGATGATGAAATTTAACATAATTTACGAGAATGGTCAAGACGAGGGAACATTCGGTAGTTCAGGTGATTGCAAACATTCGTTGAGATGCTTGTTGTGATAAAAGGTTCTATAAGGAAGGGAGAGGCAGGACACACTCCGGCGGATAGAAAGTGTGTCCAGGGCTTATTATTGCAAAACATATTTTAGTCGTTATTGGAATTTTTAAATTCGTTATTATATAACGAAGTTATAAATTCGTTATCAACGTTAAACATTATTATTGCAACTCATATTGTCTATAAGACTATTTGGAAATTAGTATCAAATTTAAAACTCGCAATATTTTTTGAAGCACACTCAGTATTGAACGTTTGAATTTGGTTAAAGCGGAGTCTAACACTAGCTGAGACAACCAAAAATTAACAAAATGTTGTCACTTGTAGCGGAGTTTCCAAAGTATCACAAAAAATCGTTTTTTTTTTTTTGTTTTTTTTTTGTAAGTCAAGTTGTAATTAACAAATTTAAAACTGACCTGCAAGCAGAAAGCAAGAACCCCAACCCCGCGTTTTCAGTTTTTCTCTTCACCGTTTCTCTCACAACAAGAAATTAAGAAACCACACTAATTTTTTAATTCTCTCCTCTTTCCGAGCACATTTCTTGCCTGTATTCCACAGCACTGTTTCTCAGATTTCGTCGCGTTAGATTACAGTACGAATTTTAAAAAAAAAAATTAAAATTAATCCAGGCACTTGTGTGAGGACGACGTATGTTTTCTTTTTTCTTTGGGGGGAGGAGGGGGTCATTAACTCTTCCACAGAAATTTTCACTTATTTATGTTGTCACCCGAAACAAAACAACATTATCTAGGAGAAGGCGTTGGCACACTACATCGATGTACATCGAGCCCACATTAATGCAGTGAGGTCAAAAGCTGGGCATTACACCCAGAAGAGGGCTATTAGTGCACCAGTCGCAGTGATCGGAGGCTGGGAAAGTGGTCCAACTGGAGTAGCTGTAGCGCCAAGGGATTCGGGAGAGAGTTCGCCGCTGCGACAACCGAAGCCAGGGTTCTGAAGGACTCCCGTGCGTTGGACAATCCCAAGAGGTCATAGCTTGCTTATTTCATGAGTGTTTCGGTGAACATTAACTCGCTACGCCTATTGTACCTACGCAGGAATCATACAGTGATGTAGTGGCATAACCAACTTTAAAAGATTATGTCACTAAAATTCTTCACGTAGGAGATGGAAATGTTTTGCATACAGAAAGCAATATGAAGCTCAGTCTCCTTTGCATGTTTGTGAAAAGTATTGCACCTTTGCAGGAATGACACAGTGCTGCAATGGAAAAACCAGTTTTAAGAGATTGTCTCAAAAAAAATTCTTGACGTAGGAGATGGAAATTTTTTGCATATAAAAAGCAAAATGATGCTCAGTTTCCATCGCATGTTTGTGACAAGTTGTCGAAAACATACACCATTACCAAATGTTTGTGAATTCCCCGCCATCTGTATTTCTCGCAACGTTCTTCAACGTGGAACTACCAAAGGTAATGAATTCGCTCGGTAGCCACGCCAAGGAGTTAAAGAAAGTTGAGGTGTTCGAACGGGCAGATCATAAGATGATATTTCTATTGGCAGGCTGTAGGATCCTCTTGACGGTTGAAGGAAAACAAAACGACGCGAGGAACGCACCAGGATCGATTCTTCGACCTATGTTGCCATGACACTTTTCTCTTACGGTGTTCTGAACTCTCTTGTGCGAACGTTCCAAACAAAATGAAAGCTAAAGTTGGGTTGGAACTTTTGAAAGACACACCCAGAATTTTAAATATTTTTGGAATAATCATGATCCGGCTGAATAGAAGAGTATAGTTATCAGCTCCAACGTTTTTGTCTGTAAGCTGTGGAAAGGGCTGCGCGGGAAGATAATTGCAAACGAAGGTGCCAATTCTGATCATTAGAAACGAAAAGTGCCAATTGTAGTCGCCTTTGTTTAACGGAGACAGCCTTTATTGCAACTATTGCAACAACGATGGTCTGTTGACAAGGGATCTTCGATTCTGGCCCATTGCCGTTTGGCAATGCTCATCAAAATTAAAGGGTCGGCAACGTTTATTTCATTTTATCTCTGCGCGTGCCTTTATAACCTCGAGCTTAAATATTTTTTTTATTTGTTTTTTTATATTATAAAATCACGGGCATTATTTTTGGCTCAATATATCTGAGAAGTACCGCTTCCAATGATCACACTTTTCTGATTGTTACACTTTTCTGATTGTTGGATTTTTTTTTTTTTTTTTAAACAAAGTGGTGTTCTTGCTTTGCACTCTTCAGCTTCAGTGAACGGAGGCTGGAGTCCCTGGTCCCTCTGGTCCCAGTGCACAGTGTCCTGTGGCGGAGGCACTCGCTCTCGAAGCCGTCTGTGCAATTCTCCAACGCCAGCTTTTGGCGGGAAACCTTGCCAGGGAAACGACATTCAGACAGACTTCTGCAACTCCAATGATTGCCCCGGTAAAAATTGGGGGGAGCCAAAGGATCCAGAATAGTAGTTTATATTTTCGAGATGAACAATTCCTGCACTTTTTTTATGTTTTTTTTTCAATTTTTTTACTTTGTATTTTTAGCTTACTTAGTCTTTTCGCGAGCAAAATTTTTGAATATTATGTACACTGTCGAAGGACATGTGCATGCTCTTAGGATTACTGCGTTGTTTGCCTTTTGCCAAGTCAACGGCTAGGTGAGGAAAGATAGAAAATCAAACTATTCCGCAGGCACATTGTGCTATTTACCTAATATACTTTTGGTAAGTTATCCCACTGCCGTACGTCTCATCTACAGCGTGAACCAGTGTCGTCATGTTTCAAAGGCAGATCGACCACGTGACCTCTTGATTTTCTATAAATTATTGTTATAAACAGTCACTTGACTCACCCGACACAAAATCAGATGCCGCGAGTTGGAGAGAAAGATACGAGTCTTGCTTCTCAAGAGTGCGCACACACGCGACGCGGATGACGCTTCCCCACTTTGCAACTGCGCCGAAGGAGAAGCAGATTCAACGGAGCTCTCTCTATATTTTCGGCTCACCGTCTGTTTCATTCTAAGCCGGAATCAAACTTCATCCTTCGAATCAATATTACGTAATTTCTAACATTTTCCGTATTTTGTGTTCCGAGCTTACTGTGTCAACACCGAATACACCGTCCTGTGGGGACATTGTACTTCCATTCACAGTTGGCGCTAAGTGTGCACTTAATTGCACGCAGTGTAAGAGCTTTCTGAATTTTGGAACCAAAACATTTCCATGAATGCAATGATGGTTTTCCGAAATGGACGCGGAAAAGGAGTTATTAAAAGCAGCGCGATAATGGACGAGGGCCGAGTTGACGCACACAAACCGAGCGCTGTCTGTGTGCTTCTACAGAAACAAAAGGTGTTGAGAAAGATGGTGTTCCCTCTAAAAGAGTGATAAGTAAAGACAGCTAGCATATTTAAGCGCTGACAATCCCCCAAAATTGTGTTGAATACGAAAATGCTTTTTCTTTTTCTTATAGACGCTTTACACACGCGCCAAATTACAGCCGCCATTGCTGACCTTCTCTCGTCTTACCGAGATGCCGAGCAACTGAAACGGTAGTTGCCGATCCTTTACAAAGGCCGATGCTTTAGAGAAAGACCCAATTGAATATAATGTGGCAATAACCTGGCCTACTATGGTAATCATGAAGTGCAATAAACGAAATAAGAGGAAACAAAAACTGAAGGTCAGTTATGGCGGCGCCCATGCACAGCTGCTGCAAAGCGTCTATATGTTTAGTGTTTCAAGGGCGAACGGTGTCCAGTATTGAGGTCGTTCAAATTGACTTGAATACCTTAGGCCTAGCTTACCCGATTGGATTCTGGGGTGACAGTTATTACTTCGACGACACTAGGGGGATTGTTGCTATAAAGGACGAAGATCACTGTGATTAAATTAATTTTTCAGAGGTATTTCGAGACGTTATAGTGTTGTTGTTGTTTTCCTTTCTTTTCTTTTTCTTTTTTTTTTTCTTTTTTTACATAATGGCGTTTCCTGAGACGGGGAAGGCAAATAGGGATAAAACAGTAAGAGAGACGGACAAAAGGGGGACATGCAACGTCTTTTTTTGTCTCATGTTACTGTTTTTTATATCTTTCTGCCACTCCAGTCTCAATGTCTACCATCATCTTCAATTTACACCAAGTCACCTGCACCTTAATTTTGTTTTCGATTGTTTACAAACTAGTTTTTACGCTAACTCTTATTTCAATACTCCTCTTAATTTCTATACACGATTAGATTCGAATGCGCAAGGGGGACATAACCTTTGTGTGCAGTTCACGGCGGATGGTCGGATTGGTCAACCTGGGGCGAGTGTTCGGCTACGTGCGGTAGGCGCCACCGCCGCAGATTCCGCACGTGCTCCAACCCCGAACCATCACATGGAGGTCGCACGTGCGTCGGCACTGACCAGGACGTCAAGCGCTGCGCTCCTAAACCATGCCCCGGTGAGAACTGTTCTTTTGTCTTCTGTCAGCCCTACTCATTTCTTTTCCGGTAGGGAAGGAAATTTTTTTTATATGAGTAGTTTGCTATCATTGGACAGATACTGTACATCCAGTAATCCTGGTGAAAGTTGTATTGATTTATGCATTTGGCTACAAATGTGGGTGGTTAGTTAATTTCACCGTGGTGCCTATAATGATGAGCCTGGTCTATCGAAAAACAAAAAGAAAACAAATCAGAACTGCTGCAATCATTGCCCCAGTGATGCTGAGTGTTGTCTCACTACCGTTTAATAAAAACAGCTTTTTTTTTTTTTTGTCCTGTGTTAGATAGGAACAGAAAAGTAGTAGTTAGACCACTTTGGAATATTTTACTTCTAAGCACTTGCTTATTTTGTCATCTCTCTTATTCAGCCATGCAATAAGCCATGTATGCCGCTGTTTATAAGCTAGGTTACTACCATTATATTGTTGCGAATAACAAAGAGCAGATGAGAGCAAAACTGAAACTTAAAGTTTAAATAACGCATGCCTGTGCCTACAAACAAAAAAGAGAAAAGTACCAGTGGCGTCACTAGGGTCAGCGGCACCCGGGGCGGTGGCCCGCGGCGACACCCCCTTCCCCCCCCCCCCCCCCCCCCCCCCACTCCGCTCGTCGCCGGCCGCCACTCGCCCCCCCCCCCCCCCTCATGACCCGCCGCGACTACCCCCCCCCCCCCCTCCCCGCACCCCGCCTGTGACGCCACTGAGTACAACGTATCTTGAGTCGGCGACGGAGGGGTGACTGTCCTGAAGCACCGCGTTACCGTGGCCCTCATACACGTGGATACATCCAGGGATGTTCTGCACCAGAGCACGCAATGACAACCAAAAAAATGCTGTAAAAAAAAAAAAATTGATTGATAAAAAGAAAACGCCGCGTGGGGTTCAACGTGGCAGCCACGTGCTTGGCCAACTCCGCCACGCTTCACTTTTTTCTTCTTCTTTTGTTGAATCTCCGCCACGCTTTACTTTTTTTTTTTTTCTTTATTGCGAGACAACACCGAATGTCTCTTCACCTTAAAAATGAACTGCAAAAATTTTGCAGCACCTCCTAAACTGGTCTCATCTCGAGCGCAGCTTTACAGGTGCCCAGTCACTCGGGCTTGGGCCACGGAGGGCAAACACACCTTCAACTTGTTTAATATCCGCCGCACTTCACAGTGCGCTGCTCATACATTATACAAAATACAGTGTGCAAACAGGAGTCACCGCAATACCCGTGGTTTGAATGTCGCGTGCCAAGTTTATCCTTGAACTTATTGCCATGAGGAACTCGAAGCACGGATCTCGCAGTGACACGCGTTCGAATTTGTACGCACGCTGTCTTCTGTATGATGTATAAGCAGTGTGACACCAGCTTGGCAGTAAAGAGTATGACGAATGTCCTTTTGTACACTTTTCGATTATGTCTCGCCTCCCGTGCTTGGCTAAAACGACTGCCAGGAACCATATGGTATCATGCCGGAATTTCTTGAGCTCTTCGTTATTGGCATAGTAAACCACTAGACGTTTGTATGACACTATCGCATACAATTTTGTCTTCCAGATTTAAGTAACAGTGGGGACATGTTGGGAGACAAAAAAGCGTTACTGGAACTCCGAGCAAAACCAACTGCTTTTGCTGACAGTGTGGCATGCTCCAAAGGCTATGTGTTGAGACATGGCACCTGTGAAGGTGGGTAGCAGTGTGTAACTCTATTGAAAATGTAATAACATTTTTTTAGAACTATTTGTCGCATTTTGTCATACATGTATTTGCGTTTGGAAACAATCTTGCATCTTTACTTTCATAGTAGCAATTGTACAAATGATGTTATCTCTGGTCTCAGGCACGTATCCAAGAAAAGGGGGGAGGGGGACACACGCCCCTAAAGCCCCTGTATACGGAAAAGTAGCGACATCCTCTGAAGAATGCCGCCTGCTCTCCTGGCGCGATCCAGTCGGCGCTACCGTCGACGCGCGAGTGCGAAAGAGCAAAATATAACAATAAGAGTGTACATGAGGCCCAAGAAGGGAGAAGGAATGCCTATGCTGTCGGAGTGCAGTGCATGCTATGAGTTCATGTCGCCAATCAAATAACGCCGACTGTGTAACGTCACGGCTTTCATCGTCTTTCTTTGAGCACATTCTCGAGGCTGGTAGACCGTGACAGTGCGTTTTTTTGAGCCTGTGTGTATGTATTTTGCGTGTCTTTCAGCCTTTGACTTTGCTCTGACTCAAGTATAGGAAGGCCGTCTGATATCTTGGAGCGATCCAGGCGGCGCTACAATCGACGCGTGGATGTAAAAGAGCAAAACACAAAGATAAAAGGAGTGCGCGTCAGAGGAGAAGGGAGATGATGTCGCTACCTTTCTTATTCAGGGACATTACACCCCCCCCCCCCCCCCCCGAAATCTTCTATTCTGCTGGGGCCATACTCTTACCACTCCCCTTCATACATCATTTTATCATAGGCAGATTCCCTCCCCCCCCCCCCTTTCCCCCCTCCCCGAATCAAAATCCTGGTTTCGTGCCTGTCTAGTGTCATGAAATACATATATTCGGACATCATTGCCTCCAATGACTCATTCCAGTTGCACATGCATCTTTGAAATATTGGAACATCCTGCACAATATCGAAATATAAGTGTGTCAGAATCAGAGGTGTGTGCAAGCTCGAACCAGGAATTATGCATAACTTATACGCCTGACCAGTTCTGCTTTAAGGAAAAGAATGAAGCCCTGCTTTAACAAGATTGTGTGGTGCAGTATTTCACTGAAACTCTCACCGCACAAGGGGATCCGTACTAAGACAGCTTCCTCTTTGGAATGATATGATCGCTGTCTAAAGCCCCACTTTTTGTCCCACAGATTTAAATGAATGTTTGGACGACGATCGATGTCAGCATAAATGTGAGAACCTACAAGGAAGCTACAGATGCACCTGTCCACCAGGGTATAGAATTGCAATTGATGCCTACTCCTGCCAAGGTAAGCAACAGGGCAACAATGGTTGTAGGGGCACAGGCTCCGCCTCTACATGCACCGGGTGCCTTCTGCCAGTTCAGTGTGGTTGCATGAAATACTTTGGCAGCAATGAGGTGGTTTAAGTAGTTTTGTATATATATACTGAGTATGTATTCTTTTGAAGCCAGTTAACATAAGGGTTGCGGCAGTTTAATGCGGCCCAGGGCACACCAAAAACGTCCTCTGTCGCTTCCTCACACAGACTCAAGAACCACACGGCAGTTTTGACCTCAATTGGTGTTAGACAGCAACAAGCGCTTCCAATTGGCATTGTGCAGAGAATGTCTTCACTTTTTGCCTTTCCTTCGCCTGCCCCCCCCCCTCCCCCCCCCCCCCCCCCCCCCGGCCCCCTTTCACTTCGCCACTTGCCGTCCGGCCCTCTCCGTGACGACTCGGCCCACCCGCCTGCCGCTGCAAAAAGGTTGGCGACCCCCGAGTTAACAGGTTACACCATGTCTTTGATGGCGCCAACTGCACTTCCGAATTTCAAATCAGTGCCAGCAAGCAGAGAGCCAAGATCAAAATTTCTGGATAAGGCGTTTTCTAGACTTTGTAATTTGCTAGCTATGCCACCATAGATCAGTGATTTATTCTTGGGGTCCTATGCTACACGGCGTGACCAAGGGACCGGGACAATGCCGTCTGCTGCGATTAGTCAGCGCCTAGCAGCTGACCAATCGCAGCAGACTTGGTCCCTTCATCCCGTATCGTAGGGACCTGAGTGCGCTCTATGGGAAACTAGACGCACGGGCTTTGTTCGTAGCCGAAGCACGTAAGGATTTAGCAAATACGGTACATGGCCCATGTTCTCTGCATTTCGTAGAAGAAATCAGCGCACAAAGATTTGTGAGTAAAACCAAATGGCATTTCAAGGCAGCTCCGTACGAGCAGTCCATTTGCCCTTTCCAGATATTGACGAATGCGAGGACGACGTGAACTGTGGCAGGAACCACATATGCTTCAATTCCAGGGGAAGCTACCAGTGCATGTACGCACCTTGTCCTGACAACTATGTTCGTGACACGGAAGGCAGGTGAGCTACTCTGAAGTTCTGAAGGCCAGCATACCATGCAATCCCGAAAACTGTAATGTCCTTTGTGCCCAGCATTTTTTTTTTACGTCATTACAGGGTAAAGACGCTGAATCACTTGGTCTTGAATAACCTTGCTGTTCAGCAACTCCCCCCCCCCCCCCCCCCCTTTTCTCTTTCCTATCTACGTTCGAAGCAAAAATTCATAAGTTAATGTACAGGTACTTAGAGAATCGTTGACCGGACATTCCGTCTCTCCACATGCTCCTCGGCATGCGCTGGTTCAGATTCTATAAAGGCCACCACACTAAAATCCCTTAGAGTAGAACATAAGTATCAATAATAAAAAAGGTGGCCCTTGTAAATTTTACAAGCATTCTTTATTTAAAAGTCTAGAAGCTTTACAAAAGTAAATTCATGCATACGTAAGATACTAATGCCAGAACTCGGTTGTAACGGTCACGTGGCAGTTGCTGGTTATTGTTCACGCAAACAGGCATGCGAAGGAAGCCACGGTCAAGCTTTGCGAACAATCTTTGAAACTGCCCAGGATTTTAAACTTTTTCCCGCAACGTCATCCGCAGCTCCTGCAGGCTAAGCTGTGGCGACGAGGCTGCCTGCGAACCCAGGGCCCACTTCGCAGACGTCCTCACTTTCAAGACGGTCGCCTTGCCCAGTGGCGTCACTGCGGGCAGAGACGTCGTCCGGCTCTCCGCGCGGGACCATGACTCCGCGCTTCTGGCACACACGCTCTTCACAGTCCTCAGCAACAAAAGGAATGTGCCTTTCGACGTTCGTGTCAGCAAGGGCGTAGGGATCGTTTTTGCGACGGAAGATTTACCAGCGGGCTTTCAGTATCGCATCACGTTGCACGCCACCACCCGCGACGACGCCAACAAGACGGCTCTGTTTGAGACTCGATTTTTCCTCTTTGTCTCCACTTCTCTTTATCCCTACTGAGAAAAGTGTTGGTTGAGCGGTTGAGGAAGTTACGTATCCACCATAGAAATCATCCACAAGTGAGAAAGGAATAAACACGCTTCGTACAGCGGAAGAATGGCTGGCGTATGTATCAAGCAATGAATATATACGAGTCAAAAACTAAGAAAGAAACTCTCTTTTTTACCAGCCTACAGAAATTGAGAAACCATCTGCAAATGGTGAAAACATGATCTAGTGCGACGGTACAGGATGCTGACTTACGTTTCGCAGTATTACTTTCAACGTGGTGAGACTTTCCTTTAGTTCCTTAATCAGAAACTTGGATAAACGCTTGATTTCTAATTAATCCCTAGCATCTCCTATCGCTGCACAAGTGAGGTCGCACTACCTCCAAGTGGTTGACATGGATTCATATGACACATTTTATTTTATGTCTGAGTATAGTTTCATCTATATTTTGGTATAATCGTTTGCTAACGGAAGAAAAAAAAATAAACGTCAGACATCCCCAACTCTGTTGTGAATTAGAGCCACTTGCATTCTCATGACCCATCTGCCTCATAAGAGTCAATGGAAGCAGGGCATTTGCGTGAAGTGCTAAAAGAGAAAGCATTGCGTATCAAAGAAACCTTTATACTCCAACTTGGATTTCTCAGTGTAATGTTGACAGATCTTGCTTATGATTGCTGCACAGAAATCGGTCACAAATTAGTTGGATGTATCAGGTTACTTTATTTACATGCCTACAGTTTTACAAAATATAGTATACTCCATATTCAGATTTCTTACAAAACTATACAGTTGCCGCAAGCTTTTGTGCTCAGATGTACTGTTGCCAAATGCTTCACTTGCAGTCATGCATCCAAGAGAAACCGCCCCTGGTTCAACCTGACATCCCTGAATTAAAGTGTACCTGCAATGTTACAACTTTTAGTGTGTGAAGTCAATTCCTTAAAAATAACCCGTGAAATAACCTTTGTAAGGTGTCAGTGTGTAACAAGTGCAGACATTTGTTGCCAAACTAATTACTGTGTTTATGCTGGTAGTGAAACTCTCTGATGACAAGTGTGTTGAAACAGATCCTTCCATTATTATGTAATGCTACCAAGAAAGGTTTTGCTGTTCCTCCAAAAGCTGACTTCTGATGGCATCTTCTTGGGCCCGAATTTGCTCCTGATCAAGTTCTTCATGACTTGGGTGCCACTGGGCAGCAAGGGCTTGTTCTATGCTCTTGGTGTACACAGTGTGTGAGGGAATACAGCTTTTGTGAACCTGCAAAGACAGTACAAAAGACATATATTAAAGGCTTACCTAGAAGTCCCTTTATGTTGAACATTGCTCCATGTGTCTGTTTGTAATTGCCTATTCATGCATAAATGTAAACAGAAACGCAGGCATCTATTCAGAAGAGCCATAGAAATAACTCGCAAGATAAAATGCTTTTTTTACGATTAACACAAAACCACAACATTTCTATTTGTTTTATTTGAAAACCTCAAGACTAAAAAAAGGCAAATTGGTTGTACCAAAAGTTTAGCCAGTGGGAACTTATTCAACCTTGAGACAGATCAACCTGCATACCTTTGTTGCAGAGGCACAACTTGGCCAGAGCACTACAAACTACTAACCCACACTTCTCCAGTGGTCACATAAGTGCAGAGTGGTAGTTCAATGCCCAACCACACAAAAACCAGCAACAGTAGGACCTGAATTTGTAGCATCTGAACACACAATGCCAGCTTTTGCCACAAATTCTGCTAAGCTGCAATGCAATACTAGCCCTTCCCCACCCACCCACCGAGCCCATTTCTTTAGGACCACGAGCTACGGCACTTTGTTTTGGACATGACAACAAAGCATTGCATACACCCCTTTTTTCTAAAAATATATAATGTTACAGGGTGAGCACTGAATTGTTATATGACACACATATTCTTTATCACAATCATCACTCCAATGAGCTCAAGAAAAAGTCCTATAAAAGATTAAAAAAAACATTTCTTTCTGAAGAAAGTTAATTCCCAAGTCCATTAATACTATGGTCTTTTATTAAGCATTAAGCTCATACACGACTTCCACATGGTATCTGAAAACTTTGTTGTTCTGACATAATCACACATGTGGAGCCGAGACCTCACTCTCACCCCTAAGAAATGGGACTTGAAGTACATGCACATGCTACAAACCTTCCAAGACAGGATGAAGTAAAGAACATTGTCACTAAAAGGCCCACTTAAGAGCTTTTTGTAGAAGCCTGTTTTTGATGGCATATCGTTTGTTGGGCTTTAGTCAATAAAAATTACCAGTTCTAGATGGCAAGATGTCCAGTAAACTCGCAGCAATAAAAATACACAGGCACTATTTTCTTTTTTTTTTTTTTTTTTTTTTTTTGGGGGGGGGGGGTTATTCTTAGGCCCACACCACCTCCATAAAGTTTCATCATTGAAAATAGTTCATTGCATGGAGATTCCGAATGCAACCATTATTTTTCTTTTTATGTGCAAAAACGTTGCATCTTTGGGTGTAGGAGATGTAATAAAGCAATTATTGTTTGAAAACGCCATCCGAAGGCGCCCCCTGGCATATGCTTCAAAGCGCAAAAAGGGGGGCGTGTCACAATCCTTGATTAAATTTTTAATGGGAGAATCGGCCATCTACGAGTGTAACTTCTGACTTTTTAGGATACTCGGAGCACGTAGATTGAGCTATCACCATAAACAGACAATCTCAGAATCCATTTGAGTGTTCCTTTAAAGGGACACTGAACCAAAATTTGTAGCTCACGAAACAAGGCTGGAGCGATAGGCGGGGACGCTGCAAAACCCAAAAACATCACTCATACAGCCATATCTCTAACAGTGGGCCGTATATTTGGAAAAGAAGTGAGCAATTGAACACGAACGATGAGACATCTGATACCCCGATTCTCATTCCCTCTCCTCTTTGCTTCATCCCCTCGAGCAGGAGAAACGAAACGAGGAAAAAAGAAGCAACGCCACTTTCCCTCATCCCTAACTGTTCCAGGAGGATCGTCGCGTCAGTCCTCACTTGATCGCGCCCTTCTTTTCCAAGCATATAGCCATCCAGTTAAGATATTGATGTATGAGTGATGTTAAGAAGTTTCTAGCGTCCCGTTCAACGCTACTGCGGCCTTATTTTGCAAAATTTAAATTTTGGTTCAATATTTTTCAAACGAAATTGAAGTACCTCAAACCAGAAACAGATCTGGGCCAGCTCACTCAAATTAGAAAGCACAAAGCTAGCAGTCACTCCATGATTACTAGTCTTGTGAGCTAACACTCCGCACACTGCTGATAAGCAGGCCAGTGAATGAGATTGTCTCGGCGGCGGTTATATGCACATCGAGTAAGTCAGCCTTAATTCCCCGATAAACGAGAAGCAGCATGCTCCTACCTGTAGGGCTTCAACCAGGTCCATGGCGGAGACCGGTGGCAGTCTGGGACGTGGCGTGGGGTCGCAGGCAACCTCGAGTGCCGCCTCACTCTCCGCCCAGTCGAGGGTGGGCACCATCTCTGGGAGGTGCTCGCCCGTCGAGGACACCGTTGTTGGATGGCTGCACGGCAGCAGGATGCCACTAATCGTCACACACACTCATTTTACAACTCGAGAGCAGAAATCGCAGAATGACAAACAAGATTTGTATATATGTAAAGGGCTTCCGCAGGGTTGTTTTGAAAAAGAAAAAAAAAAGATATATAGATATAAAATTTTCATTTCAAACATTCCACACATCACTGGATAGAGGAAGGTTCAAAGTTCAAATTTCTATGGTCCTCGGGGGAAGGGGGGTTCACTTAACTTGAGCACCATGTGTGTTGCGGTCAAACATCAAAAAGGTAGTACATTTCTTGACATATACAAATCAACTGGTCTCTAGTTACTGATTTCACTGCTTCAACAATTCAGTGTTTCATATCCAGTAGCAGTTATAGACCTTTCCAAAAAGAGCTCTCTGGCCACCGCCATTTTGAGATTGTCGCGACCTTATCAGCTAGAAATTTCTATCATCCACCCGGGTTGTGAGAACCCGGCCAGCGCGACACTCCACCTGCGTTGTAATCGGGGTTCACCGACTTTTCTTGAAATTTCTTACTTTATTTGCCTATTCAGGATGCTTACACTTTTTGTGTTATTTTCCTCTATGAGAACCACAGGACACCGGGGCTCGTAGTCTGTTCAATTTTCGCGGGAAACAAACAAAAGAAAGCTAACGTCGACTGGCTCGCGACGCAGGCCGTTCAACGTTCCTCAAATATTATCTCCGCCGAAATATTCTCCGGAAAGCCCCGCCCTTTGCGGTTTTCGCGAAAAATAGCTGCTCAGGTGAGGGGTAGGGGCCGAAACACACTTGTCCGTCCCTTTGCTTCACTGCAGTGCAAAAAACAAGCTCTCCTCAAAACATGCCCTAAAGGAAGTGCGGATTTTGTCCACTCATCGTGGAGCGACTGTCGCTGACACTGTAGAATGGATATGATGTGTTATTTGAGATCTTTCTCAAATAAACCCTGTTCGGATGACGCAGCATCGTGAGGTAAGCAATACGTTGTTCGATTGATGAGGGCTGTTCAATTCACCGTGGAGTATGTACAATATGCTGTTTGATTGATGAGAGTTGTTCAATTTCGTGTTGTAAACAATGAGTACCCATGCCTTTTGGCCATCTTGTGTGGTCATATATTTCCGACACTTAAGACCTTTGTAGACTGACAAGACTGAGTGTATGGCGTCGTGAAAAATCTGTATAAAAAGAAACATTCCAGTTGCATTTTACTTTGTTCTGCCGTGCACAGATTCACCATAAATGATTTCATTTGCTTTTTGTGCTATAAAACACAAAAGAAACAATAAAATGCAGCAATTTAGCCGCCCCCAGCATCTGGAATTCTGCCTATGCAGGCTACCCCCGCACACTGACGAAAAAACACACAGCCCAGAGCAGTCGTGCAACACTGACATATACTCTCAAGACCAGGGAGGCACGCTGTAAATCGCTTCATGTTAAAGTGTCGCTGGAAAGGTCTATAGGTGGGACAAACACCCTTTCTTATGTACCAATGGACTCTCATTTCACAAACTACAGCGCACAAAAACACCTGTCCTATGGTGTTGCCATTTTCCTATCAACAAGAAACAGCACTTCTGTGTGGCACTGAATGGAACTTCTTGGTGGGCTTTTGAAAGCTTTGCACCTTCCTCTAATCAGTGATGTCTGGAATGTGTTCCTGTCTTTTACAGTTTGTTTTAAACAACTTTTTAAATAGGTCCTTTTTCTTTTTTTTTTTTTAAATAGCCTGGCATATTCGAAGACACACTAAGTTCATAACAGTTCGCAGGTGGATCCCTCTTCTCCTCACAAGGCCACTTTGCAATCGATGGGCACCGAAGAGAGGTTGCCCCTGGAGTCACTCGAAAGCTATGCTCAAACCAGTGGTTCTCAAATGAGGTTCCGCAGACCTGTTGGGGTCCGCGAAGCCCTCACCTCACCTCAACCCTTACCGCACCACCCTCCCCCCCTTTTCTTGAGAAAAAAAATGCTTTTTTTGTTCACCATGGCTAGATAGTACAAGCTACCACCCATTATAAAGGATACAACCGTTACCATCTACCCATCCATTCATCCTTTTACTTGATGCTTCTCATTTCTCATATTTATTATGACAGTAGAGGATGCCCTTTTCACACCGCGATCCCCCTAACCTTTCCCCATTGCTACGGCTGGTCCCCAAGGTGTTGCCCATGCTTGAGAACCATTGCCTCAGACTATCGCCACCCTTTTCTCTTCATTGTCTGGCACTAACATGGAAGCTATTCATTCGTTCGAGTCAATGCAACATTCAATTCCATGCCAGCAGCTCATAGGTGCCGACACCTCTCTTCATAGAACAACGCACCTTGCTGAATGCAGTGACGGATACGAAATCAGACTTTTAGAACTTTAACTACAGAGTAGGAAGATTCTTGCAATATTGTGTTTCGCCGCCATGGTATGTTTTAGCAAGCAAGACGCCGGAAAGGGCTTTTCGCGTTTTTCATCAGGCACAATGGCGGAAGTTAGTGGCAACTGGCAATACTTATTATATGCAACAATGAAGCTGAAGTGATGCACACTGAGTGTACCATATTTAATTGCCTCTAGTCGTACCGTCTGTTTGAGGTATAAAAGTCTGCAGTAAGTACACATAGGGAATAGCAGTTTCCCCAACAAACGTCTTTGAGACAAAAAAAAGGCCGGACATTCCTCCGTCACAGCCAAATTCGAAGGCTTCCGAACGCCTGAACCCACCTGTGGCACTGGAGATTTGAGAGTATCCTCGAGTTGCGCAGGTAAGGGTTGGCCGGGGTACAGCCAAGAGCAAACTGGAAGCGGCCCTCCCTCAGTTTGTAGGCATTCCTCCTACTCAGCACTGCCGTCAGCACTTCCTTTACCTGGTGCTGAAAAGGACGGAAGATGAGACTCGGGGGCACTATAAACGCTCAAAGACATAGGAGAGAAGGCTACGTAGAAACTGTAAAGGTCGGTTTAGACACCTGCGTTTGAGTGCGTTTGACGGCGTTGCGTCGAGAACCGAAAGCGAGTCACCGGCACATCTGTGTTTCGTATGAAGAGTGGAATCCAATTCAAGGAAACATCTTGGCAAGCGATATAAGCAGCAGGAATGTTCTGGTTTCTCGCTGCCGCAATGCAGTCAGACGCAATTAAACGCAACTGTCTCAACCAGGCTTAACTCTTTTCTGCCATTCTCATCTGGTCAGTGGCTATCGCCTCACCTTGACTGCTGTCATGACCAGCTGCACGGCCCTGTCATCCACACTGTCGAGCCCAC
This sequence comes from Ixodes scapularis, assembly GCF_016920785.2. NCBI lineage: Eukaryota > Metazoa > Arthropoda > Arachnida > Ixodida > Ixodidae > Ixodes > Ixodes scapularis. Next base: position 22,325,969 of record NW_024609868.1, read on the forward strand.
AGTCCCAGGCAATGACAAACATGCGTCCGTGAACCAAGAGGGCATCTGGTAGGCAGTGCTCCCTCGAGCAGAAGCCGAGGCTCTTGGCACTCTCCGAGGGGTCTCTTGCCTTGGCATGGGGCACGTGCTTGGACGGGACTGCTGGCACAAAACGTTTCTGCAAAGATAACATTGACCTCTGGTTAGATAACCAAAGCACTAGAAGCCAGCGATTAATAGAACCCCCACCAATAACCATAACCCCCCCCCCCCCCCCCCCGGTTAAGCTGGACACCTCATAAAATTCGCTAAGCAAAGTATGAAAACTTTGACCATACAACCCTCAAAACCCCAATAGAGCAAGAATTTTTTTCTGAAGAAACCCCCACTAGCAGTATGGTCTTTCAGAATTCACTCAGCGCATGACACAACAATTGCTCTCATACTAGTTTTCAGCTGATCAAAAACAAGAGCAAAACATGTTTGGCTCCTCGTGGAGCATTGATAACTTCCTCCTTTATGCGGTGAATTAAGATACTTGTATGTGCAATCGAGATTAGACATTTCTTATTTTATAGAATCATGCAAGTTTCAAAATCAAAATGAACCTGTCTTCTTCTACAACCACCAAATCTTGTTGAGAGAGCTACTTTGCACAGCCTAATGCAAAGTAGTTTAAGACTTGCTGTTGTCTTGGGTTGATGAGTGTAAAGACCCCTCAGTAATTCTGTGGCAAGATGATTAAATTAATCAAACAGTTTGATTACAAAAGTGTTTAGGGTGATACTCCATTCATCCCTAAGCTGACAGTGCAGCGGAAGCTATGTGCCCGTTGGACCAGTCATATGTCCATCTTTCGCCACATGATTATGCTCCCTCCTCGTACCCAAGCACAGAATCAGGTGATGAAAGAAAGGCGGTTAACTGGTCCGGCAAGCACGTAGCTCCCACCGCACTGTCAACTTGAGGGTGGATGGAGCATACATCCTCCTCCCCTGCAGTAGTTCCCATGAAGCACAATGCAGAGAGGAAAAGAAAAATGCGGGGAAAACGCACAGCCGCAACTCACTTCGAATGTCACCCGAACTGGTCTGCCTTTGGCTTTTAGCTTGGTCTTCTTCGTCTTGTCACGGTTTTGAGCACTGTCGCCAGAAACCGAGTCACGGCCTGTTGTGCAAACATTTTGCCAATATTTAACGGAGCTGGCCAAAACATGTAGCAATGCGGAGAAACAACTCAATATTTCACCTGTGCATGGGCTTTGGCACTTGTTGAAGAAGGCTAGCAGAAACTCGTTGTGTGCATGAACTAGATGGATAAAAATCAAATTTAGTATAAATTAAAAAAAAAAAAAGATTGCAGTTATTGAGGGAACACTACTAGCATATGAACCTTTAATTGTACTGCTGTCGTTGCTACATATTACAATCAGGAACAGATGTTAATGACTTAGGGAAAGTCCCCAAATCGAAAAAGGTTCAAGCAAGCCTGAACTGACTTTTATCCGAGGTAAAACCCCACTAATGTCGTCTAAGCAACTGAAAAATCCGTCAGGTCCCAACTTTGACCTTAGGACCACTTCAAGTCTAGTGGAGTGGTCTGCAACTGAGCCAACCAGGATTTAGCCGTCAGTAGAGCAAATGAATGTGAACAGTCGACACCTATGTTAAACATGCAAACCATAGGTCTGATGAGCACGCTGAGCCAACACCTGATCAGCTCAGTTGGCAGGGTGCTCTGCTAGTCTTGGAGAGGGTCTAGGACCAAAGTCAGGATAAAGCACATTTTTTTAGCAGCACATTAGTCAACCAGAGGGCGCGAGTTACATTCCACCTCAGGTAAAATTAAGTTTATTGTGTGTATCAGTGAATGAGCTCTATAGCAATCAATTAAGAGTAAAGCTATATGCACGACGTAGTGCAAATCAACCGGAAATGGCTAAACACACAATGCGAACCTTGTTGGGTCTCGTATAAGACAACTCGTCAAAACAAGCATCTGAAGCTGTAGCAAAGCTTAGTGGAAAGGTGTCTGCTTCATATGCAGCAGACCCTGATTCAATCTAAAAAGTGGGCATGCTTTTTTTTTTATGTCAAACTTCTTTTTTTTTTGGTCGAACATTCGGCAATATTTACATTTCTTTTTTACAATTATCACTGAAAAATACAAATGTAGACGAAACTACACTGAACTAAATGGTATGGGACTTCCTTTCCGAAGGGGCAATGGGGGACGGCGTGACTTGGGTTGCCGGCTGGACATCGCGAAGTGGCGTGTAGGGGGGGGCCAGGTGGGTTAATAGTTTTGTAATGAGCAGCCTTAGACTGTCATCACAAAGCAGGGTGAACTCAGGCAAGGGGGTGGGTTAACATGCTCCCCAGTGATACAGGCACCATCCGAAAAGGATGACCCAAAAGGCATGAACTCTCCATGTTGCGCATATACCTATTTCCTGTTAAAGTGCACGAAGTCGTGCGTATAGCAACACGCAGCAACTGCAGACACTGTGAGCAGACGACACGACACACTACTGGAAGTATACATGGCTTACGACCGCCTCCATGGGTTCTGTTTAGGCCTCTAGAACGCAAGACGTAGAGTTTGAACACAAAGATCCTTTGGGTTCTCGCTGATCATTTTTACATGTGACGACACTTCGTAGTGCTGGTTGTTGTTCCTACTTACTGCTTGCTTTGAAGCATGCCTATGCAATAATATTAACGTAGTAAAATAAGTTCGCGACCTCGAAATCAAGAAAAGCCCTCAAGTGGTTACAGGCAGGACCGTACATAACACAGAAACAACACCATCATGACGTTAATGCAACAGGAAAAAATGAACTCTCCCGAGTTAAATAAAGGAACAAACAGACACAGATTGTCTCAAACGTACTCGATTCGCCGCTGAGTATCTTCCTGGCTTCGATGTCGAACTCGTCCTTTGTGAGCTGAAACGCACAAGGGAAAATATTTTCTAAAAAAAACCTTCATCAGCGCTCGTTTGCGCGCGCCCTAATTTTTTGTTAGAAAACATTTCTTTTATGAAGCAAGTCGCTCCTAAAACGTGTCGTTACTCACCTTCTGGCTGAACCAAAGTCTCAGGCAGTTTAAGTATCTACAAGAAAATGAACATGTAAGTGTGAATGAGCGAGCGACCGAACATAGCTATGGTACGACAGATCGGCGTCCGTCAGATCGAACGCACTGCGCTCCGCGATACGTCATTCTAAACAAAAGTTTATTCACGAAAGCAGACTGCTCGTGTTTAGAGCGTAGCTTGACCGGTGAGTTTTAACAAAACAGAAAAACGAACACGTATCACTCACGTTTTAAATCGTTCACCTAAAACTTCAGAAAGTTTCTGTTTGGCTGCCAGGAGTTGGTTCGTGGACGCCGCCATCACGCTTTTACCACAGGAACCGGAAAACCGGAATTCCCCAAACTGCAACCTACCAAAAACGTGTCAAAAATTGTAATTAGACAGGACCTTCAATTTTTATTACGCCCCATATATAACTTACGAAACTTTATGAAACAAAATAAAAATTAGTTGAATCTTTTATTTTTGCTCACTCAAATTTTAACCACAATGTTGCTGACATTTTGTTTGACGTGTTTCTCAATTCTTCTCCTTTTCACTTTTCGCCTGTGTGCGGCTGGGAGGTTAGGATGGCGAATGTTCCAGCGAGGGAAGTTATGAGCACCGCCGAAGATTTAGCGGACCAGGTAAGCGCCCAAAAACCGTCTCAGAACACTTGACGAACCGAGCGTCGTCGACCGCGTGCCCCAGCGCCGGCTTTTCTAGCGGTACGGAACGGGCCGCGCTAGCCCGCACCGATGAGCGGGTGACACGTATTTGGGAAGGATGACTCTACGTGTCACACCTTATCGCACGAGACACGGCACAGAAGCACTCTAGTTCGCAACGTCTAACGAGCACGACATCTTCATAGCACGCGGAAAACTCTGTGCGAGAGTGTAATCAGCGGTTACCTAGCATTGCGTGCTGGAAGTCGCAGAACTGCTGCACGGGGTTTCAAGTTCGCCGTCGATCGCCGGTTTCGCCGACCTTTCGAACCGATATCATCTTCCGTGCTCTGCCAGATCTTTAGATGAGACGCATTTGTGTTTTCTGTGCTCCCGAAATCGGTCAGCCGTATTTCTTCCCCTTCGTCTATTTTGTGTTTGTCAGAGAGGCCTGTTGACGTGCATGAGCTAGCGTAAACAACTAGTGTGGCATATGTGTTTCAGTCAGGTCAATTTAAAGTTGTAACTCGTTTATATTTTTAACGTGATAGAGAGGTGTTGTTTCACGCTCTTTGAACATGACGTCTATCCGCATGGGATGTGCTACGTTATTACGTCACGTAGCTTCCACAGGTGGTTGAGGCCAAAGATGAGAGAAGCACCCACTCTTCCCGGCTAATAGCAGCAAGTTGTAAGCCGTAGCTACGTTGGTATTCAGACATCGCCCACACAGAAAAAAAAAACAAAAAAAAACGTCTTCGGGGACTCTTCACACATAAATTTTATGTAAATATTCGTACCTCAGTTACTCGTTGCCCAAAAGCAGTAAGCTCATTTAGTGGTTTATGTGACAAGGATTAAATTTATCTCTACGCTTCTCTGTGCGATGTGACATATAGTAGCGAGTGTAGCATTCGTCCAACTGATTGTCGTCTTGTGGAGAAGAGAATTTTGCTTCAGAGACTTCCTCCAAGGCCTTTTGACAAAGCTCATTGTCTCAAACACAATAACTCGGTGCCCATGGAAGGTCCCTTCTAGGGATGTGTTCTGCTCAAAACTGTTCTCTATGACAGCACAGCTTTTTCTTTGTAAAAATTTGCACACCAAATTCTAAAATTTTTATTGGGAAATGCCAGGGATGGGCAAAATACGTGCAAATATGTATGAAATACAAATACAAAATACTTTGTCAAAAATGTATTTAACTGCAAATCTAATTAGATTTCTAAAAAAGCATTTAAGTACAAGATACAAATGCAACCAAATGTATTTGGTCTCCTCCAAATGCTTTTCCAAATACATTCCTCAAAATTTGTGTCGGCGACTTCAGGGCACCTGCGACGGGTTTCTGGGTATCTCATTTTAATTTTGCCTCGCACACTCGGGAGTTAGTGTGCTGTCTAGTAATGTAATAGAAATGTTGGACGTAATAGGTGAAAAAAGTACAGAGCTTCAAGCAGCTTTTTTTTGTCTATTACATTTTGGTATAGACCAACAAAGAACCGATACGACTAAGACGCGCAGCACTAGCTAGAGATTTTTTTTTATTGTTGCAACTCGCACCAGTTACGAAAATCTGGACGACCCGCGCATTTAGAATGTTCCAGGCAAAAATATGGATGGAAATCGGGCTGGAAAGCATCGCAAGTTGTCACAGGCACTTATTTAGCCAGTCTGCCTGTGAACGTCGATTTCGTCACTATTCTCGCCCTGGACTAGCGCCATAGTCACGGTCACTAAACGCTTGTGCTTGATTGAGAGACACTTCATTCGGTGCAGAACATAGTTTTCTTCCTGCTCTGGACAGTGACAATAAGTTTGAGGGATGTATTTTCGCCCACAAAATTGTATTTAATTACAATTGTATTTGAAATACCCACATTTTAGTATTTAAATACACACATCAAATACATTACCCAATTTGTAATTAAATACAAATGCAAAATACACAAAGTATTTGAAATACATATTTAAAATACTTGTATTTGAAAAACTGCCCATCCCTGGGAAATGCTTTATCCACATATTGTGATGCAGGTCGCCCTAACATGAGGTCAAGCTTGATCAAAATGTTTGACTTGTTATCATGTAACATCAAACTTGATAACTTAAGCTGGTGCTGCACATAGTGCATACTGGTAAAGTAATACAGCGAGTAAGTTTGTCTGCTCCTTGCACAGTGGCGAGCTCTGGCATTTTCTGCTAGTACCGAGGTCTGTTTTGCCTTTTCTATGACTTTTGGATATCTGCCAGCTCTTTACAAACAAGGACTTAGCCTTCAAGAAAGGGGAAGTGAAATAGTTCAAAGGGTAAGTTGTTCTTTGTGGGATAACAGCTACCAGAAGCGGTACAATGGACAAAGAACTCATAGCCATGATGTTGTTTGCCGTCCACCAAAGCTGTAGCCTCTTCGTACATATGATAACTCCCTTTGATGTTTTCGTACACTTGCTCTTATGTTCAAAGGGACACGTTTTGGTTGAGTTGCTCGCCGTACAGCTTCTAGGACAGCCTTTTGGTGGTTTGCTATAAGGTTACAAAAACCCACAATGGCATATCTTCACGCTTACTTTGCTGTATTCTGTGCATCGCTCACAAGCTAGTAGTACTGTGGTCAATATTTTCAAAAGAATGAGTGGGCAATTTCTTTTGGGGCATGCAGCTGTGACATGTAGCCTTAAAAACCAGACCTCTAACTGCTGTAGCAGGAGTAAACAAGACCCAGAAGCAAGACAATAAAACAATGGCAGGAAAGCATCAGTGTCACTTTAAAAGGGCAGCCCGGTTTTCGTCTCTAAAGTGAAAGCCAGAATTGCAGAAATATTGGGTCATTGCCACAGCTTTAAGGGGCACTGAAGTCATTTTTGAAAAAGGTCATTTTTGATCTTATATTGTTTAAAATGTGTTAGTTCCCGCATATACCAAGTCCTATATTACAAAACCGCCTATTCGTCTCGGGGCAATAGAAAAACATGTGGACTCTTTTCTCTCGAGGACTACATTGGGTTCCGAACGATTTTACTAAAACTCGTTTTGTAGACAGTCTGGTGGGTACACATTCGGATAAGATTCCTCTTTTTATTCGGGGGCGAAGCCATCGCTTGCAACTCGCCGACAAGCGCCCTTCGTCTACAGGTTCACTCGGAAAAATTCTTCCCAAAAAGGGCGTGTCGCAATCTTTGAACACACGTTTAACGAGGAAATAAGCTACACAGAATTCTGATTTAGGGTTTGTTGAGTTGCTTAGAGCGTCTAGACTGAGTTGTCACTACAAAAGAATGATCTCAGAACCGACTTCAGTGCTCCCTTAAGTGTACAGCTTGTGCAGCGAAACAGAAATGCTGGGATTATATTGAAACCTGAAGGTGCACCTTGTCTCTGAACAGAAGGGCCTCAGTGCTTCAAATTTTTCCATTGCGTGACTGTCACCAGCAGTGCTCCACGTCACTTTAATTTTAGTGTGATAGTGACAACAATAAGACTGTTTTATCACCAGTGTTGTTGGTGAGTGCCAGTTTGGTGCTTTGAGAACTGGAAATTGTTCACTGAGGGAACTGAACAGGGAAGGCAAAGTTTGACCATTAAGATCTTTAGACATATAGACCTGGCTCTATTGATCCCTCGTAGCTAGGTACCCTTTAAGAGGTTATTGATAGACAAGTGTAAGGAATTCTTAAATTTTCCATATAAAACAAAAGTGCACTCATTAAACTCAATGAAAAAACAGTGAGTGCACAGGCAAGCTGGTGGATGTTGATCATGATGTGGAAAACCCGAGACTGTGGCAAAAGCAGGGAACCTTGGTCGAAGTCTTTTTTTCTTCGACCAAGGTTCCCTGCTCTTACCACAGTCTCGGGTTTTCTACATCATGATCATTAAACTCGTGGTAAACAAGCTGCTATATCACTGGGAAGTCGGTCAGGTTATTGACAATCTTATACAAAAGGAACCCTGTGAATAAACTGTGTCCCACATGACTGATTCCAAACAAAGGAATCTTGAGAAGTGCTCACTGCCAGAATAAAGCTTAATTCTTTATGACTTCCTACGTGACAATGAAATTATTTTCTTGATATACCACTAAATATTCTCAGAACTAAGAGCTTGGGAGAATCCCGGCTCAGGGGAAGGAGGTTAAAGAGGCTGTGCAATGATATTTGTACTTTCAGTAAATACTGCCTAAGGTTAATTCTTGACATCCATAACGTAAAAAGCATGCATTAGTTTCTCTCCACGCAATGGCAGTCGCACAAACAATTGAGAAAAAATGTGATATGGTGTAAAGTTGGACTAGTACTGTCGAGACCGGTTTTAACGAAGTAAACAGGATTTGAAATCGCTTCACTATATCCGCTTCTCCGTTATATATGAACTCATACAAATAACATGAAAACAAAAGATAACATGGGTTGTCATGGGCACATGTTTATCGAGCCTGCAGAAAGCAGTTAAAGCCTCTCTGCATGCGTCCTCTGCTAGATCGGAGCCGCTTCTCGCCAACTGTGAGAAGCTCCGATCGTACAAAGATCCTGCTACGTATGGACCGTGTTGACAGCTGCGACGGCCCCGCGGAGGACGCCGGCAGTGGACGACATCCTTTACGTTTATGCGCACTCCGTCGAAAACGGCATGCTTTCGATTTAGGGAGATTGCCTTCGTCTTCCCCTTCGAGGTGCTGGCGGTGCCGGGGCTCTCCATCGATGAGTGGTGATGATTTGCCGAATCGGTGCTTGAGCGAAGTATACATTTGCGCAAGAGCGGCCTCACTGACCAGACACCGACACTGATCACGAAGCAAACAAAGAAGCACGCTCAAGTTTGTCTCTCGTCGGTTTAGAGAACCTAGATTTCAGAGATGGGGCGACCGCTCGATCGAGGTCACGTGGTTTGTGGGCCGCATTTTCAAAACGAGCTGCAGCATGCAAGGATTCAAAACTCAAAAGCTCTCAGCTTCTGCACACCTCGCCACACTGGCCATGCGACAATCAAATGCAGGCGTGCTTACTGCTCCCTCTCTTAAATGTAGGTTCTCTCCGTCATGTCCACCGGAACGTAGTCTCTAACGCTCTGAAATCCCCTATCGGCATACCACGACGGCTTCTCCGCGTACGATTCGGTAAAGCCGCTTCCCAGGTAAGGAGCGGGGAGCAGACGACGTTGCGGAGACTGCTGCCAGTGGCCTTTCCAGCATTTTCTGCAGCCTGTTCTGGGTGGCTTCTTGGCAGAGGCAGCAAAGTGCGGTGGTCCGAGAATTAGTAAACTTTCAGAATTTTATTGTTTTTTTTTACTTATCACGAAATTTTTTTCGCTTTATCCGCGGGAGCCGCTCAATTTTGTGCGCTAAAAACAGACACAAATCTATTGAAAAAGTGCAAACAGGAATAGGAAATCGTGATCGCTTTGCTGTAGCCGCTATTTCGTTATAACCGGTTTTGGCAGTAGTTGGTAATGCATAGTTATAAAATAAAAAGTGTAAAAAGGCTAGACATAAACAAATGAAGTTCAAACACACGTCTATGAACCTAGTCTAGTTGTCCCTCATTTTTAACATTGATTTTATTTTATAACTAAAGAAGAAAATGAGCAATGTTCATCTTCTTCACTTGCAGCCAGAATGAGTGGCCACATGATCTGGTGCAAATTATATGCCGCCAATGTTCATCGTAGCCACGCGGCGGCTTTGATAGAGCACATAACACAGCTGAGCACCAGACATTGTTAGAGTTGGACTATTCCCATCGTTACAGTGATTGGATACAAACAAATACTTGAAGGTTAACCCTCTTACGGAAGGTTGCTAGCCCAAGTCGAGTATTTGTGGTGTGCTTGTGTCCAATCCACGAGCCACATTTGACTATCTGTTTTTTTAGTTTGATACCCACAGTGCCCTTTGGCATTACAGGAGAGGGCTTGACAACAAATAAATAAAACAGCTGGTAGATGATATTAAAAGCACGGTAAATATAATTTTCGAGAACAAACTCACAAACACTTGTCAACAAGGTTGCATACGGCAGCTTTTAAGTGTGAATACTTGAAAGAATAAAACATTGAGGACGAGACAGGAACGGTACTTCTTTCCTGAAAGAAGTCCCGTTTCTGTCCTCGTCTTCAATGTTTTATTCTTTCAAGTATTCATAATAGTTCAACAACACGCTTGCTTTCAATTATTCATCTTTTAAAAAGTTGACAAATAGCATCAAGATGAGTACCGATAAAAAAAAGAACCTATCAACAGTTTTCTGACATCCCTACAGAAAGGTCTTGTTTGCTAATATGAGATTTGCAGGACTGTAACATGACACTTGGTATCTTGGCAGATAAAGGCCATATCTAACAAGGTTTTATATTCAGCTTTGGCAACAGTTCCTACACTTAGCCTGCTTTTGAGATTCCATTAAGCCTGTCAGCCATATTACATTCCTAGTTCAGGACTTCAGTGTGGCATGGTTTAAATGTTTTTTAATGGCACAGGGAACTGAAAAAATCCCTTCGCTTGTAGGATCTTGCAACCAGAAAATTGTAGGACGACGAAAGTAATCCCTGGAGAAGGGGAACAAGAGGGACAAAGGACAAACATAAATCTCCAAACACAGCTAGGTGACTGGTGAGCGACCGAAAAAATCCGCCTGGTACGGGTATCGAACCTGGGACCTCTCCATTACAAGTGGAGCGCTCTACCAACTGAGCTAACCAGGGGTTAGACGTTTTGCACAATATTGCAAATTGCAAGCTTCACCCTTGTTGGTGTTCGACTGGTGGCAGCTGATAAAACCCGTTTGCTCTACTGACGTCTAACCCCTGGTTAGCTCAGTTGGTAGAGCGTTCCACTTGTAATGGAGAGGTCCCGGGTTCGATACCCAAACCAGGCGGATTTTTTCGGTCGCTCACCAGTCACCTAGCTGTGTTTGGAGATTTATGTTTGTCCTTTGTCCCTCTTGTTCCCCTTCTCCAGGGATTACTTTCATCATTCTTGTCCAGCTCGCTTGCACCTTTGCATTCAATTGCATTATAAAAATTGTAGGACTATCATCATATGAAGTTGACTGGGATTAAACACACTAGCAAAACAGAAGTAACATTTTATAGCAGCCTTACTGGCTGTGTCCTCCCTATTCCCACTAAGAATCTCCTTACACAACATCTACATGTTAAGATCAACAGCGCCCTTCGACGCAGTTGGGACAAAGTTTTGCTGGGTGCCGAGTCACGTTGGAATTTCGGGCAACGAAGAGGCGGATGAATTGGTCATGTCTGCTCGAGGCTCATCAATAACATCCGATGGCTTACCATACCAATATCTGAAACCGCTTCTGAGGAAATCTATTTTTCACAAATGGCAGCTGGAATGGTTACAGAGAGCAACAACAAACTCCACATTATCAAGCCCGTTCTGGGCATTTTAGAGAGCTCTTGTAACAGGGAACGTTGTGTGGAGGCTTTTCTCTGCTGTCTAAGAATAGGGCACTCCCATTTGACAGGTCAGTATCTGCTTCTGACCATTTTACACATTTGATGGCATTGTTTGTCCCATCAACTACTCCGTCGATCATGTTTCTTCAAACTTTTTAGAGATCACCTTCCATTTCATCCCTCTTTTTTGCTTGGCGATAAACATTTAGTTCCTCTTGGCCGTATTTTAGACTTTTTAGAACAAACAATATTTATACCATTTGTAATTTTGTTATAGTGTGCTCCAAATATGGTGAGCTTGGCGCATTATAGCCCTCGTTGCTGCTGCTCCAGTAATCTCATAATCATCATTATCATCATGCCCGTGACATCACATCCAACCGTCCGTAACGTCAAATTTTGTTCCCCCCTTCCTCCCTCCCCCGAGGTTGACCCATAAATCCACCCCCAAATATACACCCTGGGATCCGCAACAAAACTCCGCCAGTAGGGGCAGTCGCCGTGAAACGTTCGGTTGGCCAGTCTCAAAACGTTCCTTTTGGGGGACCGCCCAGGTGCTCCGCAAAGGCAAGCATGTGCTACCGCACCTGGCCCGCTTCTGCCTGGTGAGCACCTTCCTGGAGGACGGCTGCCGGATGTGGTACCAGTGGGGGGACCAGCGGGACTACATGAACCACTCGTGGGGCTGCGGCTGGTTCCTGGCCACCCTGTTCGTGTTCATCAACCTCGTCGGGCAGCTGGGCGGATCCATTGCAGTGCTCGCGCGCTTCCAGGTGGCTCCTGCCTGTGGCCTGCTCTTCTTCATCGTCGTGCTTCAGGTGAGCCAGGCTCCTCTCTGACGTCTGGAACCAGTACCACCCAGAAGACAAGGCCTCCGTTTTTAACCCTTCCCTATTCCTCACTAGTGCATCCACGCAGCACCGCCAGCGAGCCTTGCAGCATCTTACAACGAACATGACACTTGCATGTGGCAATGCCGAGATGAACGCGTCTGCCGCTTTACGGCGAGGCGCATTTGCTGCTTGCGGCCTGTCGGGCATCCACTAATGACGACGTTAACGAAAGACCTCGTCTTCTAGATGGTAATGCTGGAATGCGTCTCCAACTAGCATGTTTACCGTGTCCTCCTTCGTGGTCCTTTGATGTTCGCTGGTTGGCATCGTTGAAGCATCGTGGTATTACCTGCCGAGATTCTGGCTGTGGCACAACAGCAGAGGTGAAGATGGGGGTATTGCTGGTCAGGCATGTCGACGCACCGCAGTTTGGAGCGAGTGGAGCGAAAGCTCACGGTATAGCGCTCGGGGATCCTGGGTTCAATCCCCACCCCTTCTCATTTCAATTTGGTCGTGCAATCACTGCTGCATGATTCGCATTAAAGACCCCAGGCTTGCAGTGGTACCGCGCAGGCTAGGCTTCTCACCCACAGCGGTGACACCAGACGCACAGTAGGGCGCTGACTAACTTATTGTCTAAACATGTACGCAGCATAATTACTTTTTCACAGAAACTGTGTGGCCTCAAAGGAGCCTTTCATGGGCTCTTTATTTTTTCAGTACAGAAGCATGCCTCTGTATTGAGTTATCTTCACTGTGTGTGAATCAAGCTTTTGTATATTGGGCTTTTGGTGTGGTAGTAATGTTTGAAGGTGGGTTAAACATATTATTGAAATAGCTTTCAGGTTCAAGTTGATAGATTAACTTTAGCAGGCTTCCCAAAACATGTCATATAGTGAAGGTAGCAGAGTCCCTTTTAAAATTGTTCAGCAATCCCCTTGGCATACTTTACAATGTTAGGCAAAAACCTGCTTCTTGACTGGTGGTAATAGCATATTTGCACAGCTTCTCCCACAGGATTAAGAAAGTGGCTGATAAGTACAAAGTCCCTATAATCTTTTCAGCGCCTTCTAAGTTATCTCGTTTGTGTGCTTCCATTGAGAGAGCAGGACTTCAATCTGTGGGCAGATTGAAGTCCATTATTATTTCATTATTTCAAATATGTAGCATTATTTCAAATATGTAGCATGTGCTGTCGGGGTCGTTTGTAAGAACCTTTCTCCTGTGGTAAAGTGTATATTGGGAAGATGGGTAGATGTGTTAGTGTTAGAGCTTGGGAGCATTCTCTGTCTCTGAGATCTCCACCTTCGGTTCACCTTGCTGTTCATTGCGGTAGATGTGGCTGTTCACCTTGGATAGGTGACACTAAAATTTTGGTTAGACATTCACAAAAAATGGCTAGGGAAATTCATGAAGCATTTTACATTCGGCTGCACGGTTCCGATCTCTGCATCAGTTCAGAGTCAATTATGCTATCCACTGAAGAGTTCGAGTTTGTTCATAGTTTGAGCCCGTTTGTTTGATGCTTCGTTTCAGCTTCCGTGGGAACAATTCCACGGATAAAACTGCGTACATGCAGCCTGAAACGGTGCCTACACTCCTCGAGGCCACGTGCAAGACGGGGACGCACAGGGCATTGGGGTTCGCGCTGTAGTTTTGGCTTGGTTCGGACCTGAAGTGGAATGATGTATAGTCTTATTTTTTTTCCAGTTTTTATTTGTATTTTTCTTTAAATGGTACTTTCTAATGATAAATTTTTCGGATGGCAAATGACAGTGAAGACGTCCTACATGTGGGATTCTTCTCTTTCCTTTGTTTGCCTTCTTGTTTTGATGTGTTTTAAGAAGACGAAAAAGAGAGTGAGTCGTGAGTCAGCGCTGTGTCTGTGTCCTTCTTCTACTTCTCCTTGTGTTTTCTTGTGCTGTTTTAATCATATGTTTTCTGGTATGTGACCCAGAAAAATTCTGGGCCACATATCAAAAGCTTAATAAAAAAAAATGTAGAGAAAACTTGTTAAAACTCTGTAAATAGTTATGTTTTGCAAGATGTGATGCGTGCATGAACACCTGCTGCTTATCTGAAAGAATTGTCCCTAGTTTTGATTTAAAGATGTCTGTTGTGTGGATTTTAGCTTATTTGTGAGTGTGATTCCAGCTTCTAGGTGTTTGTAACTAGGTGGAAGATGACTTCAGATTTCTGCAATAAACCAAGAAATATTAAGGATCTTTTTCTCACAAAGTTAGATAGGACAGAGATGTTACGATTGAAGTAGGAGACTGCGCATTCTAATATATCGTGAGTTTCAATATCTTTTAAATCAACCTATTAGATGAAATGAATGTTTTGCTATACTAAACTCTATCAATTAAACAAACTTCACAGTAATCTTAGTATTGGTATGCATAATATCAAATTCCTAAAGAAGTCTTCTTATGCTTCATAGTCGCTATTGCATTTAGTTTCAAGCACAATTTTTACGTCTTTGCCCTCGTTGCATCATGCTTCGTGGCCTGCTCATCAAATGAACTGTCTTTTCATTTTACTTCTACAGACATTTGCCTACAGCATATTGTGGGATCTGGGCTTCCTGCTTAGGTAAGCATTAAAGCTAAGCTGCTCCTTGTTTTTGAACATGTTGCCTACTTTACCCCTTGAATAGAACCGTTACTATAATCCTCAAACAATCTTACGCCTCCAGGTCAACTTTTGAGAGGTGTCCAAGATGGGGTACTCATCATAATATCCCGAGATGTAGCCTACCCAAAATCGAAGGCAAATCAAGTGAAAATAAAAATTGGGCCAACTTTGAATGTGCAATAAAAAGAGTAAAATAATTATTTTATTTTTATCTTGTGATTGGCAGAGGCTTGTGATTGCAGGGAGGGGCGATGAACCAAAGACGAGTGTTCTTCCCAGTCAGCAATGTTCTCTCATCTACCTCCGTGGCCAAGTAACACCAATTCTGCCGAGGTCACCATTGGCCAGGGTTTTGCAATTACTAGAAGTGGGCTATCTTTCAGTGTAAGAGATATTACATACATATTACGCTTTGACGGGGCTCCCTTTGGCCACTGCGCATCAGTTTCCACGACCGACACCCCATGGCGCTGCGTGTTCGTCAACGCGCCGCTAAAGCGCTGTTCACATATATGCGACCAAGTAAGGTTGAGAGAGACCAGACCGGTTTTTAAGCAGAGGACATTATGTATAGCTGCATTTGGTTCACCCATAAGCTGACAGACAATGGGGTGAAAGCTATGCGCTCGTTGGCAGTTTCGCCGCGTGATCGTGCTCCCGCCCACACCCATACGCAGAAAGCGGGGTTGGGCGACGATAAGGAGGCGTCTGATTGGTCCGGTGAGCATGTGGCTCCCACCGCACCGCCAGCTTATTGGTGAGCCTCCGCTCACCAATAAGCTGGCGGTGCGGTGTAACAGTCGGGACACGGTTCAAAGCCAGATTTCTTCGCCCTTTCTGCAGGAGCGTGTCCCTGATGGGAGCCCTCCTCCTGCTGGTCGCTGAGAGCCGGGTGGAGGCCAAGAGCCTGTTTGCGGGCGTCCCGTCCCTGGGCGAGAACAAGCCCAAGTCTTACATGCAGCTCACGGGGCGCATCCTGCTGGTCTTTATGTTCATCACCATGCTGCGCCTGGAGCTGTCCCTCTTCCAAATCCTTCAGAACCTAGTGGCCACGGCCCTGATGGTCCTGGTCACGGTGGGCTACAAGACCAAGCTGTGCGCCCTGGGGCTGGTGCTGTGGCTTACGGCGGTCAACGTGTACTTTAACGCCTGGTGGACAGTCGAGTCGTACAAACCCATGCGAGACTTCCTCAAGTACGACTTCTTCCAGGCCATGTCGGTCATCGGAGGCCTGCTCATGGTCGTGTCCCTCGGGCCGGGTGGAGTTTCGCTGGACGAGCACAAGAAGCACTGGTAGCCTCCCGCCGTCCGTTTGTCCGCACTCTCCAAGAAGAAAAGGAATGCGCGAGAGGTTGGGAGGGGGGGTTGCTCGTCATGTGTTGGACGGCATGCCGAACAAGATTTTGTTTTTCTTCGCAAAGGCTGATCTGTTGGATCGAGGTTTCGTACGATTCGTGGGCTTCATTTGTCCGTATTATATGCCCCATTCACACGACCGGCGTAAAGGTGCCTTTAGCAAAGGTAGGTAGGTCCCTTTGCCATCGGCAAATCAGCCCATGCTCTTGGGTTGCGGTTACATGGCACACGCATAGGATCACAAACTGATTCGTCGCTGACCATAAAAGTCCCTTAGCCGAAGGCACCTTTATTAGTTTGTAAATAGGGCATTACTTTGTTCCTTTTTCTTATTTGCCTGTATAAAAGGAAATTGATGGTAAAACAGTAAAAAATTATGTGATTTTTTTTTTTTTACTGTCATTTTGCTGTTTATCTTTGCATTTTTCGTTTTTGAAGAGACGAGAAAGTGGGACATAAAATACAAATATGTTTTTTATATATGTATGTCAAGAAAGAGAAAATTTGCATGGACGCGTATGTTTGGTTTTTCTTGTTAAAGATTCTGCATAATTCATTCATTAAAGGGGAGTGTGGAAGTGCATAGTTGGGGCAAACTTTGTCAGCCTCGTCAGGTTGCAGGGCAGCGACTGCCCCCTCCTTTTTTTTTACATGCCAACGAAGGAGTGGACTCCAGGGCGAGGAAATATAGGTTTGTTTTTAACAAAGTAGCACTTGGGTACTGGTCTTGCTTTGATTTTCTATGCGGTATCGGTATACAAGTTGGGAAGAATTAATGATTTTTTTGCTTGGGGGATTGAGACTCTATCCGCTTCAAATTTACTTACAGTGGGCGAGGCATTTGGGGTGGTCCCAGTTTTTAAGAACTCTTGGATTGTTTGGAAGTTGTAACTTTCCTAATGGTCCACATCTACATCGCCTTCCTTGCGGAATCTGGACATTGTTTCCGACTATGGGAACCTCGCTTGAGGAGCCAAACTATGTGTCACCGAAATCCGTGAGCGGTCACATTCTGGAGCCTGATTTCGTTAATTAGATGTTAGCTGATCAAAATTATTTGGCCATGACACGAATATTTATGTCTGGATTAGACTACGTAATCGAATCCGTGGCTGCGAACAAACAAGAGGTGTGGCACTTTGGAGGAGACAATTTCGCTCTGTTGAAGCACAGGGCCAAGGTGATTTTGTCTTGCGTGCTTCCTAGTCCCCTGTCTGGGTTTACATGGACGGGGTTTTTGCGTATAATCTTCACTTGCCCCTAGCCCTCTCCCTCCTTGCAACTCCTTGTCTCAGCATCTCTGTCATTACCTTGACAACATTCTTTTTCCAAATGAGATCTAAGCCAATAAAAGCCTTTCCTCACTTTTTTAATGTGTTGTGCTGCTTCTGGAGTGCACAAAATGCCCTTTTTGATAGTGCAGAGAGGTGACCTGTTGAAAGTCTGGCAAAGCATTTGCCAGACATTCAAGCCTGGGGTCACTCCTCTGCACTTCCACTTGCTACATATATATGTATATATATATATATTTTTTTTAAGCATGAGTGAAGCACTTTGCATTATATCACACTGTAGGGCCATGAGGCTTGTCAAACATTTAGTAGTATCCTTTTACTTGAAATCTTCAATCTGCGTGTGCTTTTGCTTCCACAGTTGCTTGCCAGTTTCGGCATTTGCTTTTCGAACAAATACTACTTGCTTTTTTCACCACCTCATTTATAACATCTACACGTGTATGGTTCTTTTGGAGACCTGAAGTATAGTCTACTTTAGCTTATATGTGAGCAAAGCCGAAGCTACATGCACGAGCATGTTGCAGTGTGTTGCACTGTGCAAGCAACATGCACGAGCATGTTGCTTGCATTGTGCGAGCTTGCATGCTTGGCAGACGGGTATGCTGAGAGCCCGGAGCTCACTCCTGTAGCTCAGCTGTGCTTGCAGTAAGCTGGTACTGTCATGGCATGCGATTGCTTCAGGGTGTTTCTGAACCATTGTAGAAGTCTCTGAGGATTCTTTTGCATTCTAAAACTTGGTTTCTTTGGAATCCAGGAGTCTCACCCCAAAGTACATTTCTGTAAACGATGGTTGAAAGGGGTTGGTGAGGTGCTTAATTTTTGTCTTAAATATTACATTTGTTGCCTTCAAAATAAAGTTTTTAGCCTAAAAACAAAATGGGAGCAAAAATTAAAAATATTCAGTGCTGCCATTTGTTGGCAGAGCCACAAACTAGCAATGAGCAAGCCTGGTTCGTCTGAAACGGTTGAGTGCATGAACCGGGGAAAGCAGACGAGCTATACTCGTCATGAACGGTTTAACTGTCAAGGGGTTAATGCACCGCATACATTATTTCTTGATAGCTCAAGTTATCATTCCGGAAAGACATAATTATGTAGCAGGCTTGTGTTTTTAAGGTTCCAGCATTCGGTGCATGTTTTAAAACCACTTTTAACAAAGTATGTATGGTCCAGCTCCTGTGATTTCCGTTGTGGAACAGGAATATCAGTAGAAGTATAATTAGCCGTAACACTTCTTTGCAGGCAAGTCATGAAGACAAACATATCGTCACGACAAGGTTGAGAAAATAATACATTGATAGCATACACAATAGACCTCTTGCAAAATCTAAGCGATCCTACCAGCGTAGTGCGGCGCAAAGCACCTTGGGATCTCATTGGCAACAGCTTCGGTTTGGATTTTTCAATCTCTCTTCACGACACCCTGTCACGATGGAGTACAGTGCTTGCATTTTCGAATATATGACTTTTAAATTTGTAATGCCTGCCAATACGGATAGAATGCTGGGGCCCTTTTTGGGGGCAGATGCCCTGTTTGCAATCATTTAGTTAAAGAAATTGCAGTTTTGCCAAACAGCCTGTGCACGCTGAAATATTTCAGTGGTTAAAATTTGATAAACTGGTCAGATAAAGCATGCATAAATGCGCACTGGGTTCAAGGGCTATGCAATCTAGTCTTCCATGGAAGAATGGGTGTTGTTGAAAGTGCCTCAGCTACAAAAATGCTCATCTTTGCGGATAATATGACATTGCACTTTTGTAAATCCAGTGAAACTAGCCTCATCATTCTCACAACATAAATAAAATTATGTTAGTATTAGAACCGAAAGATGATATCATCTTTCGGTTCTTTTACCACGCCACTATGGTGTCGTGTTTAGATAGTACTAGCAACAAATGCACTTTGGGCAGATCCTCGAACATGTAGAGAGCTTTTTATTTCTAACTTATTTCATGGGCAAGGTCCTGATATTCTTTAAAAAGGAGCCCTGCAAATAGAGTTAGAAGGAGCAGCAGATTAATGTGCCACCAGTTCATTCTAATCCAAGGCGTTGCGATACTTGGTCAGAGTTCTCACTCATCAATATGCCAGATCTGGTAAATGCAAACGATTATTGAGTTTGCCAGTGGCACGTGAAGTCGACCTGCCAACCATGGCAACCTGGAGCACTGTATGGTTTGGCACTTTCTAGCGACTGAAGCCGGAAACATTAGGTATGCCTGAGAGTGGGCATTGTTCAAACGTGGGCTATGCGGAGAGAAAGTCGTCTGCTTCTTGCGCAGGAGTTGCGGTGACGTCAGAAAGACGTCGAGCTATGATTGGTTTTTATTGAAGGATAGTGGGTATAGCTCAAAGTAAGCTGCATCGAGATCTACCCACTATCTTTTATTCAGAAGCAATCGGAGCTTGGCGTTCTGACGTCACCACAACTCCTGTAAAAGAAGCAGACGAACTTGCACTCCGCATTGCTCCGGTGGAGCCGCTTAGCATAGCAAAAAATACTGGGTAGGCCAGGAAGCCATAGAGTAATATATTACTCTATCAGGAAGCTGGCGATCGCATAACATGCCAGTATTGTCGGAGGCTACCGACCTGGCGAGCCAATCGGAACGTGACCATGTATCACCGGAGTGCGCTTTTAAGCTTTTACTACGAAGGATAAGTATCAGGCTTTTCGTTGGGTCATATGCTCCATTATGTGTGCATTGCGCTCGTATACGTAGCGCGTATCGAAGTTGTCGGCACGCAGTGTGGGGCTTATTGTTCCCCCTTTGCCAAGTTACGAGACAGGGTATAAGCGTGGGCTCTTGCTCTGCTGGCGCCACGTGACCGTTGCCATCTGGCTATTGTGCAGACTGAGATTTCTGAGACGTCCGAGACTGACATAGTAGAGCTAGTGCCATGCCATCACGTCAACTACTGTAGTTTGAATAATAATAAATAATTCGTCATCAGTTTGAACAAGAGAACCAAATGTGTTTGTCTTTCCGTGTTCCCAGAAAAATCCGAAAAACACTCGCCAGTAAATTTTTCGTCAATTCGGATATATCCGAAAAACTCCGAATGTCAAGGTCACAGCGACAAAAGAAACAGCAAAAAAGACGGAGTTTTACAACTTAACTTTTATAAGAGCACAAGGCAGTGGTCTTGAGGAGATTCCACTTCAGTTTCATTTGAAATTAAGAACTACTGACAAAAAGGGGTTTGCTTTTTAGCACGTCAATGTTCCTTCGGGGGTCATGGTACCAGGACCTTATTTATGTTTTCGAATTTTTAATTTTATGCAGTAAAATAAACTTATTTCTAAAGAATAGTCAATCTAACAAAACTATATATTCCGATAAACCCCGAATCCCCTCCGAATAACAAACTCCGAAAGACATCCTCCGACTTTCACGAGAAACTTTGAGAGAGCTCACGTGGTAAAAAGAAACTCGACTGAAGGAGGAAAAAAACGCGGGCTCGTCCGGGATTTGAACCCGGGACCTCTCGCACCCTAAGCGAGAATCATACCCCTAGACCAACGAGCCAGGTTGGAAATCGTGTGCTTAGTTAATGAAACAACTAGTACGACCTGCCAAAAGATACAACGATAGATTTTCTTTTATTGTAATTGCTTTATCGTTGCTTTTGTTTTCATTTAATTTTAGCCCGCTTAGATAAGTATTTCAGCTCATTAGAGCCGCGGCGCCGCAGAGAGGCAAATCGCCTACCTTGAACGCCTGCGGTGCCGCTGGCGCCGGTCAAAAATTGCCGGTGGGGGCGCGTTTGTGTTTGAACCTCCGCAGTGCTATGCATGAAATCCGAAGTGCATGCGAAACTAGAAATAAAACAGCGCGGAGTAGGTAGACTGGCTTTGGGGGCGCATTGCAAAACGCCAAACCAGGGAGTACAAGGAGACATGGGATGGGCATCATTTGAGAGCAGGGAAGCGGTGAGCAAGGTAGAATTTGAGGATAGGTTGAGGCTAATGGATGGGGAGCAATGGGCACGAAAGGTTTTCAGCTATTTATACATGAGGAGTGTAGACACAAAGTGGAGACAGCGCACTAGGAAATTAAGAGGAAAGTTTTTGGGCTATAGCGAAGATACGGAAGAGCAAGTCTCAGTTAAGAAGAAAGTTAAGGCCACAGAAAGAGATCGGTGGCTAGAGGGAATGCAGGCAAAGACTGCTCTGGAAAGCTATAGATTAAACAAAAGAGTTATTGCCAAAGAAAGCATTTATGACAATTCTAGGGGAAGCTCATTGCTGTTTGAGGCAAGAACGGGTGTTCTGCGAACCAGAACATACAGAGTGAAGTACCAGGAAATTGATACAGTGTGCACTGCTTGTGGAGAGGAGGACGAGACGGCTGAGCACTTGATACTCTACTGTAAAGGGCTTCACCCTATGCCTACCGAAGACAACATAGATTTAATAAAGTCATTGGGTTTTAGAGACAGCGAAGGGAGAGTGGATTTCAAGACTGTAGAGATTACCAAGCAAAGATTAAGTGAATGGTGGCAGAAATCGAGAGAAAACTAGGTATTTTCTTATTCACTGATGGCAAGGGGGTTTCATAGCCTCACTTTCTTTGCACTGCGGAGTGAATATAGATTTCACATTTAAATATTCTAAGCTTAAATGGTAAAACAAAATGGCTAGGTGGCGTAAGCTACCGCCTGATCCAAAGGGCTCAGCCGTATTCATCCATCCATCCATCCATCCTCCGGCGGCGGCGTGTGAACGGCGCGGGGCCCGGTGCAAAAATGCAAAAACCTCGAAGGTGCACGCTTTTTTTAGTGCGAAAGCATTAAAGGGATACGGAATCGAAACTTGGAATATAGAGAAAACATCAAGAAATGAGTTCAATATGATCAGCTAAGCCTGTAATGAATAATCGCACTGTCGTATTTTGAGCAGATGGCTATATTTTATGCTCTAAATGCCGCGATTTTGGCGAGCGCTTCAAAATCAGCCATGGAGGATCAGAGTAGCGATGTGGGCGAGTTGGTTCATGCTTAGAAATAATGGAAACAGCGCGCAAACGACAAGGACGGGAGCGCTCGTCCTGTGTACTCCTTTTCCTCCCGTCCTTGTCGTTTGCGCGCTGTTTCCATTATTTCTAAGCCATGGAGGAGCGCGATGCATCTCGGGAGATCCGGCAGACGTCTTGACGTCATCATGCCTCGGACGACCAAGCGTACCGTAGTGACGAGTTTTGCCACTTGGAGGCGTCAACGCGTTACAATCTCGCTTTGTCGAAGTACCCAAGGGCTGTAGAGATCGCGGGGCCAGCACGCGCACCAAACCTGAGAACGACCGAAGCACGCGTTTGCACGTCGCGCGAGAGCTGAAACCAAGGTTTCACTTCGTTTTGGCTCTTTCCACCAAGACGCCTCGGTATTGCGTTCAGGCCTAGGCAATCTATACCAGTGAGCGGACATACCGCTGCGGCGCTGCTTTCAGAGGCCTGTTGTCGTCACGACATACCATTGAAGCTTCATAACCAACTACCAGGTGGTTTTTGATTATCGTTTAATTCACTTTAAAATATGTTTTCTTGCGTTTTCTAGCGCAATATTTATGTTTCTGTGGTTGTGCTGCTACCTGCGTCGTGTTGAAACAAAGAAATGAGCTCCAGAATTTGGTTTTCGTACCCTTTTAACTGTGCCAGGGAGAACAGCCGGCGTTGTCTGTACTCGCGAAAAATGGCACCTAAATTCTAGCGACGATATGCGAAACTGCTTGGCGGTTTAGCAGCTGCTGGCAGCTTGGCTGGCAGCACTGTGCACGCGGCCATCTTGGTAGTGTCAGGCATCTTGAGTTTCGTTTTCTCAGCATTTCCTGGGCTGCCGCTAAGTGCGATTCGGGAACTTTATTGTTTTCTGACTTCCTATCACCCAACGTGGACAAAGGACTAGGCCATCATGCCTTTCATCTCTGAGGGCACTTTGAATTATTTTTTTCGATGCAAATAAGCATGAAGTCGTACTGTTTAGTAGTAGAAGGTTAATATACAGGGTGAAACAAGGAGACGCCAAGCTCTTTAAATCGACCGCGAAATTCGGTTTCTTAACCTATCGCGCCACGACTTTGTACAGCGTTGCCCACAGATGGTGCACTTTTTTTGTAAAATTTGCAAAGAGCGAACTTACCTGAGGAAAAAGTAAAGAAAGAAAAAGGCTTAGCTTCTATGGAAACGCAGCGACGCCACCGGTCTACAAACAACACGGCGCTGTTTCGCACGGGAGACAAGAGATGGCGCAACAAACTCCGCCAACGAACGAGCATACGGCGCCGAGAGCCAGCGTCTTTAGCAGACGATCTTTTCGACTCAAAAGCGGCGCGCGTTCCGCAGGCGGCGACTAGTCGCAGAAACAAAAACAGGCCCGGTAACAACAAGGAACCGCAGTTCCTTGTCTGCTAATTACGCCGGCTCTCGGCGTCGTCTGCTCGTTCGTTGACGGCAGTTAACGTCGCAACCGCTTGCGCCATCTCTTGTCTACCGTGCGAAACGGCGCCGTGTTGTTTGCAGACCGGTGGCTTCGCTGCGTTTCCATAGGAGCTAAGCCTTTTTATTTCTTTACTTTTTCCTCAGGTAAGTTCGCTCTTTGCAAATTTTACAAAGAAAAAAAAATGCACCATCTGTGGGCAACGCTGCAGAAAGTCGTAGCGCGATAGGTTAAAGAAACCGAATTTTCCGGTCGATTTAAAAAGCCTGGCGTCTCCTTGTTTCACCCTGTATATATATATATATTTGTTACTGCCGAAAGTTTTCTGGTGGAAAATCGTGTGTTCTACAGGAAACTGTGCCCTGAGCAATATTTTTCAGGCGTAGCAAAAAGCTCAAATTGGTTTCAGATAGCATTGACCTCAAGCATAGCTGACGGATGTTTCTCTATAAATGAAGACGTGTCCAACACCGGCAGAATAACTGCTTTGACTTTCTCAAAACTACCTCTCGAGCTTCTTTCGCACTAAACAAAAATTGTGCCTCACAAAAAAAAAAAAAAAAAAAAAAAGGAGTTTGTGAAAATGAAGTTGGCACGGTTGTGTTGCTCCACTTGACGTCTGGAGCGCAAGTTTTCGCCGCCGCCGACATCAAAGTTTTAGCCACTGCGATGAACCTAAGCCGAACGTGGCGTCCTACAAAAAAAAAGAGAGCAAAATCCTGTCTCCGTGAGTGTTGAGCAAACAGACACGTCGTCCGTGCCGGCCAAGGAGGTTAGAAGTACTAGGAGGGGGCACGTTGCAATATTGGTGAAGCCTAGTCATAAAAAGTTTAAACGATTTTGTGCCCAGCGTGACCGCAGATCTCTCTGGCGATTGGTGCGCGTGACATGTCACGTGTGAGATGGATGGTTGATTGCAGAAGGACTCCTTGCATGCTTGAGCGCGCTCCGTCCGGTAGGTTTTATCAGGTCGAAGTCTAGACTGTGGTGTATTCTATTTCTAGTACCCCACAGCAAGACGAAGTCTAGCTACGGTCACGTGATGTGGTCGCGTTGGCATGGTAAGTGAGGAGAGTAAGGAGGAAAATGAGAAAGAGGCGAGCCGTCAAGGGAGCATGGCTTGTGGAGGCTACGCGGCCGACGTCATGCCCTCTCCTACCCTTCTATTCTCCATGGTGCCGGCTGTGTTTTCTATTCTCTCTCACCCCGCGCGTCATCTGCTCCGCCGTGTGGGATGTGTACCTAACATCCGGCTGGCGTTCAAACTTTGTTTGAAATCGCGTCATTTTGGAAATTTCAAGCGCAGACGCGCGGGCTTCTGATATGCAATTTATCGTGTAATGCTATGCTCGATAAAAAGACTAACCGGGTCCAATTTTGTTGTTTTTTGTTTGCAAATATAAAAAAGAAATGGGAAAACTGTGTCAGATTGGCCGATCTCTCCGGCGAAAAGTAAATCGGGTTGCTGTAGCTTTTTTTTTACTATTAAAAGTCCTTCTGGTGTGGGCCTTTGCCGACAATAAGTGCAAGTCTGGAATAATAAATAAAAACGTGTTGTTTTGACACAATAGACGCAGTGGTTCAGCCTTCAGGGTAGTACTGCTGGTGGAACAAAGATACGTTAGTTGATCATTTCCTGAAATAAAACAATTAACAGAGCGCTATAGGCTGATTTTGGAGTAGCTTTAAATATTCGAAGAACGCAAATCACTTCACAACGGCAGCCACGAGCGAGAGTTCGATGTTCGGTACAGCCCGCTGGTACAGCCCAAAGATGGAGAACGGCAACCTTTCGGTTTGTCGTCTGCTAGCGGAATCGGGCGCGTGTTCTCTCTCGTTTTACCCATAGAGTAACAAAAAAAGGGAGAAATCGCATCAAGCAAATTGAAATTTCATATGATCGGCAGCAATAATTAAAAAATTTAACGAAAAAATAAATGGCCTTTTCCGATAAAGTGGCTTCAAAATATCAGTTAGTTTCATTTTCGACGATATTTCAAATAATGTCACTTTAATAAGTGACAAATATAATCACTAATGAGTTACAAGGCTCGGATATGTCACCGGATTGTCAAAGAGACGATGTTTGGCATTTTTTACCTCAATAAACAAAACTACAAAAGTATTTTCTTTTGAACCAAACAATAGTCCAAATAACATACAAGAGCACAAAAAAATAACTGTGAGTTTTGTATGTTTCCCGTATTCATACCAGCGTACAGAACTGGGTAGAAAAATCACGGAGTAAAAAATAGATTTTCACCCTGCTTCACTCAATAATTTTTTGTGAAGCGAAATATAAGCGTCTTTAGCAGACAAGGAACTGCAGTTCCTTGTTATTACCGCGCCTGTTTTCGTTTCTGCGACTGTCGCCGCCTGCGGAACGCGCTCCGGTTTTGAGTCGAAAAGATCGTCTGCTAAAGACGCCGGCTCTCGGCGCCGTATGCTCGTTCGTTGGAGTAAAGCACTGGATAATCCAGTGCTTTACGTTGGTGGCGTTCGTTGCGCCATCTCTGGCATCCCGTGCGAAACGGCGCCGTGTTGTTTGAAGACCGGTGGCGTCGCTTAGTTTCCATAGGAGCTGAGCCTTTTTCTTTTTTTACATTTTCCTCAGGTAAATTCGCTCTTTGCAAATTTTACAAAAAAAAAAAAAAAAAAAAAAAAAATCACCGCCTGTGGGCAACGCTGCACAAAGTCGAACCGAATTTTGCGGTCCATTTAAAAAGCCTGGCTTCTCCTGAATCACCCTGTAGTGCCGTAAATCATATACAGGATTACCCAAATTTCTAAATGGCTTCACGCCGCACGAGAACGTCCGTATTTTTCTTCGCGTTGTCACCGATTGTTTCAATCAAAAGCAGCTGCGGCTCAAGCAATGAATAAAAATAAGAAAAAATTGTGAACCCTGCTCACGATTGCGTTCACGTCACGCACGAATCAAAGGTTTATCGCTGCATCCGCAGCGGAACGCAGCAACAGTAAATCAAGCGTGGTCGCTTGATTTACATCGTGTCTTTGCCGCTTGGGTCACTGGTTTCGTTTTTCGCCTTGTGGTCGTTGCTGCTGATGATGATGATGGTGATGATGATAATGGTTTGCGGCTGTTCCCTTTTGAATCGGGCGGTTCCGTAGAGTTTGGGACCCATAGAGTTATTATAATAACTCTATGTTGGGACCTAGCCAGTGGGGATTCGGTTATCCCCGTTGGTGAACTAGCATCCACCAGTTCTCTAATCTTGAGTAGGGAGGCTGAGGTGCACACACCGCGCCATCCAACGGTACGATTGTGAAACTTGTGGCGTCCCTAGACGGCCGGCAGCAGTGGCAGCAGCCATTAGTATGTCAGTCGACGTAGCAGCGAAAGATATCTGTTAGCAGAATGACGCCTGGCCAGCTTGTTGGACTAACCACGAAGATAAATGATATCCCCGATACTTTGCAGCAATTGTGATGCCTTTCAATTGCTGCGTGCCACTCTGCAAACAAAGAGGAGTGAGAGATGCCTCTGGAAACAAGGTGAGCCTCCCTCAACAAATCTAGCGTCCTACTGGGCTGCTGAGCTCGCGGCTAAAACTACCCAGCCGAAACAGAAAAAACAAAAAACATGCCCGCATAAAACCCGTAAAAAAAAAAAAAAGAAAATGCTTTATTTTGTGAAATTTTAAGCCATGCATATAGCTGTTCTGAAAAGTGAGAGCAGCATCCTTACAAATGTGAACAGGTATGATTGCACATGAGAGTCATGAAAACGTCCAACTACCCCAACGCTGACTTTTCTTTTTTTTTTTTTTCTTAACGTAAGGGATGTGTTTTATCAACAGGTCGCATCGAGCTCTCACGTGTATTGTCAATCAGTAAACATTTTATTTGCTAAAAAGGTATGTACATCATGCATGTCTGTGACCTTTGATGCCATCTTCGATAGAAACTCCACACCTCTGACCACACCTAACTCTTAGCCCATCACCATGCTCTGTCCATGGCCTCCAAGAGTCCCGGTGTACTCCAGCCATTCCAATATCCCTCCGGAGAGATTGGAACTGAAGAGGCTCGTGCTAAACCCCCAACTGCTTTAGCTGCAGGTCGTTGGATGTTGACCTTCTGCTAAAACTGCAGGGTTTGTAGAACATTACATTATCTAGACAAATGACATTTACTGCCACCGTGCCGTGGTGCTCATTGCCCAAGAAGGGATGGTGCACTCAAGTCTCGTGCTCCGAGCGTGTAAGCCCTTTTCACACAACGAGTGCCACTGTGCTATGGCAGTAATTATTCTGAGGAACAATGGCTAGAAAACTGATGTGTCGTCCCAAGCTGGGAACTAACCAGCGACCTCCTTCTAATGTGGCTGGTGCTCTACCACGAGCAATGCTTCTCAATCATAGTATCTCCCAACGAATGCAACGGCAGAGGAAAGCTTAGTGCACCGGCAGTTTCGGAGGCCATGCTAGGCGTGACTCGGTCGTCCCTGCAATCAACCGTCATTGAAATTTTCAGGGATGTTGTCATTTTTCAGGGAAACCAAGGTATGCCGTGAAAATGCTCCAAAAGTTTCCCCTCCCCCAACATGCACACACACACACGAAAATACAACACATTTAATGAAAATTCGAGCTTGCTATCTGCAGTTGTCGATTTTTCCAAAAATAATTTTACTGCCAACCTCAGGATCGATGCCACCCTATTCAATCAATATCTAGAAAGAAGGGTTGTGCAAAAAGGTTTGAATCGAATAGCGCAGTCATCCCTAGCTTCTGCACTGTTGAAAAAACTGTCTTTCTTGGCTTCCCTTGCACTGTCAAGTTTATGAATGATGCAGCGCTATTTGATTCAATTACCATTTTCACAACCCCAGTATAGACATAAAGGTAGTCAGTCAGGTGGAATGATAGAGTACCTGTGGAAACGTAAGTGGATTTCGCAGCTTGCATGTTTGCGAGCACTTTCGTGACAGAAGGTGCACGCTCGTCGTACCTTTCTCGTGATAAACGGAAGTTGCATTGCCGTGCATAGGGGTTAAGACAGTGTCAACATGCTGCGACGCTGAGATTCAAGCACTGCGTAGGAAAACTCATAAATTATCATGCTCTCTTCCTTCCAGGTGTCCATGTTCGCCTTCCCATCTGATCCGGCTGTCCGGAAGAAGTGGATTGTCGCGATAAAACGCGACGACGACGAGTACTTCAGGGTCACAAAGTATACTAAAGTTTGCTCTGGACACTTTCAGCAGTGTGATTACCTTCCCAAAGTTGCTGGTGATCGCCGGTTCTTGAAGAAAGAGGCCGTGCCCAGTGTGTTTGCCTTCGGCAATGCTGAAAGGCCTCCGAGGAAGAAATGCCGTCGGCGATGGCCAGTGCCGGCAGTGCAAAAATTCACCGTTGCCAACGGAGGCGTAACGAGTCATGCACTCTCCGATTCGGCCACTAAAGATGTGGCAGGCAAAATGGCAAGTGGTGTAATCGCTGAAGTCAGTAGCAATGCCATCAGAGACTTGACAGGCCACACTGTTGCCGATGTAAACGGTGCAGTCGACGAGGATGCTACCATCGGTGCAGTCGTCGACAAAGCTAGCAAGCTCGTGCACGTGCGTCGATTTCAAGACCTACAGGAACAGACCGAGTCGCAAGCAAAACTGATTCAAGTTTTGGAGCTTGAACTCAAGAAATACAAAGAACAACTCAGATTAGCTGGAGACGCGTTGTCCAACGCCCATTCAGCGCTCAACTGTGCACTCTCTAAATGTGAAAGGTTCGACGATCAAGAAAGAGAGCTCAGAGATACAAAACAGGCTCTCACCAGAACTCAAAGAGAACTTGAGCTCGCACTGGCAAGATGCAACTCTTGAGCCATAAAAATAAACATTAGGCTTTCAAATTGCACCAGAACTGATTTTTCCACCATCAGCACTTAGAAAGCAACCCTGGGGCAAGTACCATGCACTACCTGCTTGATGCATGTCGTTACTGCAAGAATGGTACCCCGAGACTAGTCGCAGCTCATGTGCTTTATTCCAGTTTGTTACATGCAAGACAGTGAGTTGAAGTCACAGTGGCAAACTTTTTGCCCCGTTCTGTCAGTTAGTTACCGCAAGCTGCACACAACTCCAAGATTGGATCGACGGTTACAACCAAAGAACAGGTTGAAGAATAATAGCCGCTCCTGCCTGCACTTCCGTCTGCCATGGTTTTTCATCCGGGACAGTAAAAAAGTGTAGGTGGCGAGCCCACCGTAAAATATTGCGGAAGCACCCACTGTTGTCAAGCACCCACTGTTGACATTTTCCAGACTCAGAAATTCTGCAAATTATATGTTAAATGTCCGATTTGACCGGACAAGCACTTATGTCTAGATTAACCGAGTTTTCGATGACAATGAGGTGGGCACTCCCCCGGTATTTTACGGTATGCTTGGGTCAGTAATAAATATAATTTTTGTGTGGTTAATTCTAATGCCCACCTTCACATTGCTCTCCTGAAGCCCTAATCTACATGGCGGGACCAAGGGACCAAAACATTGCCGCCTGCTCCGATTCGGTGCAGTGCCGTCCAATTGCAGCAGGCAGTGATAACCCGGTCCCGCCGTGTACATTAAGGCCCCTGGTGTTCACATCCTGTTTATATGACCAATGACGTCATCAGCTACATCCACTTGCCATTCTGTCTAATGTAAATATGACAAAACAGACTTGTCAAAATGGAATATCTTGCTTTACATAGACTTTATAGCTGGGACTTGACTCGCCACGCTGCCTATCCACATGCTTGAAACCTCCATCATGTTATCGTGTCCCCCCTTATTTAAAGTATAATTTTTGTGCAAGCTTCAGTTTATTTACGCAGTCCTCTGGACTTTAATAAATGTGTAGTTTTTAAAAGAGCAGAAGGGTAGATGCTAACTTAATGGTGGCACACAAGATGCGTGTCGAGATAGTTGGACTGCTTACACCATATGGGGAAAATAGGACTTCCCATCTTGGCTTCATTGCAGGATTTTTTTACTCAAAAGGAAGTCCAATAACCTTCGAGTCCCCAAGACACGGTCGAGCAACATAGAAAAATGGGTTTCTCCGAGATTGAAATGTGCTTCAATACCATACCGCACAAGCGTAAATGTAATAGGTGTGCTCGTAGCATGCCCTTTCATTCCCTCTGTTGAAACAAATATTTATTCACTAAAGCACAACAAAGCCCCTCCTACTAATCCAACACAGCTTGTAGCACAGTGGCTGACAGACTGAATGAACACAAAAGGTGATTTCGTTATGGTCTTTAATGCCTCACAGACATCCTTTTGGTTTGTACACTGGGAAAAGGTTGGAGCCAAATCGAGTGAAGAAAGCATAAAAAATGTTTCATATACTTAAAAAAAAAAAAGAAATCCCAAGAGATGGACAACGAGCGGGGTGTGAAGCTTCGGGTGCGGCATGGTGGTGGTGACTGCCGCTGGCCGTTCATGTGTCACTCCGCCAGAGTTTGATTGTTTTGTCGTTCTCGAGCGCGGCTGAGCCAATGATGTTTTCCGTGGGGTGGCAGGCGGTGCATAGGACGACGTCTGCGAGAAAGGCAACAGAAATGTTGGGGACCTGCTAGGCACACACTGCGCAGAAGTACTGCACTCCAAAAGACGAGATGTAAAGGGATGAGAACGGCAAAAACAACTATTTCCATGAGCCATGCGTTTTTCCGTTTGACATCCAAGATCGATGCTTGAAGCATGAGCAACAAAAAGTGCAAGCACAAAATAAACTGTTTTACAAAGCCTCGTAACAGAGAGAAAGCAGAGGCACGTTGCTTGGCCACCATCATTTGGTTTTTTTCCCCCAAAGATTCCGATGAAATTAAAATCAGTTTTTGCAGCGCTCTATGCAGCGACACTTGACAAACTTTGGTTTCAGAGAAACATTATGTGCTATTCTTTAATTTACTACTGACTGTCCCTGCACATTCTTGCTATACCGATATTGGCATCTGCATTTAGTGCTCTTTTGCCGAGATGCCCAAAAGACCTCGCAGTGCTGCACCACCGCTGATGCCAAGTGGGAAATTGGTGCCTCATCTTGCTTCGTGCAGGCCTCAGCATTTTAGTATGTACCGTAAAATATTGAGCACATGCCTTATGGGTGCCCACATTACATCCTTGGATCTCGAAACCAGCTAGAATTCACAAAGCAATGCATAGGCTCAGCTTGAGCGAGCAACCACCTCCAGTTTTGACTGACAAACCATACATCTCCCAGTTCTGGATAAGTGCTTTAACAGTATTTTCAAGTATATACGCCTTTATTGTGCGCAGAGCGTACCGGTATGTCCTTGGAGCTTCTGCATCACTTCCTTGGTCTGGAGGTTCCAAATATAAACACAGTTGTCTTCTGATCCGGATACAATCCACTGCAAAAGCGTGAAAAAAAAAAAAAAGTTAGCATGACTTTCTCGTGAAAGAACAGTAAGAGACATCAACAACAGCGTCTGAATTAAAATCTGGGGTGCCCCTCGAAAGCCTTACCTTGCCGCCGGTCACCGAAAAGTTTGCAAAGATGCAGTACTTTTCGTTCTTGTGCCCCGTGTACGTCTTCAAACACTGGAAAAAAAAAGTAAGATATCAGCATACACCTTGTCAGTTCCGGGATATCCTGAACTTTTGTCGTCGCTGACTTTTTATGAGTTCATACCTTTCCCTTGCTGTAGTCCCACAGTTTCAATGTGCTGTGAAAAAGACAAGTACACATTAATGCATTTAGCACTATAACACCTGTTCTGCACTGTTAAGCCAAATGAGGTGCTCTTATCGGGCAAACGATTTTGAAAGAGCTTTGGAGCTACATATTCAATATCTGACAGACTAGTGAAGCTCCGCAAATAAGAGAAACATGTTCAAAAGTAGCATTAGTGGAGAGCACCACATCTTCATGAAATGACTACTGAACAATGTATACTGGGTGTTTTTGAAAACACGGGCCAAATAGCTCCTGCGAAAAATGTGCATCGCACACAAAAAGGTGGATCCCATAGTGGTATGTGCCAGAGGGGTACCGCAACAAAATTCTAGCGACTATTTTATTGTCTAAATGTCGACCATGTTCCGACCACACCACAGAGGCACCAATTTTTTGCTTGAAAAGGCACCAAACATTAAGCAAAAGGAATAGACCAAACATCGTTATGTCAAACTACTCGTAAAAAGCAGCGCCGCTCCACGGAAGTACGGCAACAAGCTGCGTGCGCGCGAGCCCTGTCCCAACTTGGCAGGACCATATTTCCATTCTCTTTTGCGCCTACTCGACTTCTGCGGGGAACCGGGAGCGGACATCCTGAACACCCAAGTTCTAAAGCGTTCACGCCACCAAGTGGCAAAGCTCACAAACACAAGAGGTTCCTCGTAACTTCGCCTGCAAAGAAAAGCCTGACGTCACGAATGCGCTGGTGGCGCCGGATCTCACGAGATGCATCACGCTCTCCAATGGCTGCTCTTTGAGCGCTCCCTAGAATTGGCCGATTGGAACAAAAGATATAGCCACCCGTTCAAAATAAAAGAGCGTGATTGTCATAAGCAGCTTTCCGTGATCACGTTTAACCTATTTCTGAACGTGAGAAATATATTTCAATTTTAATTTCAGTATCCCTTAAAGCAGGGGTCGGCAACCCACGGCCCGCGGGCCGCATGTGGCCCGCGGGGCAGTTTTATCCGGCCCCCGGCACGACCCCAGAAAATAACCCCCCCCCCCCCCTTTGCAGCTTACTTACAGCTCCAAGAACCACTCGGAGGTTAGAACCACAGATGGTGTTAGACAGGAACATGGAGCGGTTCCAATCACCATTGTCCGACATCCCCACACTTGGGCAGAGAACGCCTTTAATTCTTTTTTGCTTTTTCTTTGTCTCCCGCACCCGCCCCGCCCCGCCCCACCCCCCCCGCCCGCCCCGCCCCGCCCCGCCCCCCCGCCCCGCCCCGCCCCGCCCCCCCGCCCGCCCCACCCCCCCCCCCCGCCCGCGCCCGCGCCCGCCCCCCCCCCCCCCCCCGCCTGCGCCCGCCCCCCCCCCCGCCCGCGCCCGCCCCCCCCCCCTTGCCCGCGCCCGCCCCCCCCCCCCCCCCCCCCGCCCGCGCCCCCCCCCCCCCCCCAGTCTTCCCGACTTGCCGTCCGGCCCCCTCCGTGTCAACTTCATGACGACTCGGCCCGCCGCTGCAAAAGGTTGCCGACCACTGCCTTAAAGGAAAATTGTATAGGCTCCTTGCACTGACGTCACATTGCATACTTTTGAACACTATGTAAGAGGAGGAGAGAGAAGCTGCTTTTGTAAGAATTTTGAGTGACAGGCTATTCTTCTATAATCTTCTGGGAGGAGAATAGCGACGCCGGTGCAAATCCGGGAGCTACAAAAGAGGGTCCTGATAAAAGGGAAGCTCCTTCTTCCCCCTTTCTCTGGAGGGCATCGGAAGTGACGTCATATGCAAGCCACGTATTAGCTTTCATTATAATTGTGATTAATGACTTTGTGAGGGCGCAATGCCGCAGACAGAGCGCCACGATGCACACAGCAGTGTTGTTGGGTGTCGTGGCGCTCTGTCTGCGGAGCGAGCCAAGGGATCACGGGAGGAGAGAAAAAAGAGATGGAACTAGAGCAAGGGCTCGGACGAAGTCGGTTGTTTTGGGTAAGGAAAAGGTCAGTGGAAAGAATGAAACCTTAACAACTTTCTAGTAATTAAATTTCAAAGTGGTAGCTTTACAAGCGACACTTTGTAGAGATTTCGACCTGAACCGTCATCGTCGCTGCTACAAGGAGACCCCCCTTCTCTCCACTCTTGGTGCGAGGCCAGGGAAGTCATGTCTTCCCATCGTCCGCGCAACGCGGGGATGGGGAGCCCCGGCATCCCGCCAGTAACGACATGACAAAAGGACGAGTCTCCCGTGTTGTCTGCTTGAAAGACTTGTTTTCCAACATTACTCGCGTTATGCAAAATCCCGCTTTGGCAGTATCCAGCTGCTACGAAGAATTTAGTATAGTTTTAGAGGCTTCCACCGTGTTTACCTCTTACTTCAGGGATCACTGGTGGCGGCTATTCATGGCATCCACGACAGCTATGAGAATTAACTACGTTGCACCTCCGTCCTCGGGTACATGACAGCACCATTCCACTCGCATTGTGCAACCGTGCCACAGCTGTCTCATTGTGGGCGAAAAATATTCCTTTTTTTGATTATTAACTTTACAGGTATGGTTTATGTTAGGAACCTGATGCAAATCATAAACTGCTAAATCCACCCATATTACCATGATGAAAGGCACGCCAGCATTTTATGAAGCTCCGAAAAATTGCTAGATTTGGACGCGTTTCTATGCTTTGATTTTTTAATGGAGTACATCTCACGCCAGCAATCTTGCCCCCGAGGCCAAAATGCACAACGTTCGTGCACCGCTACACCAGTACGTAAAGGTGCGTCTTCACACTGGCCCCGACTTCAAAAAGGCCAACCTCATGTGGTAGTACGGAGGCTTTCGCATCTCGTCTCTTCTACGAGTGATGCGTGGCGGTGCACATACATTTCACGTTTTCGCCACGAAAAGCAGGATTGCTAGTGCGGAGATGCGCTCCAGTAAAAAACGAAAAATATTACGCGTCCACATTTAGCTTTTTTTTCTCTTTTTCTTTAACGTTCTGAAATGCTGCGCTTTCCTTACATCATCGTAATGTGGGTGGATTTAGTAGTTTCCTATGATTTGCATCAAATTCCTGATTGGAACCACACGCTTAAAACTAAGAACTCGAAATTTAATTATGGGAAAGTAATTAATTACCTAGTTATACTAGACTCTAAATAATTTTCCGTAAAGGGTAACTGCAAGGAAAAAAATGTGTATTTTTAAACAACCTAATTGGGACAAGCATGTCACAAAACAATTTTTCCTCCAAAAACGAAATTTTTTACAGAAATATTTATTGCGCCAGACCGATTTTAGTTTGCGGCTATTTCGTCTGTTTTAAATCGCACAACATAAAGTTGGTATTATACGTAACATAGTGGCTGCTATACTTCACGGAGTGATGTATAACAGCCACTTTACGCGCATCGAAAGAGCAGGAGTTTCAAATGTGGAGAAGTTGTGACTCCAAATAAATTACGTCCTGAGGCGTAAATATTGCTAGAAAAAAAATTGTTTATTCGCGGAAGATTTGTTTTGGTGACATGCTTGTCCCAATTGGGCTGTTTAAAAAAACACTTTTTCTCTTTGCAGTTACCCTTTAAAGGGCCCTTTGGCACAGACCACCATGACATCAACCTTCTTTCTGTGCGATGCGTAGTGTTCGCAGGAGAAACTTGGCCCGCGTTTCCAAAAAACACTCTGTATATAGGACCACATTTTTTTGCCATTCTACAAGACTCATTCTACAACAGACCTGCTTCGTGCACTTACGTTTACTGTACCATTACAAAAATCTTGTGAGATACACAACCTATTGGTAGTCTCTGAAGTTGGCAATCTTCCTGCTTGAGTCAACATTTCGAGCATGCATGCAAACATGACTAATACATGCAACAATGTAGTATGTCACTCAAAATGCTCTACCATCCTGAATTTGAAGAGCAAAGTTGCTCGGACTCACTTGTCCAACGTCGCCGCCAAGATGTACTTGCCGTTGGGTGAAAATTTTACAAAGGAAACTGGTGGGTTGTCATCGTCTAGAACGAAAAAGAAGAGAAGGCCGCGTTCACATTGGCCTTTACGCCTTCTGCACACATGCAAAATACATACACTCTAGACCACAAAACGAGACATTCGTAAGGTATGTTTCAAAGGAAAACTGAAGTGGTTCCGTATTTGAATAAAAACAGTAAAATTGTCTTCATTTGGCTTCCAGGATTACGAATATCGAGATTATTTTTCTATTTGGTGCACGGAGGCTGCAGAAAAACATTTTCCAAGTATGGCGCCGAAGCCCCCCTTTTCCCGGAGCGTGACGTCATATCCAGAGTTTTCTAAATCTCCGCTTTCGCGCCTCTTCAGCCCCTATCAAAGTTATGCATGTGCACTCTGGCTATTTTCAAAGAGGTCAGAAAAAGACGTCAAGACAGGTGTCAATGCTGGGGAATATACCTGGCAAGCTTGCAATTGTACCCGCTGCCTCATGAGCCACGCGCGCTTGGCGGCCAAAAGACAATTTAAGACGTAACGACTGGTCAGGAGGTTTTTCATGTTTTCTTGCGTTTAGTTACACCTTCAAGGAAAACAAACGTGACATTCAGATTCACGGGATCAAAATACTCTAGAATTAACCTCTAACTTGTTCTTTTGTAAAACTCCAGCTTTTTTTTTTTAAGGACAGCTCCATGATTACAGACATTTTGTGTTCTTAATTTCTAGTCGAATGACTAGTTCCCAACACTCCCCGAATAGCAGTGCCATTAAGTTCTGAGAGGATGCTCGCCCCCGAGAGGCCGTCCATCCCGTTTTTCCGGCATAAATATCTCTAACATAAAAATTCCGTAACATCACCCGACCCCCGATTCCCGTCGGATGTCACGCGACGTCCGACGGGAATCGCATCAACTGCGCAATTTGCCGCACCAGCATGTCTGACAAGCAAGTTCATAACGGGTTACTACATTTTAATGCATTAACTGTCCCATGGAGCGAGCCGACATCATCAGCTTTGAAGCCGCGCCAAACGGCACTTCAAATCCTTTCTCGAAGTGAAGCCAGCTCCCAGCTATGAAACCACGCAAAAAGCCTAGCCAAACGGCACATAGTTTCCCCGATCCTAAAGGAGCGGACTAAAGCCGATGGATTTTGGCTTCGGTTCCATTGGCTGGCGCACGTCGATGAGGCTCCCATTGGCCACAGCGTGTCAGTTTCAATGACCGCCACCCCATGGCGCTGCGTGTCCGCGAGGCAGCGGTTCCACCGGTACACGCCCAAGGTCAGCACGCAGAGGAGAGCTAGCATGCGCGCTTGGCCGTCGATTCAAGTACGCTGCAGACGAAATAAGGCAGCGGAAGAATGATGTGCACGCTTTTGCATTCACAACTCATAAGAAGTGCTTAGGTGTACCTCGAGCCTTTTTTCTGCTATCTGCGCACGTGATATCGGCTCCTGTAACACGAGAGTTGTTTCTGTGTATATGCTGCGCTCTGAAATATCTGCAGTATTCGTTCCCGTGAAGTTTGTAGTGGACTCCCACGTTTTTGTCTGCGATCTCGATTCTACGCAAGATGGTCTTGCACGTATAGGTATTGCATTGTTAAATACAAATCTGCTGCGTTCGTAATCTGCGGTATTTGTTCCTGTAACATAAGAATTTGTATCGGACTCCCACATTTTTGACCGTGATCTGCATGCACAATATCGGTCCCTGTGACAGGCAGGTTTGTACTGGGTTCACCTAACTTGAATCTGCTGCATCTACGATTTGCGGTATTCGCTCCCGTGAAATGCGAGTTCTCGGCGGGTTTCCGCGGGTCTTTTGCACCGTGAAACACAAATCGACTGTGTCCGCAAACTGCGGTATCCTTTCCCGTGACACAGGAGTCGATAGCGTATTGTCGTATGTCTATTGCATCATGAAACACGAATCTGCAGTGCCAGCGATCTGCGGTATCAGTTCTCGCAACACGTGATTTGTGGCTGGTGCCAGGGTGTTTATCATTCATTTTTTTTTTTTCAAAGTTTTGCTGTGGCATCCCCAAAAATAGCCCAACCCCTGTTTTTCACCATTTGTCTCTTCATTATGGGTGGGCGTTCTTTCGGAACTTTACGGTAGTAGTAGTTGCGAATGTTCCCATAAAAACACATCTAAAATACTAAAGCTTGCAACTTGCGTTTGTTCGTAGCTCGATGATCTGCGAAAAAGTTTCCCCGTTAGTCTTGAATCTTGAAACTGCCATACTTCTGTGGCAGTTTCGAGGTCATCATATTTCTTGTCAGGAGAGCACAAAGCCACAGAAAATACCCAATAGAGTTGCTGCTTTTTTCTCAAGTTAGCCACATCTTTTTTTACAAGCAGCACATGAAATGGATAAGTCACTGGTGACGATAGAGCCTTGTTCACAGAGGGGTCGACCTAGACTCAAAAAAGATATAGCAGCTGGACAGCGGACAGTGTGACACTGCCATTTTATTGCCCAAAGGTGACACAACTCCATGCAGTTAAAGGTATAAAAAAAATAGTGTTAAAAGTTAATAAGATGTTCTTAAAACATGTTCAATGACAGCAATAATTCTTATTTCTGCACCAATTGTTTTTTGTTTTTTTTCTTTTGATAGAAAATGAATTTTCTTACCACTGTGGGAATTTTTCACGGCTGGAATTTGAGAATTTTAACGAGGTATTTTTGGCGTTACCTCTCTTATAATGATAGAGAAGGGCGTTAGTACTACGGAACATGTAGAAACAGTAATGACCTAGGAGAAGTATGTGAACACCAACCTATCAGCGTCTTCAAACATTGCCCAGATGCAGTATCCCAGATGCGGCTAGAAAAAGCAGAAAAAAAAACAAAAAAAAACATTACTCACACATAAGGAAATTAATGTTTTCCTTACGGTTCAATGAAAAAAAGCAGCATTAACAAGACAATGTTAATTTTCCCACCGGAAAAGGTACCCAATCAACACTGCAGGAATAGTGCATCACTTACCGCTCATTCACACTGGAAGCGGATCCGCGTTCGCAAAGCGGTTGTATAAAGATCCAATACATTTTCACGCGCACTTGATGTCACCGAGTGCGCGTGCAATTGTACTGGATATTTATGCAACTGCGTTCGTAACCGCTTTGCGCACGTGGATCCGTTTCCAGTGTGAATGAGCAATTAGAGTAGTTATCTTCTGTCAGACCTAATTTCAGAGCCCATTTTTATTCCAGAATGATGCTCCTATATAATGACAGCGGATGTCTAAGCTTCTCTAAGCAGCCCACCATTTTCAACTGTCTAACTGCCAGAAATCCTAAATTGCTAATAGAGTAATATGACTTAAACTGACTAGTTCGAAATAGATTAAAGGGGCACTCAAGTGGATTCTCGGATCGTCTATTTACCGTCATAACTCAATCTATGGGCTCTAAGCATCCTAAGAAACCCTAAATTACACAGAAGGGCAGCCAATTTCCCTATTAGAAATCCAATCAAAGATTGTGCTATGCACCCCTTTCTGCGCTACAGCGCAGAACATCAGGGGGTGCCACCAGACGGGAAAGCAACTGGGGAGGGCACGCTACAGCCAATCACGGGTGACTGCTTCCCGGCGGACAAAATTTTCGAATACAACTGCCTTAAAACAAAAACAGTCTGCCGGGAAGCCGTTGCTCGTGATTGGCTATCACGTGCCCTCCCTTGCTGCTTTCTTGTCCGGTGGCACTCCCTGGTGTTCTGCACCACAATGCAGAAAGAGGGCGCGACACAATCTTTGATTGGACTCTAAATAGAAAAATTGGCCGCTCTTGAATGCGACTTCGAGTTTTTTACGATGCTTAGAACCCGTAGATTGGGTTTTCACAGTAAATAGACAACCTCAAAATCCATTTGAGTGCCCTTTTAACGGTGGTAAATGAAACATTCTCATAAATGATGGCCAACAGTTCATACTATGTTTACTAAAGCAAATATTGTCCACCCACTCGAGCACAAACATCTTTTTCTCATGCTTTTCTCTGAAATGTGTGACGCAACCGTGAAATGTGAAAGGAGACGACATTATGAAGAAATTTAAGGTCATCTGTTGTTTAGATGGTGTTGAGGGACCACCCAACGTGTAAGCTCACCACTTCGCTTACAACGAAACCGACTCAACAACTCCAGAACTCACCAGAGGCCGTCGTAGCTACTGGAGACGATCAGGGATCCGTCCCTGTTGAAGTGTACCTGAGAGCAAAAGACGGAGTGGTCGTCGATTGTCTTTGGGTTCAAGACATGGCGCGGCAGAGATGTTGCAAAAAAACTCACGGCGGAGACCGGGTCCGAGTGTGCCGGCAGGGTCTTGAGGCACTTGCCCGTCTTGACGTCCCATATCCGGACGCTCTCATCAAACTGCGAGTGGAAGGACACTATGTCAACCCCCAATGCTACTCCCCAAGTATACTCGAGCGCCTTCCCGCGTGGTTTCGGTTTGCTCCCTGTCTCTCCCAACTGGGCCGTCATTTGTTTTTACATGTAGCAGCTGGGGTGTCGAACCGGAACCGGAACTGAACCACTTGCTTTTTGGACCAGAACGGAACCCGAACCGAAATGGTTGGCGGCACTTTGAAGCGGAACCCGAGCCGGAGCAAAACGAAGGAACCGTTTCGAACCGGTTCGCAAAAAGTCACAATTCATTAACAAATATAGGGCGAGAAAGTGCTGGGCGTGGGAAGACTTAATGCTGCGGCTCGTCTAAAGGAAGCACAAAACCGCCGTCCACGTAATTTCGAGGGTAATATTACCACCCTCGCACTTTCTCGCCCATTATCTGTTTGGGACTTGTTGCTGTTGTGACATTTGCTGCATGTGTTGCTGTTAAAGAAACAGTGCAAAGAAAAATAATAATTTAAAAGGAAAAAGCCTATTTACAATCCAAACACCAAAAGATGCATTTTCCCTCAAAATGAAAATTAATTAAAGCAATATTAACAGTCTGATACTCATCTGAGTTTGCCTGAAAAAGTTGCTCTTAGATACAGTGATGAGCCCCTTTTCAGAAAAACACATCAGAAAAACACAAACAAGTCTCGTGCTGTTATTATTGCTCTAATTCATTATCTCTTGGAGAAAAATCATCTTGGGCATGTAGATTATACAATCTAAGCTTGTTATAACAGACCTGAATTTGATTAAGTTGTTGGTCTGTTCTAAGAGTAAGTTGTATGCAGATATGAAGTTGAGTCCATGCATGGTATGTAGAGGAAAACCAAACTTCACAAATCAATATGGTATATCCAAATGTCTGTTGTAACCAGGTCTGCTGTAATGAGCTTAAACTAATCAGAATGTTAAAAAAAAAAAAAATTTTTCTCTGCTGTGTTTTTTAAAGACATACGCAAGGAGGCCTTTTGCCTGGTAGCGATAGAGGGAGTCGTTCTGATAATCAATTTCTTTTATTGCTGCTGTTTCATAAAGAATTCTTGTTCAGCTGTCTCCGATATCAGTAAACGGGAGGGAAACCTTGTAAAGATTCCATTTTCTGTCCTCTCTGTGCTCCTTCAAACATTAACAATTTAATCAATATTAAAAATTTGGCTTCTGGCTGAACCTTTACGAACCGGTTCAAACCAGTTTGAACCGTTTTTCTTTCCCATTCCGGGGCTGAACCTGAACCAAACCAAATGTCTGAACCGTAAACGGACAGAGTTTCGGTTCGACACCCTGGTAGCAGCATGTATGAGCAAGCGACAAAAACAATGTTTTATCTTGTGGCATCACTTTTTGATGGCACATAATCTTTTTCTACTTAGGCAACTTCGGTTTTGGTGTGCCCCTTCAGCGTGACGGAATCGCAAATCCACATTGTTCAATCTTGCACTTCATGGTGAACACCGAGATTTAAAAATTACAAATTAACTCGGTATTTGACAACCGTCAAAGTGAGGAAGCCATGGTTTTTAACAAACAAATCTGCGAGGTCAACGTGCCACCTCATAGCATCGCAACTCGAAGAGCATAAAACAAAAAACACATTAGAAGTACACAGACATCGATTAACTTTTCCCGATAAAATAGCACATTGCTTATACGCAAATATTCTTCACGAAGTATGCTACGGTGTCATCGAGACCAAAAATCTGCATTTGGCATGTGGGAAAATAAACCCGACACTGTTATGACATGCCAAAAATAAAATATGAGATAACTATACTGCTGAACCCATTGTATGTTCCTATAATCCTGCTGAATTTGTTTTGAAAATGATGCTATAGTTTTTGCGGAGAAATCAATTTATATGCGGGTCTCTCGGAGGGCGGATCCGAATGGCGCGGGAGGCTGGCTACATAGCCAGCCTCCAGTGCGGCGTCCACTTGCACGCACTCACAAACTTGGCTCTCTTGGCGTCTCGAGTTTCAGCTACCTCGTTTACTTTCCCCGTTTCGCGCATGCGGCCCATGACGATTACGTCTACGGCATTGCTCGCCTTGTCAAAGTGTCTGACATTGATCGCAGCAGCGATGAGTGGGATTGCTACCAAGAGATGTTGGAAGCTGTTCATTCTGACTGCGACCTGCTGCCAACCTGCTCCAGCGACGGCGAGTTACGGACGAACTCGCTGTGGTCACCGTCGTCCTGGAATATCTCGCAGGCGCATACAGGGTGGAAGTTCAACGGGCCGGGGGCGAGAGCGAGAATAGCATTCGGGTTACCGAGTTGTGTGAGCGGTTTTGATCGCACCGTGGCGAGGAGAGCATGGGCGATCATGGGGGCGCCTAGAATGAGAGAGCGTCCATGATCACATGGTTTATGGACACCATGGTGTGACTAACTTGGGCAGTGTTGCCTGGTCGCCAGATGATAATGACACAAATTCGTAAATTGATTATCGCAATTACCAGAGCTCTAAAAATTGTGTAACTTGGTGTATATACTAAGTAGCCTATGAGCATTCCATTTCAAGAATAATCTATCCATTTAATTTTCGTGTAATAACCCCTTTAAGGAGCGCTGCAAGAGCCCCTTGTAGTTACGCAAGTTCTGGAGTAACACAAAATTGGCAGATCCTCAGGGGTTCTTAAAGTGGGTTTGAATCTCCGTTTTTGAGGCTCGGTGACAATTTTGCTTTTGACTGCGACCAAGTGCATTGCAAGGGTTTGCGATGGCAAACACACTGGCGGCACCTATCGGGTAGCCCAGGGACCCTTCCGACCTGCGTACATCTTCTCATTGTTCTTACGCATCATTCCTTCGCCGTGGGCTCGAAATAATTCTGGAAATGTTATGAGTGACCACTAGAGCTGGAATTTCCGGGACATGTCTCGACTTCGAAAAGTGTCCTCATAACGATGTCGGCTACCAGTACACATCTATCGAGCAACTCCCACTCGGTTCTCGTCAACTTTTTTTGTCACAAATTTACTTCAAGTGTCCCGAAAGATACAATGCGGAGGGCAAGTCGTCTGCTGCTTGCGCAGGAGTTGAGGTGACGTCAAACAACGCCGAGCACTGATCGGCTTTGGTTGAAAGGATAGTGGGTAGACCTCAATGCTAGATGCCTCGAGGTCTACCCACTATTTTTTTTAATCAGCCAATAAGAGCTCGGCATTCTGACATCATCGCAACCCCTGTGCAAGAAGCAGACCTGTGCTCTGCATATTTTCCCAATTTTCCATTAAGTTTCCAGTCCCTTAACTGAAACGCCCGTATACAATGTGCCTTTCACTCATCTATGATATCTTTGTGT
This sequence comes from Ixodes scapularis, assembly GCF_016920785.2. NCBI lineage: Eukaryota > Metazoa > Arthropoda > Arachnida > Ixodida > Ixodidae > Ixodes > Ixodes scapularis. The sequence continues at coordinate 22,370,018 of NW_024609868.1, forward strand.
CAGCAAGGAGCCAGTGTGGCTTTCTTTTGCCAATGGCGGAGGAAAGGCACAGCCTAAGCAAACAAATGCAAGAGATGTTCCTGGCCATTTCCTCCAATGCACGAGACTACAATGTGTTTTGGAATAATAAAAAGAATACATATTTCGACGCTAATAAACACTGAGCATACTCACGGAATCATACATTGTCCTGGAAAGTGTCCTAGTGTTTTGGCATTCCCTGTACCGATTTTGTCCCGATTTCAGCACTAATTTTGTCCCGGAAATCCCAGTTCTATTAACCACCTCTCGTATAGCAAAGATTCTTGACCTTGCCAATACTGCAAAACTTCCAGTCTAGTTATACAGAGATCAAAAGCGTTCCAGGACGACCTAGAACGCAGTTGGCCTCGATCCAGTTTTCAGGGGCAAAATAAGTTCACAGTGCCTGTCGACTCCTCCTTGCTACGTTAGTCGACAGAGCACAGCACTTGGAATCCCCAATTTTGCCAACACCTGAAGCCAAGATGTAACGCAAACAGCGATGCCAACAAGGAGATAGCCAACAAAGAGCACTCACAGAGCCAGAGACAATGAGGTTGGACTGCGGATTGAAGTTGCAGCAGAAGACGTAGTTACTGTGGCCTTTCAGTGTTTTCAAGCATTTGCCCTGCGAGGTAAAAGAAACGTTTAGGACAACAAGGCTCTGCACAACCTTTGACGTGGTACAATGTAGAGTACTGGAAAGGATGTGTTCGAGGTGGATGCAATGCTACCACAACGACCGGCTCAATAGCCACTCTCTTTTGACTTTCGAGCACTCCAAGCGAACGACAAGGCTAGTTGGTAACATGTTAACATGCGTGCATGTAGTACGATATCAACTTGCTCAACTAAGTTTCGGTGCCCAACTTGTATCTTAATAAGGCCAATGCTAATACATCAAGCTTTTGCTGATGTCGTAGCACTCTGAACAATTGTGCTCAATGTAGAATAAAGAATACACAGCAGGCTTCCTAAAGTTTGCTGCATACAATTGTGCAACAACTGCAACCCCTTTTTCGAGCCAACATTGCTACAAGCCCTAGGTATCCTCAATTGCAGTCATTAATTCAGGGTGTCTAGCAAATTATTATTTTGAAATTGCCCATCTTTTCCAGGTTTTCCCTGACAATTTCAGGTGAAATTCCCCGACCACTGTAGAGGCAGTTAAATATATAAGACCATTACAACACAAGGAATTGAGCACTAGGACGATCATTTTGCACGAACTTAGTCCAACTTGCATATTCCGAAATATATGTTTTTTTTATACGGGTTCGTCCAGTCCGGATTAAATGAGCACTTTCTTACCGCCGCCATTGTCAGTGAAGAAGCCACTTCCGAAAACATGATTAAAACACGACGCTCAACCACTCACGTCATAGCCGAATGGCAGCCTGGCTGCCAGATGCACACTTTCGGATACTTTCGGTTTTAAGGCTTGGATTGGATTGGGGCCTGCGGCTTTCCATTTGTTACTAAATCTAGTAGCTCTAACTGGATCTAGCCTAGTGCCACGCCCTCAATTGAATCCAAAGCAACGCTTAGACGGGATTGTTCCCTTTGCATTGGGTAGCACACTCCACATCAGATAAGCAGAGCCTGCACACCGCATCAAGCATAATTTATTGCCTATTTTTCTGCCCCTAAGTCTTCAAGGCTTTGCTCAGGGCACTCGATGGCATTTCCAGATCATTTTCCCTGACTGGGCTCGCTTTTTAAGAATATCCCTGACAATTCCCCAACCTTTCCTGGTAATTAAAATTCCCCTGACAATTCCCTGTTTTCCCGGTCGCTAGGCACCATGTTAATTGCTGTGCAGCTGAGCTCTGATGTAGTGCAAGAAAGCTCTCTTATCAAAAATGAAATACATAGGATCCATACTAAATGTATTCTCAACAGGTAAATGTGAGGATTGTGGCACAAGTCTACTCACACTGCTCACTTCCCATATTTTCAAGGTCTTGTCATCGGACGCACTCACAAGTAGGCGGCTGTCTGTGGACCATGCCACGTCGGAGATCCCCTGGAGATAGAGAGGGCACAGTGTCATCGACATGGGCAGAGATCCATCTGAAATATTATGGCGACACAATGGCCTACAGCACAATGCCTTTAAAATGAATTCTTCTTCTAGGATAATGCCAGCTTGATGGGGTAGATGCAAAACCCGGCCCATTCCCCATGGTCTCACTATTTTAGCATTGCAGTGATGCGATTGGTCAGAGTCACTTTGGAGCAACTCTTGGAGGAGCCAAAAGTTAATTTTGGAGCACCAAAAATAACTTTTGTATTATCATTTTTATTCATACCAATGCAGACATTATGTTAAGATTAATCTGTCGGCGTGTCCAAGTAAAAGGCAATGTAGACTACATTGCCTTCTCACTTATGTGCAACCCTTTGTTAGATCAATTGCACAGCATGACTGAGTCTCTCAAACGCAAAACTAGCGTTTAGTTGCGTGGAGAAGCACAAGACAGGTGAGAAGGTGAGTGGTGAAGGACAGCAGTAACTGCTGTGAATGGTTATTTTAGGCACTGAATCCCACTGAAATAATACAATAATATTGAGCCCATAAATTAATGGTTCCTTTAAATTCTAAAGGTTGTAATAAGACAGCAATTTATATTTCAGATAAAAAAACACAGCACTTGTCATTTGATTATGATCGTCAATTACGTCTTATGTGTAGACCTTCATAACAAAATGGCATGCGAATGAAACCTAAAAATAATCTCGCCAAACTTACTAAGGGGGGACACTACCCAAAAGGGTCAACTTCTGAACCTTTTGCTTCAAGGGATGCTGAAACAAAATCTGGATTCCACGAAACACGCGGCAAAAGCGTGCAACGGGATGCTACATACACCAAAACATCACTCATACAGCGATATCTCGAACAAATGACTGTATTTTTCAAAAAAAGGAGGCGCATTTGACAGATATGTTTACGTCTTGTTTCTCCGAGAAGGAGAGGGAACGGCCTCGCATTTTCTCCGCCTCGCCGCCTTGAAAGAGCGAAGTGAAGAGAGGAGGAAACAAGATATCTCTGCGTCACACACCTCGTCGGCCTGGTTCAATCTCGACCCCTTTTTCCAAAAATACGGCTGTCCATTCGAGATATCGCCTTATGAGTAGTGTTGTAGGGATTGTACCGTACCGCCTGCATCTCCTGAAATGTTTTTTTAAAATCCAAATTTCGGTTCACCATCCCTTTAAGGTTATTCCCTAACTTCCATCCACTGCTCCTGCCAACTTAGTTTTAATTTACTCACATCTCTATAAAAGTGATAGCTAAACAAATGAGTTGGCACCAATAAATAAACATATGAAAGAGCGCATGTAAATGTCCTTGCAATACCGAAGTATTCTTGCTAAATCTCAATTTGGAAAAAGGTTCCACCAGGATATCGTAGTCTATCATATATACAAGCCAAAGTTTTATTCAGGAATTGAGTTGCGTCTCGCTCTGGAAGAGTGCTTTCCCCTTAGCATGGGGGTGCGCTGCGGCGAAGCAAGACACGAAAAAATCGCAGTGCTTACACCGCAGTTTTCACTTCTCTGCAGTACACTAGTGTGCGAGGAGAAGCACACTCAACGAGACAAACTAACCCTCCAGCACATTGTTTCTCAAATGGGAGTCCGCGGACCCTTTGGGGACCACGAAAACATTCTAGGGGTCCGCAAAGCCCTGCCTCGTCAGTCAAGCCCGGCAATAAAAGTCGTCTTTTATCCGACTGAGAAGAAGCATTCCAATTTTCAGGTGAGCTTTCTCATGTATATGTCAATAAGAAAATTCGTGTTTCATAACAGCCCTTAGTAATATCCGCTTAATAAATCATTATCATAATTAACCTATATACCATTCCCTTCCCCTCACCACAAACGGGGTCCTCTATTATCTCCGCCGATCCACAAGGGGTCTGTAAATCATCAACGGTTGAGAACCACTGCTCCAGCAGAACAGACGACTAACATGAGAATCATTGCGAAACTTCCGAGTACTGTCAGCCTTTCATACGAAATGCGATAAAATAGTATGCTATTTAAGACGATAGTCAAAAGTTCTCGAGAACTCACATAAGCATATCGTAACGGTTGGGCCGGACAGCGAGGCCTGAGATATTATATTATTAGTACAATTAAAGTGAAATTAACTTTTGCGCAACGTTGGTGCAAATTCCTCACATTTCAGTAAAATGTAGCAGGATGTAGCAGGATAAGCACATTGGCGCAGCAATCACATCCCTGCATTGCCACCGTGACAATATTCCGGCTTAAGTAAATTATATGGCCTCGCAAAATTTATTTATTTATTTATTTCGTATTCTGACGAAATAAATAAACGTCTTCTGAACGTCTTCTGAGTAGAACCACCTTCAAGCATCTTTAGCAACTATCCCATCACTTGATTTATTTAAAGAAGTGCTTACTAATGACTTATGTTAATATTTTGTCAAATTGAGTGTGTTTTAATCACTGCCTTTTACGTTTCTATTTTCTTTTGAGTGAATTCTTATATGCCCTGCCCCCTCTGTAATGCCCTATGGGCCCTGAGGGTATTGAAATAAATATATGGCCTCGCAAAATATATGTGAACCAGTCCTACAAATTTACCGGGAAGCAAGCAATTAATTTCACATCAGTAGGAAATGAGGAGTGCTGGGAGGAGAGCTTTGCTGGCGACAGAAGGCCACAAAGTGCCGCGGTACCCTTTTTTTTTTTTCTTTCTTTTTGAGCATGTTTGAAACCAGAAAGAAATTAAAAAAACAGCTTTGCCACATTCTTCTCAGCTAGCCTAGGTGGTGCAAGCTACTGCCCAATACAAAAGGTTAGCCAATACAATCTACCTATCATGAGGATCTTTGAAATTAACCTATTTGACAAAATATCACGCTTCAAGTCAACGAGTCACCTGCAACAACTTTGGCGTCACCGTTTCCCAAAACAGTGTGCATGTCGCAAAGACATACCACTAAACGGTAAACCAGGTTTGGATTCAAATGTTAAACTTTTGGTGCCACATTTGCAGAACGATGACATTTGTACAACAAACGTTTTGGTCGGTCCCGCGGAGTTTGTCATGACGATGTGTGACTGTACTTAAAATTCGAGGCCACTTCCATATTAAAAAAAGGCCTGTGGAGGCCCTCCTCATTGAACCTGGTAGTTTGCACTGCTAGTTTTAATGAAGTGACAGCTCTTACTTCAGCAGAAGTCCATATGGACTCACCAGTTTGTGTCCTGAAATAGTCTTCTCAAATTTGCCATCATAAGCACCCCAGATCTTGATGAGCTTGTCTGCCGCTGAAAATAGTGGATGTACATCAAAACAATGCTAAGAAGTTTATTGTTGGAGATCTATTGCAACTGAGCAGCTCTCTGCCTTGAAACGAAACAACTCCTGCTTGACATAAAAACAGGCAATCCCATCGAGCTTGTACAAAACAACATCTCCTGCACATAAGAAGAGGCAATTCTTTAGAGCTTGTACAAAGGAATGACTGCTCCACATAAGAACAGGCGACACCTTTACAAAAGAACACCTGCTTCACATCAGAACAGACAGTCCTCTCAAGGTTTAACAAAAGAACACCTGCTCCAAGTCAAAACAGGCCATTCTTTAGAGGTTGCACAAAAGGACACCTGCTCCACATCAGAACAGGCAATCCCTTTGAGCTTGCACAAAGGACACTTGCTCTACACAAGAACAGAAAATACTTTTGAGCTTGCACAGATACTAATGCATAAGGCTATGAGAGAAGGCAAGCTAATCTGCACTGTACAGCTCATTCACAGATGTACATTTTGTGTTCACTGTGCCAAAAGCTGCGTGCTTGAACTTGCATCCTTTCAGAGTCCCAAACGGTTGTGTGTCATCTGTGTTCCTCCCTTTCCCTTATCTCTGTTATTCAGTGCGCTGTTTAACAACGGACCCTGTGCAGCACCTCACTCCAACGAGCCTTTTTCCGTAGTTGCAGCCCAAGCTCGCAGATTCCATAGACTCCACTCGGAGTAGCAGGGACCAAGGGTAGCCTCTCATTAACTGGCTTACTACGCCAGTTGACGAGAAGCTACCTTTGGCACCCGCTGTTCCGGGCCGAACTACCATCATCTGCCAGTCACTGTTCCCGAGCTTGTGATAACACAACAACCGCAGGACTCACAAGAGCTGGCCAGCCACTCTCCATTTGGACTGAACTTGACCGACGAGACGGCCTTGGTGTGCCCAGCGAGGGTGAACTTGAGCGAGTAGTTGGGTTTCTGTTGAGAAGCCGAAAACATTGATTTCAAAGGTGCACGCTCTCCCCTAGAGTCACTCAATAAACTATGCGTCAGTGACAATGGTTCGGCCAACTTGGTGCATAAAATCACTGTCGCCAGATATCAAGATTTATTTTTGAATTGTAGAAAGCAGGTTTCCGTCCTCTAGAAACATTAAAATGTCCACGACAAAGCTAAGTGATCTCGCCCGAACTTGCTTGCACTGTGTCCAAAGCTAAGAAAGTTACATTTCCGATTAGTCCTGATTGTCAATTGCACCCGACCAGCACTGAGCACCAAAATTGCAGCACCCACAAGAAAATCAGGGAATGCAGTGTCGATACTCTAAGAGCAGCTTATTTGGTGGCCCTACTCTCCATTATGGAAGGTCTATCAGGGTTTCCTGTAATCTGATCTACCGGGCGTTTGGGAGAGAAGAAGACTGTGTTTTTCTTGCCCTGAAAATAAACTGCACTGCCCAATGCTCAGCAACTACACCTTGACATGCTGACAAATGTAAAGCACCAACACCACGCATTACCAGCTAGCCTATATTCATACTTTGCTGCAAACCACACTTTATGTAACATCGTTTTGCAATGCCCTTTGGCAGTGTCGAAACGCCGACCCAAATGCCATCATCTGTTGTTGCAACCTAGTTTGAGCATGATCTGCTAATTGTAGGTGTTTGCGCATGTGCTCTGCCGAATGGTCTCTCAAACCCTTGCCGAATTCTGCCAAATGCAAACTTTGGCCGATTCGGCTCATCACTATACTCGTTTTCACTTCAAGAACCGTAGTAAAAGAAGTCCGGCTCTTCGCGGAGCATTATTAATTTCCCCCTTTATGTAAACAATTACGATATATGTAGGTGCATTTTAGATTAGACAGATGATATCTTATCAACATGTACACACTTCAAACCCGTAAGCGTTGCTTCCTTTTCCGACAACTAGGTCTTGTAAGAACTACTTCGCGCGGCGTATGAACAATCCGTAAAACATACTTTTTTCTAGAGGTGAAAACAAGTATAGTGATAATGCCAATGCTATAATCTTCAATTGCATGGCATAAAACTAAAACCAGATAGAGATACATAATAAACGGAAGCGACAAAACGCAGGGAAGCAAGGGAACAAACTTTATAATAGAGAACCACCATTTTCAGGGTTAAGCCTACTTCCAGATTGCAGCGAACAAAGATGCACATCAAACGTATCCTCTGGTGCCGCGACAACTTGGGCTTTAAAAATTATTTCCTACCCTCAATCTCCCGTAAAAGTTAGTGTAGGAAAACTGTTAATTTTCTGTTTTAACTGATTTAACTTTTTCTTTTTTTGTTACTGACAGATGGTTAGCTCCTGCTTCAAGCCAAAAACCAAAAAGTTTACAGCCCAACAATGTGCAATGCATGTGACATACCCGACAAACAGGCGACGTTAGAAATTTAGGAGACTCAGAGCTTACAGGAAACAATGATTTCAATGGCATTAAATCAATGAGAAATAAGGTACACTCCTGCTTTGTACAAAATACACTGCAGCGGCAAAATTGATGCAAGGAATTTTGGCACTGCATGTCTCGTAATTTGGCAGACCACATGATACTGTGCCAAATGAAATAGTTTCTTTGAAGGCATGCATTATAGATCATGCATATATCCGCCTCCAATCCGACGAGCAAAGTGAAATTAATTGCAGCACCTTTTCGTTGAGAGCAGATCTGTCGTCACCATCATGTGTCTCAATCGAGAAACCAGATGATCAATTATCCCAAAAGTAGTTGCACTGTTACACTCATACTCATACTTGATTAGCAATCAGGAGTAGAAAAGCTTGAAGCAGGGTATGAGTGTAACAGTGCAACTACAGGCTGGCCAGCATGTTACATCGGTGTCACACGCCAATTAAACCGAATGATTAATTGCCCCAACGAATGGGCAACAAATAGAAGCGACTGAAACAGAATATGAGTGTTAACAGTAGACAAGCAGGGCAACACTGTAGTCACACGTCAATTAAACACGGCATGCATGCAAGTTCCCCTCTGTGATAAGATTAGGCGACGGCGCTCGCTGCGACACCAGGCGAAGAAGAAGGGCAGCTCACGAGTTTCGCAGCCGCCGACGGGTCGCCCGGCTTGGAGCCCCCGAGGCCACTTGCACCCGACTGAGCCGTGGCTGACAGTTGATCGGCGACGCACTCCGGAATCTGCGCGATGGGCGAGCACTCGTCATCCCCGGTCCCACTCATCGTCGCGGCGGCGTGGACGGCGTACAGCCCAGATCTTTTAGGGACGCCGTCCACGCAAGGCGGGCTCGCGCGGCGTTCGCCTTCTCGAAACTCCGTTCCAAGTGGCGGGATCTCTCTGCGGTCCCACATGGCCGACGCGCGAGCGCGCGAGAACGCTATTTTTTTTTTTTTTTTTAACAGACCTGGTGCTAGATATCGAGGTAGGAACCAGACTGTGTAGCACAACCGCTCAACTAGCCCCGCGTATTCTACGCGCGGTTCGTTCAAGCTAAAGCTCTGGGCGCTCGAACATGCTTCTGGAATTTCAATGGGCGCAAACTCGCGTTAGGGAGTAGCGTATGACCGCTGTACACCGGCTCATACAGAAAATGCTGTATTGCGGCGCTTTTTTATTATTTTTTTCGTCGTTTCATGGGAGGTTGGTCCAAGCGACACTAACCTCGTCGATTTGTAACGTTCGGAGACGTCCGGTTGCGATCATATGCGCGCTTCTGTGCAGCTTCCCTCAAAGCGCGGCCGTAGGTGGACATTGGTTAGAGCGCGACAGGCGAAGTACGCTAAAGTGAACGTGCGACGATCGCGTGCGTGCTTCGAGAGTGGTTTCGAGCGGAGATAGGTATGATTTTTACGTACAGTGTGGGAAATCTTAGCGACGGTCCAGCTCCGCTGCCAGGTTTACTGAAAAACAAAATCGCGTCAATCAGTGTTTGCGACTTCAATGTGGCATGCGGCTACTAGTACTTGGTTGACTTGGTGCTTTTGCCGTTTGAATGGAAAAAAAAGATAGTGTAAATCTAAAAGAAAAGCTCTAGTTTGTAAAATTACTTTATTATAATAGTTACTTGTTCAAAGTTAGGGGGTAGCTTGATTATTTGATTAAAAAGTATATTAACGCGGAATCTTTAAAGCATTCAGAACCGAAACTCTCGTGCTATCGCGCAAAACCACGCATCCTAGGGGGCGTAAAAATGGTATTAAAATTAATTGTATAACTAAAGTAATAAAATTATTTTGTAAGCTGTAATAAAATGTATATTAATTAGACAAAATGAGGCCGTCAACTTGTTCTTGAGTTATTTGTGAAACGTGGTGGGTGCTGTCACGTGACCAGTAATGGCGAATCAGCTTTCAGACCGACAACATTTCGGTTGGTGCTCAGAAGGGCGGAATGTCTGCTTTCTTCTCATGACCGAGCTTTTACTTTTGGACTCGTAAGACAGCGTCGTTTGGACAGATTTTCGAAACTCCGTTCTCGCCGTGGATTTTCGATAAATATTCGTCAACTTTCACCCAGAAACTAGCGAGAAAAGACGAGAAACGCCAAGTTCGGGGGTCATGTGATTTGAACTGACCAATAGGATGTTCGCATTTGAACGTCCTCATATAAAAGCCGACCTTGTGCTGCGTAGCCATTGCTGTTGGCAGGTTCTGTTATTCGGGAGAGTAATCCGGGTGGATAATGGATTTTGAGAGCCATCCGACAGCGCAAAGCTACCGGCAGTCTGCGCACAGCGTCAGCAAAGGGTACTATATTGTTATTTTCAATCTAGGAGATTTTTTCATGGCCTTAAACGAATTCTATACAAGCAGTTCCTACATTGTGGTTCGTCCGAAGGACAGCCATTATTGATTCGGCAGTGAGGCTTGCTAGCTTGTTCCGTAAAATGCTAAACTTTAATAAAGTAGTGTTTTTGTAGTGACAAACGGTGTATCTTGTGATTCTCTGGTGTCCGCGGCACGCGAACGTCACTATTCGGCCTGCGAACTCAGCTTGCTTGCCTGACGCGAACGCTAAATTCGTCAACCCTAACCGCTGTGGCGTTTGTTCTCGCGAAGTGCGTAAACTCCGCCATATTCTGAACGCGCCGCTGACTGAGCGATAGCCGGCCGAATTTGCCACGGCTCCCACCGACCGAGCGAGCGCTCACAAGTCGCCGGAGCGCGAGCCGTTTCGGCGCCTTTTTTGTGCGGATCGGAGACCGAGCCTTGATCTTGTGCAGTAAGCGAACCGCCGTCTTTGCCGGCAGTGATTGTCAAAGCCTTCCCGAGCTCGTCTCCCCAACGCGTCAGTTGGCTGCGGTCCGTGCAGAGACGGCGCCAGGACGCCGAGCTTTTGTCGGCGGGTGCCGGTGAGCGGGCGGGGACCGTTGTCGGAAGCTTTGGCGTCGTGCTGAGTCTATCTGTGCCTATCTACGCCGCTTTCTGTGCATGACTAGCTCGCCTTGCCGGCCGGTCGGCTTGGGCGACGTGTTCGGCGTCTCTTGTCTCGGCGTGTGTGTAGCGTGTTTTTGAACTGCCTGGGCGTCCGTTGGACGTTTTCGCTGCCGTTGCACGTTCGGAAAGCGCGGACTTGTAGAAGTCAAGGTCTCTTGTCGTGTGCCGGTACGTTGTGAACAGAAAAAAAAGCCGTAAGAATTTGACGCGCTCAGCTTTCCCTTGGCGTGCCGCGTTGGGACTCGTTGGGTTTCCCGCCCTGTGACTTGTGCGCGTTACCTGCGTGTTTTCAGAAAGCTCCGTATCATTTGGATGTGAACTCGTTGCCTTCTAACAAGTACCGTGCATTCCAGAAAAAACGGATTACGAGTAGTCTTTCGACTGTAAAAGTAATTGTGTCTTATTTGCGCACGTTGGGTTCAGTGACTAGCAAGTTAGGCATGCCTAACCATGTTACCCTATCAGAACTAATGTCGTTCTTGAAAAAAAAAAAAAAAAAGGGAATTTGTGGGGAAATTGTCAGGTTGACTGAGGTGTGCATGAAGTCTGCACATGTTCTCTCTCTTCCGACACAGTGTTGCAGAACGTTAGGTTTATTTGTGGTGGGATTTGGTATGCCTCCCCATTTTCTATGCCACAGCGCTTGTATGGAGCTGCGTCTTGCAACTGTGGAGCACAATCTTGTGCGTTGTCTTTGGCTTGCAGGTGCCCGCGCTGTTGCATCTCACACTAGGATCCACATGTGCTTGGCAGCGATGAAATGTCCTTGACCTTTTATCTCTACCGTGCAGCGTATGATCGGCAGCTGCGGCCCTGGGAAGTCGTGCCGGCCGTGCGTCGCCTTCCCACACCGCCTGCTTGAAGGTCCTGGCCCCTTCCTGTGCCCCTTGTCTGCACAGCACCACAGGAGGCATGCATGGAGTGAGTACTACTTTGCAACGTTGCGACCCCTGCTGGCTAGCCTTGCCCTTGCGTCTCGAGCGGACCGCCGCATTGGGGCATTGGTTGTGTAAGGAGGCACACTGTGGCCTTTTGCGGAGCTAACAAACGGCAGGTGTTTTCTGGGTGTGGTGTTGGCGGGAAGTCTGCGTCTTCTGTTGCAGTGGGCGCTGCTGTGCAGTCGAGCGTAGTTGCCTACCGAGGATTCTATAGTTTCAAACAGGTGGTCCCTGGGAGTCGACAGGCGCTTACAGTTTTTTTTGAAGTGGCGTTGAAGGTATTGGTTTGGCAGTGATGACTCGCGAGTTTGAATACTTTGCTTGCAGAACTGGTCGAGGAAAGCAGTCTCTTAGCTGGGGGATACGAATATTATCGTGCGAGCAAGGGGAAAAAGCTCCAGGTACACCTAAGCACTCCTTATGAGTTGTGAATGCGAAAGCATAGAAGTCCCTGCGACGATGTAGATGCTAGAGGTGGCGTCATGATCGTTGGCGTCAAGACGAGCAGAAGCTCCGGCGACGATGTGGATGCTAGAGGCGGTGCCATGTTCGCAGGTGGTGATACGAACAGAAGCACCGCCGACGATGTGGATGATGGAGGCGACGGTATGTTGGTCAGCGGTGAGATGAGCAGAAGCCTCCGAGTGGTGCGCCAATTTGCCCGTTTAGTGGCATGGGGTTGCAGCGGTTAGTTTTATCGGCGCGCTGGCGGCACTAGAGTTCCTGTATAGGCTCCCTACGGGAGCCAGAGTTGCGTGTCTGTTTTCCACGTGCCGCCGCGCCGCTATTCGCCGAGATCCAATCATTTGAGGAGCTGGATCAAATGCTGCACTGGGAGATAGACGTTGAACGTGCCCCGGCATACATTCTCCTGCTTTGGAGCACGCCGCGCGCCTCGAATGTGCGGTGGTGTTATTGGCCGAATTCGGTCATGTGAGGAGCAGGATCAACATGCCATGCAGGAAAGATGGTGCTACGGGGATGAATGCGCAACTCTTGCTCCCGTAAGGAGCCTATACAGGAACTCTAGGGTGCACTAAAGCTTCTTCATGTTTCAAAAGTAGCGCAAGGTTTGTCGATGCACGAGGTGCGTGCAACGTGCAGCCCTTGGGAAGATCATTTATTTTTATTTATTTATTTATTTATTTGGAAATACTGTCGGCCCTCACTTGAGGGTCATTACAGGGAGAATTTTATAACAATACAATTACATACACAAAAAAGCCGGTACAGCGCATGGCGGTACAGCGCAGCCCTGAGCTAGATTTTAGACGCCATGTTCTTTCCAGAAATGGCGCGTGTCTCGAGCATGTCAACAGCAATGAGTTGTGCCACTTTCCCCAGGATAGAGGGGCTTTAGGCTGCACTAGAGTTCCTGTATAGCTACCTACGGTAGCAGAGTTGCGCATTCAGCCTCGGCGAGTGGCCGTAGTGCCGGCTTTCCCGCACGCCCTGGATGCTTTGCTCCTCACGTGACTAAAGTTTGCGAATAGCAGCGCCGCACTTGGAAAAGAGGAGAGGAGGAAAAGGAGACGGAAAGCAGGGGAACATACGTTGGGGCGCGAGCAACGTCGGCGGAGTGACCGTAAAGGTGGCTTTCTTGCATGGCGCCGGATGCTTTGCTCCTCACGTGATGGATCTCGGCGAATAGCGGCGTGGCGGCTCGGGGAAAACAAATACGCAACTCTGGCTCCTGTAGGGAGCCTATACAGGAACTCTTGGCTGCACGGACACGCAGTGCCATTTGGCGGCGGTCGTTGAAACTGACGCACGCAGCGGCCAATGGGAGCCTTGTCGCCGCGCACCCGCCATAGGGATCTTTGGGATGAGGAAAACTAGGCGCCGTTTTCGCGCTTCATATTGATGCCGTCGGCTCGCTCCATGGGACAGTTAAAGGGACACTGACAGGGTATTTATGCTCGCCGAGGTTTTTAGTTGTACGTGACATATGAGAGCTCAACTACCCAGAACAGCATTTGCGGCTCGAAATTCGGTTTCTTTCCGCCCGAAAACCGCAGATCAAGAACTGGCCGGTTCGAGTCTCGCTCACTCTCTTTTCTGCGGTCACGGGCCGTTTTCTAAGGCACACACTCAGTATTAAAAATAGAAAAAAATATGAAACCCATTTTTCGTGGCTTCTAAAAAGATGCAACTACGTTGATTGAGAAAAAAAAGTTCCACAGACAATCGGAAGCATTCTGTGCGTTCGTCGTTTCGCGTATCGTGGGACTTGCGGGAACGGCGATGGCAGCGGACTACGGGCGTGGGACCTCTATTTCAGAACTGTCGTTAACGCTATCGGCGAATTCTGTCTACTTTTAAAAGAGAAAATTGGGACTGATCAGAAGAATTGGTATTATCCCGTACGACACGCCCGACCACCACGCCGATTTGCACGAAGACGTCGCCGCGCCTTCGCTCCATTCTCGTGGCTGAAGACATTGCTCGCGCAAACGTCAAGCACGACGTGTCTACTTCGAGTTGAATATGCACGCGTACGATTTCTTTACTAGGTGCGAATGTCGCCAATGTGTGGTGCTTCCCGACTTCGACCCGGGAGTGCTTTTGCTAGAGGAAAATTGGCAGCAAACTTTACAACTTACAGTTTACCAGCTGAATTATTACTAAGGAAAGAGATCCACCAGTAAAGAGTTGCCTTAGTAGCTCAGTGGGAAAGACGTCCGCTTCACACGTAGTAGGACCGGGTTCAATTCCTCGTAGAACCTTTTCTTTTTTTTTTTTTTTCTCATACATTTTCTGATGTTCACATATCTTTTTTCTTTTTTACAATTATCACTGAAGAAACAAACAAATGTTGTGGACGACACTTCGCTGAATTAAATGGTATGGGATTTCCTTTTTGACACCTGCGAACTCGATGTAATCACTTTCCACAAAATGCAAGGAGCATATAAATTAGGTAGCGTCCGCTTTCCGAGGTGCCTGGGTATGTTCTACAGGAATTGCAGCCAGCCATTGGTCCCGATCCCGTTGATCCTTCGGAAACTCTGTTGCACAATGTCCCTTTTTTTTGGGACGCAGGACATGTGAGCCAGCTCTTCACGCAACATCTTGGGTGTATTCTTTTCGGAGCCGATCATGGAAATTCACCACGTGTACTCACTACTCATCTCCAACTCCTCAATGTACAAAACAGCTCATCTTGGAGTACAGAACAACGAGCGGAACAAACATAACTGCAAAACAATCGCACAGCGAACAGTTCCCATACGCCGCAATGTCGTGTCGTCTGCTATGGATAAGAAAAAAAACCAAAAAAAAAACCGCACGGTTGGGTGTAGCCCTGTGACTTCCGCCACTCACTCTCTTCTCTCCACTTCTCCGATCTCCGTCGGGTTTCGGTTTCCAGCAGTTGCGTCTTTTGGCTTTATTAAAAAATACGCTACTCTGTTGCAAAATATTAATTGGGTAGTCCTCCAACACCATAATAAAGCGCCTGGCAAAAAAAAAAAAAAAAAGTTTGGGGAGTGTCAGTGTTCCTTTAATGCTTTCGCATTAATAACCAAATTGGTGTCTGGTGGCCGCCACGTAGTGTGCCTCGCTCATATTGTCACGGGTGGTGACCAATAAACAAGAAATGAATAGGAAGAAATAAACGCTTAATGTGGCGAACTTGTGCCAAAATAAAAGGGTAGAAACGATAATAACAGAGCGTCGCGGGCGTCGAAGTCGCCGGTCGGCGTAGCAGCAGAGTCGAACGCTGGGGCGAAAACTGAATCCTGCTTGCCAGGCGGAGCCGCTTTTGTACACGCGTTGGCTTCTGGAGCGTTCGATGTAGAAGGTTCGACGCGGAGAACATTCTAACCTCGAATCAGCTAGACGGTTCTCGAATTCACTAGAACATCACATTACAGTGTAAACAAAAATGCGTAGCCGCGGCCAGGAATCGAACCCTGGCCCTTCGCGTGGGAGGTAAGCGCGATAACCGTTGTGCTACGGCCGCGGTGCCTACTTGGCGCGCGGCAATATTTTTTACAGACCTTGTTGCAATATTTGGTGGGGGCTGTACCAGTGGGTACGGATTAGGCGATTTCACGGGGAATTCACCATCTGCCGAATAGTTCTCTGGTAGCCTCGTTTGCAATTGAACAGAGCAATTTCGTTTCTGGGGTTAAGCATTTATAAGCAATTAAATGGCCAGTCAAGTTGCGATATCTCTGTGGTCACTCCTGGCAGGCTGAGTCATTTGGTTTGTATTCCACTACAGCCTAGGCAGCTGGATCTTTGCATGGGTGATTGCCATAGTGAGTGACAAGTGAAGATTGCGGTAAAAGTTCTGCCTTCAGCAAAGGCTTGTTGCATTCCGTCCTGGTCTGTCTGCGCGTGCCCATGAGATGTTTTCAAAGTTAGAAAAACGGGTGCTGGAGACCTTGACCTGTCACGGACTCTACATTAATCATCTCGTGCGTGTCTTGACCATAGGAAATGTGGCAGTTCGCGATTGGAGAGGATTCAATTTGGTCGGCATTGCATAGTATCTCGTTGTGTAGTGTCTCATGGGGTCTGGATGAAGTGTTGATGGGTGACATCATATGATCATAACAGATTTACAACTTTGGACAGCTGGCCAAGTGTGGCTCGCTGCAAGAGCCCACGTGTCTCTGGCAAAGTTTGGCACTCTTCTGATGATCAACCTTGTTTGCAATCAAGTTACAACGATGCAGTATCTGTAGTTTAAAGATGCCGCAATATTACTCATCGGTCTGCTATGCCAAGGAACCGGTGTCGGTCATCACAACAGCGTCGCCTGCGGAGAGGCGGCAGCGACATTACACTTGAAGGTCTCTGCCGATGGCGATTTCAATATTTGCACCCAACTAGCATCTGTCAGCTTTATTTGTAGCTATAGCTACATCTCTCCCACAATCCACAATAGTTTATAATTGTAGAATTACCCGAGACTGCGGTGATGACAGAAAAACGTTGGGAGAAGGTAAAAAGACTCTTTCCTTCTGTCTTTTTTTTTTTTTTTGTCATTGCAGTTTTGGGTCATTCTATAATTATGAACTTCCACCAGCTCACTTGTGCCCTCAAGTTTTGTTCACAATAGTTTCAGTCTAGGCTTGAATGCCTTTGGGATGGGCGTGGGCAAATTAGGATGCCCATTATGCCAGACATCTTAGATGTATACTTTTCACAACATTATATGGGAACATAGTGCGGGCAGAAGTCGCGTTGGCTAGTCTACAGCCTCTATAAAGAACTCTGCCAATTCCTTGGGATTGTTGTTCAGCGGGAGAGCGCAGGCTATCGGAAAACGGACGTGACTGCAAAAATTGCGAGTCATTCCAGCAAAATAGCAAATCCAATGGGCATTTGTTTTTAGAGCAACTTAAGGCCTGCTTCAAACGGGGCACTATCTTTTTCCAGCCTCTCGACGTTGTCAACCTACAAAAACTCTCCTTTCTGCACAAAGGCAATTCCCCCCCCCCCCCCCCCCCAAAAAAAAAAAAAAAAAAAAATAATGCAGCTTTCAGCCCCCCCAACGCGAAGCCAGAACAAGCGGGCGCATGATCTGGTGCCGATTATATACAGCCAGTGTTCATCATGGCCGTGCACTGGGGTTTGCAAAGCACAGGGCAGGCGCTGAGTTCCAGACATTGTTAGGCCGCTTCAGACAGGGCAATTTTGCCCAGCAACTTAACATCGCAACACCAGCAACATGGGCTGCCCGCATTCACACGCAGCAGCCGAATTGCTAGGACTTGCCATCATCATCATTCAATTTGATTTTTCTGGCACTATTTAGACGCATAGCTACGCGCTAAAAACATGTTTTTATATCTTTAAATGGTGTTGAGAAGACTAACTCATCTTTCTGAAAAGGTTATTTTCAAAAACGATCAATTTCGAACCAGAACCAAGTATTTGGCTTTTGTCATCACCACCACAGGGGCTTCATGTGAAAATATTGTGTCCCTGATTGGCTGCTGCTGCTTCAAAAGTCTCGCGAGTTGTTCGAGTCGCTCGGCCGTTTCGAGCCGGACCCGATCTCGGCAATTTGTGTCGACCTAGGGAAAGCTAGGGAACAACCCGCCAGCAGCCTTAAAATTGCTGAAAAAGCTGCCCCGTCTGAGCGGGCCTTAGGCCCGTTTGAGGCGTGGCGATTTCACTTAGCAACTTGACGTCGCAACTTGGGCCACCCGCGTTCACACGCAGCAACCGAATTTCCGTGACTTGCTATCATCATCATGAAGTTTTATTTTTCTAGTATTATTTAGACAAACAGTTACATGCTAAAAACATGTTTTTATATCTTTAAATTGTATTGAGAATCTTAACTCATCTTTCTGAAAAGGTTTATATCCAGAAACGGTCCATTCCAAACCAGAACCAAGTCTTTAGCTGTCATCATCACCACCACAGGGGTGTCACGTGAAAATATTGCGTCCCTGATTGGCTACTGCCGCTTCAAACGTCTCAGAGTTGTTCGAGTTGCTCGTCGGTTTTGAGCCGGACCCAATCTCAGCAATTCATGTTGATCTAGGGAAAGCTAGGGAACAACCCGCCAGCAGCCTCAAAATTGCTGGAAAAGTTGCCCCGTCTGAAGCGGGCCTTAGGGTTTGGCTCCTCCCATCACTGCAGCGACTGGACCCGAGCCATTACCCGAGCGCCTTTTTGAGGCAGTCACGAGCTTGATCGCGCGTTCACTCCATGCTCGCATCCAGTCTATAAACTGAATTTGAATTGCGTCACCACGGGCATGGTCCTTATGGCCATGTCTGCACTGCAATCTCTTTGGATATGTCATTGAGTTTTACACAGTAGGGACTGAAAGGAAAAGTCCACTTTTTATCCTTGAAATTACACTGCAACAAAGAAGCTTCTTAGTCGGTGGTGTTACGTCCACATGTTGCCGGGTTACACTAGTACCTGAAAGCTTGTATAAGGTGACAAATGGTCCACCACAATATTGTTGCCTGGGTTCTTTAAACGCCGTCTTTCTTTGTTATCGTCACCATCACGGGGGATCGGCAGCCAAGTTTGTAAATGCACACCAACTCGGAGCGCGTGAAGCGAAAGCTCGTGCTGCAGGACCCAAGGATCCTGGGTTCAATCCCCACCCATGCCCGTTTCGATCTGGATGATCGTCATACCTGCGTGCAACCGTGAGTCACCACTGCGCGGTGCACATCAAGTACCCCGGGATAGTGGTTGTATTTAGTCACCCATTGAGGCAGACTAATTTCTGGCTGTCTAAACATACATACATCACAGTTACATTTTTGACCACCATATGGTGGTCACGTGAAAATATTGCGTCACCGATTGGCTGCTACCGCTTCGAACGTCTCCGAGCTTGTCAGTTTCGAGCCGGACTCGATCACAGTAGTTTGTGTTGCAGTGTGAGGCTTTATAGGTAATGACAGGTCGAGAGTTCAGGGGAAAATCCTCCACCCGTTCTCCACTTTGGCAGGGCAAATGGTGGAGAGAAGGTCACCTCTCCAGCATTCGCTCTGCTAAAGTGGAAAAAAGTTGGAGAAACTTCCCCTGAAATCTTAGCCTGTCGCCGACCATAGGCAAAAAACACTTGGCACTGTTCTTGTGGTTCCCGATGTGCCGAATTTGGGCAAAGGCAGGGAAATGTAGAATGATGGATTGCAACATCCCTGCTGGTGCCCCTGTCGTGCAAGCACCTTCTCATGCATGTGAAGAAAAGTCGTGCGGGCTTGAAAGTTCACGTGCTTGGCTGCAGGAGTACAGACAGCGGCATTTGACTATCGGCAAATGCCAACTGTATCGGCATTTGACCTACTATCTACAAACTTTGGTTAGAGTTTACCTGCACCTGCCCATTTAATTGCAGATACCAATGGTCCATGGGCATGTTAGGCTCCAATATCCCCTCCTAGTAGTTGTGTCGCAAACAAACTTCGATAGTGAGAGAAATGAAATTTCTCTTTACCATCTGACACGGTTTATTTGAATCGAGGAGCACGAAAGAGCAGCACCTCCAAGGCTACCAGTCTCATTGTGCTAACTGTGCACGAGCACATAGGACTTGTGTTGCCTGTAGTCATGTGCATCCCAAGCAGGTTGCCCTTGACTTCTGCAAGTGAAAGCTGGTCTAGATTAGCAGTGCAGACTCCGTGCAAGTACATGTGTGTACTTACAAGGCACGTAAACGGTCATATTCAAGCTCGTATAGCACAGTTGCGGAGAAGGCGCCGTGTAACCGAGCTTTCGGTTGCACGTCAAAAGATCCCCAGGTAGTCGAAATTTATCCTCGGTCCTCCGCTGGGGCGTGCCAG
Source organism: Ixodes scapularis (assembly GCF_016920785.2). Taxonomy (NCBI): domain Eukaryota; kingdom Metazoa; phylum Arthropoda; class Arachnida; order Ixodida; family Ixodidae; genus Ixodes; species Ixodes scapularis. Next base: position 22,389,983 of record NW_024609868.1, read on the forward strand.
ATGCCCGTCGTAGGTTTGGCAAGTAAAACCCCCAAATTTGACGTTTCGTATACCACAGTTGCCATGCAATTCATGTCCTGTGCTAGATGAGACTCAAATATCCAAATTCTTTGCCACCACATTCGTTGCACATTTTGAAAGGATTGTTACTCATCCCTGAAGCGAAATAAGGATTTCTGCCTTCTCTTCAGTTTTCTGCTTCTATTTTGTGCCATTCGGCTCTCTTGCGATGATGTTACGTGGAACACCAGCTTAATAGTCCTTGCTCAAATAATGCATTGTACAGTAAAAAAGGTAGATGCTGCCAAAGGGTCTTTTTAGGAAAATGATTACGTCTAAGTTAGCTCCGTTTGAGTAGTTACCCTTTTAAAGTTTCCCTGCAAGGACTTTTTTGCTGGTTTTTAATTTGCACCAAACCGGAGTGCACTGAACGTAGCAACTTCATGAAACTTTTCTCAAGCATGTTCTGGCTTGGCTGTATGAAGCAGGTTGGAGGGCGGCTCGCATTGCATTTGCTGCACGATTAAACACTAATTCGGCATGACACTTCATTGGCCACATACAACAGCAAAAACGAGGCAAAGATCAGTTCAGAACGGGAGCCACTTCACGCTGCCATACCGCCAAAAGGCCAAACCGCAAGGCAAAGCTGCTCGCCGAAGGCCTTGGGAATGCTCGGAATTGGTCGGATCCTCCAGTCCATACGACCGCAATGCTCCCGCATACATCCGGGAGCTTTCTACGCTCGCCGCTCATTGGGTCCTGATCCCACTACACCTTTCTAGTATGCGCCGCCTTTTCCACCGCTTGGGGCAAGTATGTCGATGGGTCACTTCTTGTTTCCATACTTTCTAAACTGCATTTGTTTCTTTTCTGATCTAAAATAGTGAACAAAAACTACTTGTATAAATAATTGAAGCAGTTTGCACCTCTTATATTTTGTATTTTGACTAAAAAGAAGCTTTTAGCGGCTCTGACCAGTAGTAAGCCCTGGACCAAAGACGTCACATTTCGCGCGCTTTCCGCACCGCCGGTCGCCCCGTAGGTGGAGGAGATTTCCGCATTGTCCGGTTAAAATATGACACACTGATATTTAGTTAGTCTCTCCATGCCCGCTAGCTTACCTGAACCCCAAGGGACGTGGAAACCACAAAAAAGTTAGACGCCTAAATAGGATTCCAGGGCCTCAGTTTCTGCAAAAAAAATTGATTTTGAAAAATGACATACAGCCATCGACATTAAGAGAGTATTCCCAGAAAGTTTTAATAGTTTACACTGCATAGGTAATTTTTTATAAATTATTTTCTGTCCACCAAAGCTAAAGAAAAGTTGGGGTTTGGAGCGCTTAGAACACATTTTTCTCTGTTCCACTTTTTGGTATAAATTAAATTTTAGTCAATCTATCGTTTGAGAATGGCAATACAAGGAAGGCTCAATCTTTACTTTTCCTGACTGAAATTTAGTTAAAAAAATGTGGCTATGGAATTGTTTTGTCACTTTACAGATGTCTTTTATGAAAAATGTTGACATTTTGTCAAAGACAGAAGATAAAAAATTGACAATTTTCGCAGAAGAGAAAATTGACAGAAATAAATGACTTCTTACAAAAAGACTTTTCATAGCCGTACCCCCTAGGCATTCTGCTACCTATCTAGCGAATAAAAATCTTAAATATTATGATAGTTTTCTGACGATAGATTAAACAATGTAGGTGTGTTGCTGATAGAAGCTGATCTAATTTCCTTCCGATTGAACCAACAGACGTGAAATTTTGTTATGGCACCCTGTAGCATGACCACCAGCCTACCCTGTAAATTTCATTCATTTTAAGCCAAGGATTCAAACATTGACCCCCCAGGGGGTTTTTCTGCTTAATTAAAAAAATTAAGGGTAGAGTTTCAACGAGAAACCTTCTGGGCATCCTGGAACACCACTAAATCAGCCCACTTTGCAAAACCGTAAGGCACACTGATCATTTAATGACATTTTGAGAGAACGCTCGATTTGGACACATTTCTTGGTTTCAATATACTCTCGAAACGTATCTTTGTGTCAACGGTCCTTGTCCTGGTGGCCAAAGCACGCAACTACAGCCATGCCTTTATGTTAGAAGAGATGCAAGTGTGGTGCCAGCCGGCGAAACACCATGCTGGTCTAATGATGTTACAGAAGTTAGCTTTTATTCTTGGTTTCACATCCGTCATGAAAAGAACACGTGACGTCGCACGAGTTAGCACTTTGGTCACAGGGTGCAGGACCGCTGATGCAAAAGGTTGCTCGACAGGATGCCGAAATTTATAAATGCGTCCAAATTGTGCGTTGTTTCTTTTTGGAACGGTTTAAAATTCTGCATGTGCCTTATATCTTTGTAAGTAGGCAGATTTAAGGATTTTTGACGATGCCTAGAATTTTTATAACATACAACCATACCTTTAAATTGACTATCTCAAAAAGTTAATTTTTCAGAAAGAATATTCACTTAATTATTGCAGACATTATTAATTTTCCTGCACAGGCCATTTGGCAGAGACTAATGACATAATCTTTTTCCTACTAATATTTTTTTTCTGCTGTACATAGTTTTCGCTGGAACGATGTGGCTGATGTCCTGCAAAACACTTTCTATAGTTGAATTGGTGACTGCACACTTAATGCCATGCTGACGAGGTGCAATAGATCTCGCATTGATTTATCAATCACAGACACTGGTAAATGTCTAAACATTTTTCTGCACTTGTGCCAAAATTTACAAGGGGAGTACCATAATGATTTAAAATATATTATTTCGCTACTGTGGCAGCCTTTCCATCACCCATTGAACCTGCTCTTTGGAAGTGCATCACACCTGCACTTGGACAGCTGCTTCCAGCTTGTCAATGACCGTGAAAAGGCATCCTCGCAAGTTTTTACAGATCCCCAAACTGGCAATGATCACTGGGGGCCCGTTGTGCCGTACACGCACACGACCAATCATTTGACGCATCAGAAAGATGGCCAAACCCTGCCAGGTGCCGCCCACTCATGACCTCTCGTGAATGCATGCAGCGCCACAATGGCCGGCACCCAGTGAGGTTCGGCCATTTTTCCAACACACGTATGACCCATCGAACTCTCGATCGTGCACATGTTTGGTACGATCTGGCCTCCAGTGGTTATCACTCGTGAGGGTCCGCAAAAAAGACCCTGTGAGAACGCCATTTTGCAGTTATTGAGGAGCTGGAAGTAGCGGTACATGCGTAGGTGCGAGGCACTTTTAAAAAGTGTTCCAGCAGGGCTTAAGAAAGCTGTCATACTTGTGGTGCAAGGGCATTCGGCTCTAGGGTGATTTGTCGGAAAAGGGACATATCTGCTGAACCTCTCAATGGCCTGTACACTCGCAGCAAAAGCAATGAATTGTAAATCAATACGGTTCGTCTTTTATACATATACCCCTGGCACTCACTCTGATATTACCATGTCAGTGTAAAACATATGCACGTAATCAGTTCGGTCTTTACTGTAATCGGTTTGAGCAGCAGCCACTTTCGGCGTTTTTCAGAGTCGAAAAATCTTCCTTTTCGTGGCGCTGGTTTTAATACAGACATTCCCCATCTTTTCAAACATGCTGTACCGCTGCTGCCTCATGTGAACTTAAGGCATTGACCATTTGTTGCCTCACGGTGTTGCCCGGTAGCTCCGAGGCAAATCCCGGCCGAGGTACCCGTAATTTGTTAGAGGCTTACGGCAGACACGACGCTGTGCAGCCAAGACTTCGGTTGCACATCAAAAGATCCCCCAGGCAGTTGAAATTAATCCTTAGTCCTCCGAAATCAATCCTCCATCCTCTGCTGCGGTATGCCAGATGCCCCTTGTTGGTGCGGCACATAAAACCTCAGAATTTGACTTCCATTGCCTCATGGCTATGTGGCCTCTTGCTTTCTTTGGCTGAATGTTAATCTGAGCTTTTAGTTTTAAAAGCTGTGGATGCTGATAAACAGCATATGATTTTACCTGCAAGTGGTAGACTCGGTGAGAGAACTTTTCTAATTTCAAACTACCTACCAGAGAAACACATACAGCTGTTCCTAAAATTAAAAGAAAAGCCTGGAGGGATTCACACAGCACGTCCCCATAGAGTATTTGTAGTTCAGTTGATTGAGGATTTTATGTAACTTTTGACGTTGAGGTGGGCAGGCAACGTTGGGAATCTTTAATCCTGACTACGGTTGGTTTGTTGTCTAATATAAATATCTTGTGCACGACGTAGAGGTGTCTGGGCTTCGGCTGGGGCAATAATAGTTGTGTGGCCTTCTCAAAGCTCACTGCCAAGGATAACTGATAAGAGTGCCCACGACCTCCTCTCGGGCAGGTCATTGTACGGCTTTGGTTGCTTGTGTTAGAGAAGTGCGTTCACCTGCTCAGGAGGTGAGCCGATTTGGCAAAAAGTCTGCGACTGTATGACTCACCATGTGAATACTGTTTCATTCTAGTGTGACCGTGCGATGAAGGCCATGGGAGTAAACTTTGGAATGACCATGTAGTCATTGTGTAGTGGGAGCATCATTGAAAATATTGAGCACACACTGGTATCTGTTTGTGTGGGGCGCGACACAGTTAGCATGAATAGGCAGTTGTTGGCTGCTTTTCAATTCAGTGCTCCTCAAACCTGGTCTTATACCCCTGTCAGACGGGCATTTTAAAGGCCCTTAGACCAAGCTCTTTTATAAAATCGGCAAACCAGCTCGCGCCGTAGGGCACGTATGCACTCAATATCGCGAGCTGATTGGCCGATTTTATAAAGCAGTGTAGTGAAAAGGACTTCTAGAACGCCGTCTAACAGGGGTATTAGTTAAGGTCTAAAAAGTTTCCATGTCATGTTTGTGCTAACTGTGCCATGCATTGTTCCCATTTAAGGTCAAACACGTGCATAAAAACTTCTCTTTTACTTGCTGTATTCATCCCTCTGTTGCAATGGCTACAGCAGCTTATAACAATTGGAGAAAGGTTAACTAAATAGTTTCTGACTGGATATAAGCACTGACAGGAGAGGGACTGAGAGAAGGTAACAATAACATGGAGCGCACACACAACTGAAAGGGTCAATGCTCCAGGGAAGTGATGAATGCAAAAAAAAAAAAAACTAAAATATGTTCTTGGCATGTACAACCTCCGTCGTCTACGGCATTCCATTATCCTGCGGGCGCACCTACGTAGGCTAAACAGGCCGCTGCGTAAATGGCAGCATAAGAGAGCTTGCAGCAGCTATCAAACAGATGCTGTCTGGGCGTCTGTTAGTGCATTGCGATTGATGTCCGTGCACACCCTTATTTTCAAACACAACCATCCTGGAACAACACAATGAAAAAACAACTAGGGAAATTCAATTTGTCATCAAAACAAGATAAGGAAATGTTATTTTCCCAGAGAAGTGAGGTAGCTGTAGGTGACACTGTTTTATTAAAGTGTTTAATTTGGTGTGTTTTCTAATAAACCTTCAGCTGCGAGTGTGCTCCGTGTTGTCGTTACCTTCTTCACTTTGTCCCTGTCGTGTCGGTGCTTCTATCCAGTCATGAACCGCCGAACTGAACATTTTATTGGAGAGTTTATTATCTGTAATTCGCATTCAAGTTTCGCTAAACTTGAAACAGTTGAACGTCCTTGAGCGGTTTGGCTATGTCTGAATTTTTTTTTTTAAGTGTAGCATTTGTTAAGTTTACAAGTTGGTTCAAAAATTTCACCAAATTTGGTTAGAAGTGAAGTTTTTTACATTTTATTTTCCCAATGTACCTATTTGTAAACTGATTCAAAACATAGAAAGGTTAGTTATAAACACTGGTGAATTTAGTGGCCAGGGATGCTGCAGGAGTCCTGCAACTTGCAGGTGCATTGTTTTGTTACAGCATTTCTCTTCAAGTGCAAACTTGGAGTGCCAGGATCACAAGCATGCCACCTGAATATGCTGTGTAGCAAAACACACGCACATGGCAGGGAATGCGCTTGAGGTTACGGGGTTCCGCCTAAAAAAATTGGGGTTGACTTGTTTCTCAAACTTTATGCCGATTCACACGTGCATTTTGCGGTTAAGCTTCAAGTGCTGATAATTATAGGGATGCCAAGCGATGCTCTGCTCAAAGCCAGTGCCATGTTAATGCTAGGAGTGCACGATGATGCAGGGACCCATAGGCACGTAATCTTTGCGCTACTGCTTCACGTTGCCTGTGCTCGTACACAGTATCTCTTTTAGGGCCAAGTCCTTGCATGTTGTACTTGAGGCTCCAAATTTTCAGATAAACAAAAATAAATTTTAGAAACACCCGCTGGTAAACTTTTTGTCAAGGACTATCTCGAGTGCTAAAAAGGCTGTTATACTTTACATTGGACAGCGGTGCCTGTGACGTAGCCCCTGTGACCAGTACATGCTCAACGTGCATGCCCAAAATATGGCAGCCTCAGATAATTGGGACAGCAGCTACTATAGGCATCGACAGGGTCGGAGTTGCAGGGATGTCCTTGAGTTTTCTTGCCTCCGGCATGAGCTTTCTACTTTCAAGAGCGTCTCACGAGCTTTGAACATGCACGCTCAGCCAGACTCCAATGGCATGCTGTATGATGCCTCGCTCAGACGGGATTGGTGGGGGGGGGATAGCTTTCACCTTTTGCCAAGTTACACGGAACCAGAGCTGTTGATTGAAGGCTTTGTTTTAGCTGTGAAGGGGGAATTTACTTGCTGGGTCACAGTTCTTACCACCATTCGCTTGAGAAAAATTCAGTATGTATTTTCGAGGTCGTTGCCACGGCATCAGAGCTTCAGCATCCTTGACTGTAGAACGTCCTTGTTGAGTGGCTAACCTGTGTTTTGCACCATTGAGGCAGTTTCAGCCTGGAGGTGGTTTGGGTCAAATTACCCACTTCACTATTTTTAGTGTTATTAAAACAATCTAGTCAATACTTTTTGAATAGGAAATTATCTCGCATTTGTTGGATGCCACAAGGATGTTTGTGGTGGTCAAGGATGAGTTGCTCGTTGCAGCTTCTGAAATGGATCTTTGGTATGGAATGGTCATACAAATGCTGGCGTGGGGAGCAGGCCATAGCTGCTGTAACAAAAGCTTGTCTTTATTGTGGCTGTTGTGCTTGGAGGAGGATGTTGCGCATGCTTGACACAGAATATATGGGTCGATCTCGTTATTTCTGCATATCAATTGTCCCAGGCTACTGACTTCTTGAAGCTCAAGATGCTCATATGCTCCTTTTCAAAAGCGTGACAGACCGTTTTACTGTATACTCGGTGCTGGGTTTAGCTTTTATATTATTGCAAGGGGGATTTGCGCTGCCTTTGATATGAATGCTGAAGAGATGAATTTTTGTGCCCTATCTTGATGCAAGTGTGCTCGGCGCACACTTGCATCGAGTGCTGCATGATAAGTGATTTGATTTCTTTTGTTTGAATTTTCTTGGGTATTTGGAGCTTTTTCTCCAAAGAAAGGCGATGGGAAGGCGCGGCGAACTAAAAATCTGAACCTGTAATTTCTTTTCCCCTCCTCAGGTTGGCAAGCGTTCCTGCAATGACTGGTCAAATTTATTCGGTCTGTTTGACGTTAGTAGCTGATGCAAGCTTTCTCTAAAACAACCGTGGTGCGATGGTAAATTATTCCTTCCCTTCTTGTTGATTTTGCCTCATTGGTCTGATGCAAGTGCATTACCCTTGACTGTTTTTTTTTTTTTTATGCACATTTTTGAAACTTAATTTGGGCTGAAGATGTTGCTGCATGTAAGCATTTTTATTTGTGTGCATTACTTAGCTTCTTGTCTAAAATATTTGCAAAGTCCAAAAAATGTTGCTTTTAATATCTATTTTTGCCTCTGAGGAAATGAATCATGTGTTTGATATTGCATGCTGGAAAGGGCATGTGATAGTTCTGGGCTGCTTGCATTTTGCTTAAACGTTTTCCTTGGATATTAACATTTTGATTCCAACTTTAAAGTAGTGTTGACTTTTGGAGTGCATGTAAGTGCAGGTAATGCTGATGCAGTTTTGCCTGCCTTGTTTTTTTCATTTGGTTGATATAAGAAGGGCCGTGGTATCCTTTAAATTAGCTTAATGATGAGTATTACACATGCTGGGAGGATTTTATTAGCATTTCAAAGTTTGTATCCATTAGTCGGTACAAGACAGAACCAGGTGCATGGTTGTACACAGTGTATGCACATAGTTGTACAACGTGGAACCACCTGTAGACTTTCAGCCATAAAAAAAGTGCATCTGTTTTATGGGTGTAATGTACACTAGAGCCACCACAGACTCTTGTACCATACTTCGTAAAACATGTTGGGAAGTGATATAGAGCTCGCTGATTGGCTGCTTGCGGTCCTATTGAGGCCGGCCATTCTAGTTAAGCTGAAGCAGTTGTGGGGAGGTAGCATAGGGTCCTGTGCTATGCTACCTTTTTTTCTGTTTCATCGTGAGACATAATTCCTTTTTAGTTTAACAGAATTTACTTTCAAAGGGTTGCTTGTCGGCGTAGTTTGAAGCGCATGCAATCTTGTGTGGGGATGCTTCGTTCGGTGGATTAATTTGGATGCATGATTGCTGTACTAAGTGGGGATTCTTGGGATTTCTGTACTTGGCATTCATTAACTCTAGCCCCGCTCTCCTTGCGTGAATTTGGTGGTTACTAGGAAACTTTTTAAATGCTGCACGATATTCGTAGACTTCCGCGCTTACTTAGCAGTTTTGGGCATCATTGGTCCTATCTCCTCCTACACAGTTTTCCAACTTTGGAACTAGACATGCTTTAGGAGACCAGTTTCGATGCTCCGACGTGATGAATAGTGGAGATGAATTTGAGTATCGTCATCAATTATATGTCGTTTAACTAACATTCTCGTGACCAGAACTGCCTCTGTTCTTGGTTCATTGCAGGAACTTCCATGCAATTGGGAAAGGATTTCTTTGAGGGTGTGGGAATGTTGGGACATGGAGGGAGTGTGAGAGCAGTTGCCTAAATATGTGATGCCACTTCCCATTGCAGAACGTTGCGCTGTCGCTTTGTGTTGGACGAGTGACGACAGGTGGTGCTCCCGCCTTTTTGTTTTTTCCCCCCCCTCTTTCGTCTCCTCTCCCATCGCCTGTAGGTTGTGCCCCGTGTCGCAAGGTTGCCTCCCCATAAGGACGATGCTCTGGGCAATGTCCGGAGTGGGACTTAGAACCCTCGGTAGGCAGACGCTACGTTACCACCCATCGCCTGACTTTTGCGTTTCGACTGTTGGTCCGACTCGAGGGTTGTGGGTGGTGGGGGGGGTTGGTCGTGTGGTGTTTGAGTATGAAACCTTTTAGATTGGCTCCCCTGTTTGGCCTACAGATGACATTTTTTGAAGCAGGAAGGGGAGGCTTGGAAGTTGGCTGTCTCCGGCTATGGAATGGGGATAAGATCTTTTTTTTTTTTAGATTCGAGACTTCGGGAAATTAGAATTTCACGTGTGAAATAATAGAAACGAGTGGACTGTCACAATGCGCACGACCTATGCTCCTTTCATTACTAAGTTAGGGGCGGTGGAAGCTATGTGCTCGTTAAATTGGTCATATGACCTATGCTCCTTTCATTACTAAGTTGAGGGTGGTGGAAGCTGTGTGCTCGTTAAATTGGTCATATGTTGCTCGTCAGGCCCACGTGCAGAGAGGAAGTAACGTTGATTGGTCCAGCACGTACGTAGCTCCCACCGTCCTGTCGGCTTAGAGGTGAGCGAACTATTCGACACGCGACACAACGGACACTGTCTTTGTGGCTGGAGAACCGCCTTCCAGTGCAGATGCAAGGTCACTCCCGTTGCACTCGTACCAGTTGGCGTGCCGCAACTTCACCGCCTAAAAACGTGCTGCACGGGCACACATTTCACCGAGCTGAAAACTTGACCTGTAACTTTTTAGGAACCGAAAGAAATTCGAAACTAGCTCACAAAAATGTACAAATAAGTTTTAACGTGGCTCATATTCTTATTTTTTGTTTCTCTAACTTTCTGTTAGAATTATTTTTGTGCGGATTTATTTCGACATTCGATGTTGCGTCGGGGATGCTGAAGGTTTCGTATTTCTGTTCTTTCGCAGCATGGGAGGCACCCAGGACGATAGTAGCCATAACGAAATGGTGAGTGCACCTTCCTCCATCCTTGTGGGTCTGGCACTTTTTATTTCCCGGTCTGGTCTCTCCCTTGGATCGCCGGGTAGGCTAAAGTGCGACACAAAGAGAGCCGTGAAGCACTGGCTGAACCCCGGCTCCTTTTATCCCTCGGGATGAATATTTGTGGGGGGCGGCTGGCAAGATTGGCTGACAAGCTTGCTAGATTGGTGTCACTCTCGATTCACAGTTAATCCCAAACTATTAGTGACTGACCCCTAATACTTTCGAAGTGTAACCTATGTATAAACTAGTGAGACAAGTCCTTAAACAATGTGGAGTACTTGTATTCTAAATTTTGTAAGAATGTCCGAAACAGGTCTCTGTGAACAATAGTGCCCTAAACTTTCGTTTATTTATTTATTTCATTATTTTTTCGAGCGCTGTTACTGGAATACATTTAAATCGATGCTACATAAATATGTCATTGCCTTCCAATCAATCTGAGGTTTTGTTTGTCAAAAACCTGCCATGGGCAATTACTGTTTTATTGCATGTTTACAGGCTCTGTACTCTGGCATTGAATTTACTCTTCACAAAATATCTGCTGGCTAAAAGGAAGATGTAAGAGCTGGGTACAGGTGAATGAAAAAAAAAGAAATGGCTTTATTTTAGAATTTGTACCGGAAGTATGCTTGTACAAAATCTCTAATGGTATAATTTTTCAGAATTAATTTTTCTATTATTAGTAGGGTTCCACATTTTCGGAGTTTAATTTTGCAGGAAATTTGGAGGGTGTTTCTCGGAGTTTAGTTTTGTTCAGAAATTCGGAGGTTATCAGATTTTATTTCTCTTTGATTATCAGTTCTTTAAAATTAAGGTTTGATTTCATCTTTTTTTCAATTTTGCAAGATTCCGGGCTAAATTTGTAAAACAGCTCTTCGGTGTCAAATGATATTTCTTAAGCTTGATTTGGCGTTGGCACCCTTGACAATGGTAATACTAATTGTCTCACGTCGATACCTCAAAAAAGTCCGTGAACCCGCTGACGTAGTTGGTGAGAAACTAGTTTTCTTCCGATACCATTCCACTACCCCACCCTACGGTTACACGAACCCGGGGAAGTGGTGAGGCATTTTAACTGCCCTAAACTCTCATAAAATCTAAGCATTCGTAGCTTTCACTGTTATAAAAACACAAACCTCTTTGCCCCAAAAAAGCAAGAATCGTATGGTCTAAATTGGAAACCCAAACAGTGGCTTTTATTGGGACTCACAAGTAGAATGACTCGTTGGTCCTGACCAAACCTTGTTGAGATAAGCGGTACACTCTCTTTTTTGTTGGTGATCTAAGATTTGATAGAAAATTTTGAACCAATGAGCCTGTGCTTTGAACACTTTTTTTCATATAAAATACTTTTTTTTTTTAATTGTGATTTGAACTTTTGAAGGTATTGGATAAATTTGAATTGACAAAAATTTTACAGGCAAAGAATGCTTTGGATTTGGAAACACGAAACCCTAATTATAAGCAAACAATAAATACAAGCTTTAGAGATGTCACAAACTTTATTAAAACCTGAGGATCAAAGATTGAACCAAGGGGTTTGAAAGTTGAAAGTTAAATTTTATGATCTTCGAACTTTCATACCTATTATATTTAAAAATTGTGAAGTTTACAAACTCACTGCATTGAGAAATCGAAAGTAACGGAGAGCATGCAGGTGAGCTGGGGGACTTTCAACATCTTGAGCGCTAGAGACTTGGAAGCAAAAAGTTGACAACCCACTTTTTGTCCACTTTTTTCCCCGCTCAAGTTGAACACTGGGTGTTCAAGATGTCGAGAAATCTGACAATTTTCAAGCTTTCAACCTGCAAAGTTCGAAAGTCTGACTTCGAAACATTGAAGGTGGTTCAGAGGTGAATTGAATTTATCCAAAAAATATACTGCAGCCAGAACCTACTTACATCAAATGAACTGTTTGCAATGGCTGTAAGTTTACAGCAACTTTGTACAAGCTTTTCTAGGAGAGGGAGGTGCCTGCTTTTAAAGGGATGCTGAACCGAAATCTGGATTCCCCAAAACCCGCGGCAAAAGCGTGCAACGGGATGCTACAAACACCAAAACATCACTCGTACAGCAATATCTCGAACGGATGACCATATTTAAAAAAAAAAAAAAGAGGTGCATTTGGCAGGAACGTTGACGTTATGTTTCTCCGAGAAGGAGAGGGAACGGCCTTGCGTCTTCTCCGCTTTGCGGCCTTGAGGGAGCGAAGCGAAGACAGGAGGAGACTAGGTATCTTGACGTCACGCGCCTCGTCGACCTGGTTCAATCTCGACTTCTTTTTCCACAAATACGGCTGTCTATTTGAGATATCGTCTTACTGGTAGTGTTGTAGGCATTGTAGCGTACCGCCTACACTTCCAGCATTGTTTTTTCGAAATACAAATTTCGGTTCACCATCCATTTAAAGAGGGGGGGGGGGGGGGGAGAGAGGAGGGAGGGAGTGCTACGCATATGCGTGGCATTAACTTGGCATTGAATCTTGACATAGCTCATGTGTCAGCTTCAAAATTAACGAAAATACTGTTGCCTTTAAATATATATATACAATTATTTAAGGTGGGAAATGTCGGTAAAACAAAGATGTGAATGCGAGATTAGAAAACTTGGAACTTTGCGAACTTGGGCAGAAATTAGAAATATTCAGATTTTTCTACCTTAAAACTTAAAAAAAAAAAGAAAAAAGTATGCAAAGGGGAAAAAACGTACTTAAACAGTCTGGTGACAAAAAGATCTCGTTTAAATAAATTTACAACGAAAAAGAATTAAGGGAGCCGCTACTAGTCACGTGGTAGACCTGTGCGCCGCCTGCCGCTGCAAATTACGCCGAAGGAAATCAGTGCCACCGCCGTCAATTTCTGATTGGTGCACAGTTCTGTCACGTGGTGCTAGCACTCTTCGTATGAGCTCTAAAAGTTACTTTTAATCTTAGTTTCTTTTTCTTTTTTTTTGTGGCACTTAATACGAAGGTTAATAGCAGTTTCTAGAGCCCATAGGTAGCTCTCGAAAGAGTGCAAGCACTCGTTACTATAGCAGCCACTTTTTCGCTGGCTCCTGTGGGCAGAAACTACAAATTTGGTTCACACTGTAAATATAGCTTTAAATATATATATACACAGTCAGGTCTCGTTAATATGGACTCCATTAATGTGGATACCCCACTATATGGACACCACTTTCGGGGTCACACTGGGAAAATACATGCATTTTTGTCTCGTCATTATGGACAACTCACATTATGGACGGTTTTTTACAGGACCCGAGATGTCCATATTAACAAAACATCACTATATATATATCAGGGTGTCGAACCGGAACCGAACCAGTATTTTTTCCGGAACTGAACCCGAACCCGAACCATTATATTGTTATCGCGATGAACCCGAACCGGAACTGAACCGGAAAAAAAATAACGGTTACCGGCTCATGTCAAAACGGTTCGGCCACACGTTGTTGACAATGAATGTGCTATCAATGCCATTTGTTTTTTAAGTGCTGTCAACTGACACACACCCTCGCTTACATATTTTTCTTCTCCACTCAGTCTTAGGAATATAAACGCTGCATCCATGAATCTTGACATAGGAACCAGTATTGCGCTGGTCGCGGCTTGCACGGAAGAAAAAGAATTAGAAAGCTGTGCAAAAAAAAAAAAAAAAAATCGCGTCACGGGATTTCATTTTCCTACAATCTCGTAAATCCTAAATGCTGCTGTGTGCTCATTTCATAACACGTTTCTAGAACGCGCGAGTTCCTGAAGCTTGCTTTTATCGGAATGAGAAAAGAAAAGGCTGTGGAGTTTGATAATAATGCATCCGGTTTCGTATAGGCACTTAGAAGCTAACATATTTGTGAGACAGCGAACTCTTATATTTTAATATTTATCCTATTACGTCCTTCTGGCGTTGCGTTCGGTGAAGTGTTTTTGATATTCCGTATCTTGTTTAATGAAAACTTCTGTAAGGGTCTAATTTGAGTTACCGAAGGCAAGTTCAAATAAAGAAAGCTGTATTTTCTCCCCACTGTTCCTTCAATTGCTTACACGCCGAGGTGGCGGGATAGTTAGCGAGTTCTACTTGTAAGTGGGTTTCTATGGAGGTCGCGGATTTTACAGCTACTGCGTCGGACCCAATTAGATGAAGTCCGAATGCGTAAACGTCGGTGAGGTAACCTTTGAGTCCACATAAAGAAACCATTCCTGGTAGAAATCCCTGAGCCTTACACTACGATGTATCCCGTTTCGTATGTGCTGATTTCAGACGTTTTGTTTGTAATTTATTTTGATGTTGCAATTTGTCATTTATCATTTCCAAACCGGTTCGCGAACCGGTTCAGCGGCCCGAACCGGTTTGCGGATCGAATTAATCGAACCGGAACTGAACCGGAACAAAATTAATTTACCTGAACCGTAACCGAACCCATATTTTTTTCGGTTCGACACACTGATATATATATATATATATATATATATATATTTTTTTTTTTTTTTTTCGTTTTAAATTTGTTTTATGACATCCTTTTTCCATCCAGGCTGTTTTTGATTTTTTTTCTTGGGTTTTTTAAAGAAATTTGAAACTGTCAGACTAGAACTTTCAGAAACATTGAAAGCTCGAACCTTGGAAGGTTTGTGACATCTCTAGTAGTGGCTGTCCATCTGATTTGTGGACCATGCTTCTGAAAGCATGGTCTACAAATTTGGTTAAATGGCCACCGCAATGCTTGGGAGGGCAGTGACAGCTACAGTAAAGTGAGACGGTGAAAATGGGTGAATATCCAGAGTAGGTTATGCACACTTGACATGGATCACTACGGATTCAAGAAAAAGTCACTATATGACGTCGCCCGTACAGGTGCGCCGCGTTTTGATCTTGTAAACAGAACATACTAAAGAGTGATTAAAAGGTATTACTTGTCCAGAGTAAAACACATGTCCAACGTATTTTGTGGTTCATTTTAGTTCCTTTACGGATTCCAGAATTGTAGGTTTTTCTTCGGTAGATCACTATGCAAATAAAACACTTGGTAAAGTTAAAGAATTATGGAAGTATCTTTTGTGGTGCTGCAGTGGCGAGTTACGCGCTCCTTAATTGGGCTGTCATTGTTGTTTCACGCAAGAACGATGCTCGTGAGCCAGGGCAGTAAAGATGGGGGCAGAATGGGGTAAACCGTAAGCGTCGACATCGGTGATCCCCAGAGAGAGAGAACGAGAAAGAGAGCAACAGAAAAGTGGAGAAACAAAGTAGCCGGAAGGTTAGGTGTTTTCACTTTGCTGCGCCGAGTCAAAGTTGTTTGTGTGCTTCTCAACTTTATTTCGTTCTATACAATGTGCATTTCTGGGGGTGTCCTGCAAAGTAATCTTGAAATGAACTAGGTACAGAACTTACAGGTCATGTTTTGCCGCTTCTTTGTATATATTAAGATGTCGCCTGTGGTGTAAGCCCATTGGAACCGCCCACTGGGACCGCCGATGTTCGCATCTGTGCCCGCCATTCCAAAGTGGCCAGATAGAACGGGACCTTTTCCTCTAGATCGGCGGGGTTCTCAACCATTGCTGTTTCGCGGGTGCCTTGTAGGTAGGCGTAGATGATGGAGGACACTGTTCGGGGTGAGGGGATAGAAAGGTATAGGGTAATCATGTTAATGATTTAAGAAATGAATACAACTTATCGCTTGTATGAAGTAGACTTATCTCGTTGACATACACACGAGATCACTCACTCGAAAATTGGAATGTTTCTTCTCAATGTGAAAAAAGACAAGTTATATTATCGGGCTTGACTAATGACAGAGGGTTTTGCGGACCCCTAGGATGCCATTGCGGACTCCCATTTGAGCACCACTGCTCTAGATTATTATTACGTTAACTGTTATGTTGGGAGCATCACGGGGACATTGGGGCGGTGTTGTAAAGGGGGTGCCCCTCTCCGACGGGCAGAGCGCCAACGACACGACGTCGATCCGGGAGGAGGAGCCGACGCTGGAGCCGGTGAACGGCATCGTGCAGCCCCCCTTCGTGCCCCCGGCGAGCAAGAAGCACCGCAACACAAACCAGCTGCAGTACCTGCTGCGGGTGGTGATGAAGGCCATCTGGAAGCACCAGTTTGCCTGGCCCTTCCAGCAGCCCGTGGACACGGTGCGGCTCAACCTGCCGGACTACCACCGCATCATCGACCACCCAATGGACCTGGGCACCATCAAGAAGCGGCTGGAGAACTACTACTATGCCTCGGCGAGCGAGTGCATCCAGGACTTCAACACCATGTTCACCAACTGCTACGTGTACAACAAGCCCGGGGAGGACGTGGTGCTCATGGCGCAGGCCCTCGAGAAGCTCTTTCTCACCAAGATCAACGAGATGCCCAAGGAGGTGGGTTGAGCGGAAACCTGCACGTCTGCTTTCCCAGCGTCTGTCCAGGGTGTAGCAGGGTTTTTTGTCGGCCTAGCTGAAGCACAATGCTCAGGAAGCTATTAAGCACGAGCAGAAACGGGCACGAACAAGCGCTTGTCTGCGTCCCCTTTTTCGTGTCTGTCTGTTGGTGCTTGCAAGTTCCCTGAGCCTGTGTCCCGAGACTTGGTCGGCTCCGTTTATGGAAGGGAAACTACGATTGACAAGAATTATATTGTGTCTGAACCGCAGATGATAATCAGTGTTAGGATTTCGAGCATGTTCAGTATCCCAGCGTAGAAGTTGCCGTTGGTTACTAGAATGAGACCGATTGCTTCGCACGATTAAATGTGAGGTGCGTTGCTCTTTCTGGATGAAAACAGGCACGTGATATTGCTATGCTTTGTTTCAGTGTAAGTTACTCGGCAAGTGACGAAACTGCAGCCCCAGTGACGTGAAAAAAGCTTTAGAATCGGGCTTGCAACAGTGCCCCACAGAAGCTCACTCCAAGGAATATCAGCTTCCGTCGTTTGCCAAATTATGTTAGAACAAAGTATAACACTTTTGAGAGGCACGCATTGCTGACCATTTAATGGGGTTGCTTCGTTGCGGGAGGGGAATGTAGTATGTGCAAGTGGAAGATGAGATTAGATCATTTGCTTTTGCGAAATATTTTTCAGTTCATCCGCACCGTTGAGAAGCAAGTTTGCAGGGTATTGATGGTAATGAAGTGGTTATTCTGGCCTACGATGCCCTTAAGGGGGTGGTCAGTGACTGCTTACAACTGAGTCTTTCCACTTTTGGCAAATAAGCCTAGAAAACTAACTCTGAGAATGTTGGTGACATTCTCAAAGCATGTTGCCACACCCACCCAAAAGTTTTGGAATCAAAACAACATTTCTTTTGCGACCCGACGATGTCGCTCGGGACGACATACCAGCAGAGATATTGGAAGCACATGTCCACAACCTAGTTAATAATGTCTTTGTGGTGAATTTCAGCTGGCTTATGCAGTCTAGTGGTATGACGTCTATTTGAAAAGACCCTCTCTAGCTCGCTGGGAAGTGTGCTTCCTCCACGTTTTCACGTCTATCGCTCGACTACACGTTTGCCTCTCCATACTGGGCATGACACGCAGGGTTAAACGTTACCTGCGCTGTCAAATCTTGGGAGGCTACAAAAAAGCTCTCTGTTTAATCCCTGTGTCGGCCTACTGCCCCGGCAACAGATTCATGGCGGAGACACACGCTATATAAGCAACGGGCCTGCTTGGCAGTTCCCACTCGTGAAAGTGCGGACATTGTCGAGTCATTCGAAAATAGTCGCTGACGGGACAAGATGCCCCTCTTCCATGCGAGTTTACTACTTTCTATGACACTTCACCGTCTCGTGTGCTTTGAGCGTGCACGTGCGGCCGAAGCACACGGCGGAAGGCAGGGAGGGCGTGCTGGAGGCCGGACGTTCAAAAAACACCCCTTACCGTTCTCACCTAGCCGGTAACTATTAAAGAAAGTTGTTGCTCGGTGCTCGAGTCTCGTGTACGGGCATAGCTTTTGGCACATGGTGGAGGCGACTTGGCTACGGCGAGTAGGTACCGATCCGAGAGACGTATCGGTGCAGTGGACGTTTTCTATCTATGAAACTGGCTCTGGTGCCGAGAGGTTGCACACAGTGGCGGCACATTTGTAACCCGGCATGACTGCTCGCCGCAGGAGGTGGACCTTCCGCTGCCTCCCCCGAAAGCCGGAGGGGCCAAGGGCAAGAAGGGCAAGGGCAAGACCATTGGAGGCGTGGCTGCCACCACTGGGGTGGCAACCGGCCCTGGCTCCGCCGTGGGTGCCAGGGGCAAGGGTGAGTGTCCCGTGCAAACGCACGCGCTCTTTTTTTTAAAGGCGGGACGGTTGCATGACACACAAACTCCGTGCCATCCAGGGCTCGCAGCTTCCACTTATATTCTGGTTTTAGACTGGTGAACTTTGTGGAGGTGCTATTTGATTCAATTTGTTATTGGTGCCTGCACTGTTTTATGCACTTCTAATTTCCCAACTGATCCGATCCTCTGGGCTGTTGGGTAGGCTGAGGTGCCACATCGACCGCTGCCGAGACTTTCCTTATCACCCTTTCGTATGACAAATCGGTCTGGTTGAAAGTGGTGGCAAGTGTGCGCACACACTCCTAGTCTGCCTGAGGTCGAAGCTAAGTTCAACGTGGCTGGTGACAAAATTGCCGTCACGTTTAAGCGAGCATGCTGTTAATTAACTGGTGTTTGAATGGACTTGTGTAAAAAAATGAAAGCCGTTTACAATTCCCTGTAACGCCGGTTAGAGCGCAGCTCTTGAGGGGGAGGATGGAAGCGTACTGAGGAATAGGTGACTCCTTGAGGTCACGTGACCTCAAGGGGGGTCACGTGATGTTGAGGGAGGGGGGTCACGTGACCTCAGGGGGCGACGTGACCTGATGGGGGTCACATGACTTCAGGGGATCACGTGACCTCAGAGGAGGGGGAGAGGGGGTCGCATACCTCAGGGGGTCACGTGACCTCGGGGGGTCATGTGACCACGCGGGGTCATGTGACCTCGCGGTTACGCCGACGCCGCTCAAGCCGGAAACGAGCCCCTAAGAGCTGCGCTCTAAAATCAACTATAGTTCATTGCAACTCAAGAAGGTAGGGTGAGGGTAAGATGGGACGGGAAGGAGGAAGCAGACAAAACGCTAAAGAGAGGAGGTTTCCCCCTTTCTTCTCCAGCGTTCCGTCTGCTTCCTCCCCTTGGCCTATCTTACCCTCGCCCTACGTTCTTGAGTTGCAACAAATTACAATTGTGTGCTTTAAAAAAATTTTAAGCATATTAATGTTGCATTTTCTGGCTGTATTTGGTCGTTTACAAGTGGCTCTTTGTGTTCGGGATTCATCGGATGGGGCCAAAGACAAGTGCTTACCCTCGGAAATGGCTTAAAACAAAGGTCACCGGATTCCGAGTTCAGTAACAAACGGGGTAGAAGCTGAGCTAGTTAGTGGTACATATTACAAAGGTTAAACCAGCTGAACTACGAAAATAGGGAGAAAGGAGTAAAGCCCAGCGATCGCTTGTCTTTACTCCTTTCTTCCTATTTTCGTAGTTCAGCTGGTTTAACCGTTGTAATCAGTAACAAAGTTTGCGATTGGCAGCTGGTGTTGAGATACGTCACCTCCGTCCCTCGTAAGAGATCTGTATGCCTAGGAGATGCTTTGCACACAGTCTGTTTAGATGGCTCCTTTCCAATGAAAGAAGTGGCTGGAGTGGTGTTTTTTTAATAGGACATGCACCTCCTCCCCCAGCATTAGTGTAATGTCTGCGGCGGTCGATTAATGACGAGGCGATTCTCGCACGTTTGTTTGCTCTGCCTGGATACAGTAAGCAGTCTGTCTGGCAGTTAGCAACAGCTCGAGGAAGGCGGGCATGGCAAGACAGACACGGCATTAGCCAACAAGAAGGCGCAAGTAGGAATTGGGAAGCAAGAAGTGCAAACTCAGAGGGGTCTTTCAATCATATTTAAGCGTCTACCTTTTTTGCGGTTTCAGTGTCTCTTGGGGGTTCGGGCAAACCAGAGGACACAGGGAGAGGAGCTAAATATCAGTGTGTCATATTTTAACCGGCCGGCGCGGAAACCTCCTCCACCTATGGGGGCGGCCCGCTTTGCCGAAAGCGCTTGATATGTGAGGTGTTTGGCCCTAGGCTTACTACTGGTCAGAGCCGCTAAAAGCTTCTTTTTAATTGAAATACAAGATATAAGTGGCACGAACCGTTTTAATTATTTATAAAAGTCGTTTTTGTTCAGTATTTTAAATCGGAAAAGAAAAAAAATGCAGCTTATAAAGTAAGGAAACAAGAAATAACCCGTCGACATACCCGACACCAAGCGGTGGAAAAGGCGGCGCATACTATACTTCGTTTCAGCTTCCGTCCGAGCGCAGCCAGAGGCTGAGGGACGGTTCGCAACTTCGAGAAGAGCATTTCTACGCACCACAAAGTAGTCCGCAAAAGTTTTTTTCTTTTTAGTAACTGGTACGTAACCAATGCACAATGTTCCATATGTGTACTGCTGAGAATGATGTGCAACTAAAATAATTAATTATCTGAAGTTTATGTTTTTATTATTATATGTAAATGCATGTGGTTTGGAGAAAATACGTACATCCGCTGGCAACACGGCTGCAGCGCTCGGTTTTTTTGTGTGATTTCGTTCCCGTAATGGCCAAATCATGTGCTTCGCTGCTTTCCTCACCGAGTCGCTTCAAAACATCCTTTCACAAAGTCACGCTCGGGCGTCAGGCGCGAGAGGTCGTGATGAATGTCTACTTTCATATTCGGCAGAAGACTCCGGCCGCGTCGTACCGCGAATGCGTTGTAAACAAGAAAAGCGTCCGGGCCACTACAATTCACTGATGCGCGGCGAAATCGGGACACCCCTTTACCTGCCGATCACATTGAACGCCGAGAAGCTGGTGGAAAGGACTACGCTTCGAGCCCTGGTATATCCAGACAATACAAGGAAACATCAACGGCCGGGTCATCGGGCACCTTGCATTGTGTACCTACGTCTCAAAACTGTGCCGGAATGCCAGACAGGTGGAAAGCTCGGACACAGACACCAGCGGCCAGCTTACGTACTCACATCCCCTGTGACTAAATTTCAGAACGTGTACAGGCACTTTTTGGACTTGTAGCAGATGATACCGTTGATACACCCTTAGCAGACGAAATACTCGGAGAGCGCGGGCGGCGCGGACGACCAGTGGCGCAGCGGAGTGATACAAAAGTGCAGGCAAGATCACGTGACTTATTGCCGGCGTGTGATTAGCTCCGACCACACGTAGCTTTGGCTGCGCTCGGACGGAAGCTGAAACGAAGTATAGAAAGGTGTAGTGGGATCAGGCACGGACGAGCAGCAAGCGTAGAAAGGTCCCGGATGTACGCGGTGGCGCTGCGGTCGAGGATCCGACCGGTTCCGAGCATTCCGAAGGCCTTCCGCGAGCAGGTTTGGCCTACAGTTTGGCCGTTTGGTGGTATGGCAGCGCCGAAGTGGCTCCCGTTCTAAACTGATCTTTACCCTGTGTTTGCTGTAGTTTGTGGCCACTGAAGTGTCATGCCGAATTAGTGTTTAGTCGTGCAGCAAATGCAATGCGAGCCGCCCTGGCTGCCCGCTTCCTACAGCCTATCCAGAACATGCTTTAGTGGCGCCCTCTCGAGCCGTCGACACTGAGTGCGGCAGCCGTGAGCGCTCGCTGAGCTCACAACCCCTTTTCTAGTTCATGGCCACTCAAGCGACCGAGGACGTCGTGAAGGAGGTTATTTTTTGCTTGTTTTTGTAATTTTAATTTGCCTGCAACTTTCGAAATAAAGTGAAATTCGAGAAAGGAAAAGTTTCAATAAGTTACTACGTTCAGTGCACTCAAGTTCGGTGCAAATTAAAAACCAGTCTAAGGCCAGTGTCTGAAACAACACCGGTAACCATGGTTGCGCACCCGAGCGGATTCCTCCGACCGACGTGTGGAAATTTGCGAGAGGGATGGGTTCCGTCTAACCGCGAATGCGTCTGTCCCCTCCCCCTGTGCAGGCCCGAGCCCCGCCCGCAATGCGGTGAGCCCCGCGCCCCTGGTGCCGGTGCCGACGACCAACTCGCACTCGCCGGGGGAGGCGCCCTCCCTGGCCGCCGCCGCTGCGGCCATGCCGCCCCCGGTGCCTGGGAGCACCAACACCACCACTGCGCTGAGCGCCACCTCTCCCACCCTTCGGTCGGCCACCTACGCTCAGCAGGTGCGTGGCTTGGCCCTGGGGCTTTGTTACGGTTTGCCTGGCTCGGCTTGGCTGCTGGGACGAGCTTGGGAGCTTGGCACAGTCGGGGCTTTTTTGCTGGCCGTGCCGTCGTGGCGCCACAAAAGACAGTGAGGGGCCACGTGGGGTGCGGTGGGGGAGATGAGAAAGCTTGTTTTGAATTCTGAGTTAGCAGATAACCTCATTATGGTTTGTAAGACCTTATTTGATTCCCATACTTTTTTTTTTTTTTTAGGTTATATGTGCTTGTATTTGCTGCCCATATCTTCTATTGTTGGGTTCTTGGAGAAATTTATAAATTTTGATCGTACCTGAAGCATGAACAATGTGAGGATAATATATCTTTATTTCGTTTCATCGTACGGGGGACCAAAACAGAAAGCTGCTGCAGCAGTTTGACGGACGTCCTGGCCCTTTTCACAGCAAGCAATTCCCATGCAATTTCAGAAAACTAACAAAATAGGTACCTTGAGAGTAGGGGCGCTATTTTAAATGTACAGATCATACAAGGTGAGGAAAAAGGGGAAATTAATAAATTCATTGTAGTACACAATGGTACATTGATCCGTATGCCTTAGCTGTACCAAAGAAAACGACCCGAAAATAATGCTCGTACCTCTATAGTTATTTTCCCTGTTCTAAATGGCAGTATCAGTTGAGCGTTTCATGTCTGAACAATGTCCAAAAATAAAGACTAGCCGCAGCTACCTAATTTGTTTCTTTCCTGAAATTGCCATTTGATTGCGTAGGATTTTAGCTTCTTTAGGTAGATGTGTGGCTACACTGGCTTTGCTTCTTATATATATATATATTAATTTTGATAGATTGACCCTTACCATGCAGCTGTCGGCATTTCTGGGGACTCATAAGCTGCATGCAGTTTCTTGTTGACACGTTACTCTTAAAAACAAATGGCTGTTCCTGACCACCTGGAAGCTAGACCATTTTTTCTTGTTTTTTATGGGCTCACTCTTGTCCTCCAGTAGTGCCTAGTTGTCAGTAACGGCAGTGCAGCTCTATTTGACAGTTTTCAAAAAACACTGACCGGTCAAAATAGTATTGTTTTTCTTTATTATCCGGAACGACGAAAAACGATGCCTGGACATTACCCTCAAAATTCAAAGCTTGAGAACTCAGTATTTGTAAAGCAAAAAAAAAAAAAGAATTTCCCACAGCCAAATTAGAAGTTCCCGCGCGATCCGCGCCAGTGCAGGGACGTCAAAGATTGAGCCGTCCTGCGACTCGAGTTTCTCTCACGCCTCCGGACCGAAGTGTCGCGTTTACCCTCGTCCCATGATCAACCGCTCTCCTCCATGCGTGCCCGCCTATCGCTGTGAGCGGACGACGCTTCACTTTTGAGTCGGCGGTCTCAAATTTTTTGAGACTGTATGAGGTCGAAGAGAATGTGCAGTGGACTTTTGCGAACGACGTGAGGGGCCACGTCGGGGCCGGTTCTGCGTGAAAGGCTGCCCCAGCAAAGTCGCAACTGAAACTACGGTGCACGGACACGAAACCCACTTGTTTTCACCATTTGACGATTTCCTTTTTGAAGTCTAGAGGTCGTTGGGCAACTAAAAAAGAGAACTTTGTTTGAATCCCCGATTCATTGATCATCCTCGGTGCATGTGCCGAGCGACATCACTCTGGACTCCGATTTTCTGTATTTCAAAAAGAAGGCCAGTGCATTCGCAATTACATTGAAAAACATATTTTACAAAAGCTGTTATTAAATGTTATAGAAATGTCGATTACAAAGCTTATAAATTTCATAATTATTACGTCGCAGATTAAAAGAAGCGAGGAAATGAGAAGGAAAAGAGAAGCAACAAAAATAAAAAAGCGTGCACATTAAAAAAAAAATTTCTGCATGTCGTATTTTTTTGCATGTGTGCAACTACAACTCATCATTTAACAAAAAAAAAATACAACATGCAAAATAAAAGAGAAAAAACTATAAATAATGATTGTGGTGAGTCTTAAAAAGCAAGTAGTCTTTTAGCTTATGCCTTTCACTGACACCCTTAAGTACAACACCCATTTAAGGCGTAGAGCTCTTTTTGAGGCAAGCCCTTCTTTCCAAACACGGCAGTTTTGAGGTAGATGCTGCTGTTGGGGGGGGGGGGGGGGGGGGGGGGCTGTTTGCAAATGTGTTAACGGTTGTGGGGACCCAGAATCTCATCGCTGTTTATTGAGGGCTTCGCATTAGCTTAGCACCCGGGCCAACAATATGCGCCACATAGAAAGGATTGGGCCGCCGTTGGCACTCGGGTAGCTGCACCGCTGGCTTAGGTGGCCCCGGAGAACCGAAGAGCGTGTTGGTGGCCGTCAAGGCCCGTAAAAAGAACGAACCGACGAGGCGCTCACGTCGTTTGACCGGCAACCTCGGGTTTGGTTCCCGTCGGTGCGCTTTGGCACTGGTTCATCCGTTCTGCGGTGTGGGGTGTTCCGTTGTGGTGCCTAGAAGGTATCTCTGACTGGTGTGCTCAGCATCCTCTTCCCGTCGTGCATTGAAAGCGAACCCGAAATGGCAAGAAATGATGTTGCAAAAGGGAGGGTGTCATGCCGTGGGATGTTGTGACCCTGGCGGTTGGGCATAGAAGTTCTGGAAAAAAGCACGATAGAATCCGGGCGTCACTGTTACCGCGGTGTCCCAACTGCTGGCTGTGGAAGCTTCCGTGGCTTGTCGAGCCGAAGAGCTACCTGCAGTGCCGCTCCGCCGCTCCTGCAACATCGCCAGGGTTGCAGCCGGAGACGCACTCCGGGCGCCGTAGTGTTGTCATTGCCACGGGGCTTGTGTGTATGTGGGGGGAGTGCTCGCTGCCGGCTCGTGGGTGGAAGAGGCTGGAGCTCTGGGGGGAACGCGCAGGCTGCGGCTGCCCTGGCGTCGTCTGCTGCTGCCGCGGCAGCGGCCGCGGCCTCTCTTGGCGGGGGGCGCCACGGTGGCGGCGGCGGCGGCGGCGGCTGCGGCGGCGGGTAGCCCCGTGGGGGCGGCGGCGCCCCTGCCCGGCCCGCCCCCGGTGCCCCCCGACCTGGCCCCGGCCCCGAGCCTGGCCGGGCCCAACTCCCTCCTGCCCCCCGTGCAGATGGCCCCCGCCCCCGCCTCCAAGGTGAGCTTCCACCCCCGGGGAGCGAGGCGCTGGCCCGAGAGGCGAGAGGTAACTAACGACCCCTCCACGGAGGCACACCACCCCTATCTCTCTCTCTCTCTCTCTCTCTAGTCCGCCGTCCCCTTCTTTCTGTGCGCTTTGGGCCGCTCTTGCTTGCAGATGCGCACACATTAAAGCCCCTTCATAAGTACAGCATAATTGTCTTGGTTATACCCGATAAATTTGGAGACTCGCTGAATGTTTTGTGAAGCAGCTCGTTACGTAAGTGTGCGGGACGTCGCTTCACATCACGAGGCAACGAAGCGTCACTGCTTCGCATGACTCGACGCCTCGAACTATATGTCGGCCGAGCGTAACTTGCCGCTTTTTTCACGAAACCCAGCCCTATATCACATTCTGCTTTAAAAGTATTGCCGTTGGTTGTTGTAAAAAGACGCCAGACTCTGAGCTCGCACCACTTCTGCGAAGGTCTCGGCACTACTTTTAACGTACGGAGGGGCTTTAGAGCATGTAAATTGGAAGAGTGGTCAGTTTTCTTTCTATTGATTGTGGCAGAACCTGAATCTAAAGCTTAATTTTACCCTTTCGGGGTTCTGTACCGGGGTCCTTGCGTAAAAAGTACTTGGGCATGTGTTCAGCTCACGTGAGGATTTGCGTAACTCGGGCACTCTTTGAAGCTGTGCGGAAGCGTGTTGTTCTTAAAATTAGATGAACAGTTTGATCTCAAGAGCTCCCCTAGATGACGCTGTGCTGTTGCACATGTTGCTCTCAGCTTGGCATTTATTTTTTCTGACTTTTCATTGTTTGTATTGTAGGGCAGCTCTATTATAAACATTTTTACCCTTAGGGCAAAACTGTTTATAACAAAATCTTTTGAGTGTCACTGGACTAGAATAATTTTACTCAAACGGCACCAGAGAGGCGATTCAGTTTTCAAAAAAGAGAACACAACAGACTGTTCTTTTTCGTGCTCAGAGTGAGGTCTCGTGCACCGGATCTTCACGCAAAGTCAAAATTGGACATAATTAACAAGATTTGTCGAGCATCATTAAAAAAAAAATTCTATGTGTATTACCATAATTTAAGTACTTGGTGAGTGTTGTCAGCATGTTACAGATTCACTCATTGGGTGCCGGATGAATGACCTCACCGTAAAAAGGAAGGCTGGAAACATTTATAGTCAGTAACAGTTAAGAATGCGGTAATTTCCTCAATCGTGAGCGTAATGAGCCGGCATCAAGGCCCTCCGCTGTCGAGAAGATAGTGCATCATGTGCTCCGTGCCACAGCGACTGGCGACGTCGGTTTCAGGCGTCGGCTGAAAAGCGAAGCTGGACGCTGATCGAGCAGGACGTCATTGTTGCAAGGCGGTGAAGGTTGAGCATTACTTTGCACAGTGACAGAGAAGAGTGTGGGAAAGACATGGCTGGTAACTTGTCCCACGATGTCTACGTCTGCGACGGTGGTGGGATAAGGCAATCTTAGCTTACCCGACTTACCGTGCAGCTAATTGCAATTAAACTTGACAAAAGTGAATACCCTTGTCAACATTTCACGGATGAATAAATACAGCTTTGAAGGCTTCGTTTCACTAGGCATCCTTCATTTCCTTCGTTTTCATGTTGCCCCACAGAAACTGCCGCGAAGGAACACTCTTACCGACATGATTTTGTGACATAACTTGAGTTGAGGACAAGCAGCAAACGAACGAAGAGAAGCTATTGGCATTAACAAAGAGTGTCGATTTTAGTCTTCGCTAGGGATGTCGCGAACCACCCTAGGTTCGATTTCGAAAGGTTTCGATATTTGCGAAGCGAATTGAGATTCGATTTCGAAAAATTTCGATATTTTCGTAGCGACCGAGGTTCGATTTCGAAAAATTCGCAACTTTTGACCACAGCGGAGTTTCGAATTCGAAAATTTCGAAGCTTTCACGGTTTCCACAATTTCGAATTCGAATATTTCGACTATTTTTTTACTTCAGGTTCGATAAATTCGAAGATCTCGAAATTCTTTGTAAAAAAAATTCGAAAACTTCGAACGCTTCGATTTTTATAGACATGAAGTTCGAACAATTCGAAGATTTTGAATTTCTTTTTGCATAAAGTTCGAAAAGTTCGAAGGTTTCGATTCTCTTTTAACGCTAAATTAAAAAAAAAAAAAAAAAAACTTTGAAGATTTTGAATTTCTTTCTAATCCAAGTTTTCAAAGTTCGAAGTCCGATTTTCAAGTTTTTCCACAGTTTCAGTTTCAAATAACGTTTTCACGACTCACTGGTTTTCACGAAATCAAGTTTAGAAAAGTTAGGGTGTGAGATATAGATTCTGCGAAGTTGGTCAGGCAACTAAATGAGACGACGAGTGTCCCGGACGTGCTAGAATATTTGCCAGTGCAAAATTGTGACCGCCAGCCCCGGAGGGGGGGGGGGGGGGGGGGGGGGGGGGGGGTCTTTAACCTGCATCACGCAGTGATCACACGAACACACTGTTTTACGAGACTCATCCAGTTCGAAACGGCCAGGGGTGAGCAGGAGGTTGAGGCTCAGAAAAACCTTGAAGCGACCTGGCAAACTAGCTCGCCACCCCTTGCACGCTGGTAGTAATCCGATCCGGTGAAGTTTACAATTGTCCTGGAGGTTTATTTTCTGGGACGGAGGAATCGCCTCGCAAAAAGCACAAAAGCCGACACAACTCGAGGTCGAGGAGCGTTCTACCATACAAGTGGCGTCGGAAGAGGAAAAACGGGGGGAAAGAGGGTAGCGGGGGGGGGGGCTTCAGCCTCCTTCTCCCCCTTGCAGGTATTTCGAACTGTTAAAGAAAACAACACGGGGAATGAGGGCGTGGTCGAGCTTATTTTAATCTGAAATTATTTATCCATATGTATAGCTACTGTCGCTCTTCCCTGCATAAAAGGTTGCGTAGATGGTCATTGTTAGAAACTCGTTGTCAGAAGGCACTGCTCGTCACATGCTTAGTGGTTCGGAAGTTCAAAGCTGTCTTTTCGACCTAAACACCTGTGCCGATAGTAACAAAAAAAAAAAAAAAAAAGAATAAATGCGGAAATAAAAAGCAGGAGAAAAAAAAAAAACTATCAAGAATTCGTCGGAAGTGTTCTATTCTTGCATATTCAGAGGTTCAGAACTTCGAAACAAGTTTCTTTTAGCAAAATGTGTACAGGCTAAAAGAAACACGTCCCAGGAACGTGAAGCGAAAAAAAAAAAGTTTTCTTTTAATGACGTGCTGAACTTGAACACTATTAGAAATCTTCTCCCATGAGTTAATTTATTCCTTAACGTGAAAAAACAATAAATATATTATTTCGTATTCTGCAGACGGCAATGATTTGTACTGTCTGTGGTGTTAATTTAAATGCGATACCTCAAACAACTTAGACGAAAGTAAATATCATGTTTAGGTTATAATTGCATGCAGATACATGTTTGGACATTTCTTCGAAACTCACGTTGAATAACAATAATCACATCTTAAGACGGCACTTACCTAGGCTATACATAGATCATTCTTAAAAAAAGTATAACATATCTACCATAAATAGCTCCGGCTGCAGCGTGCTTCAAATCTGGCACAAACGATAATCGTCAAAAACCCGTCGTCCTTCCTCGCCCCTTCGGGGATTTATTTCTTTAAACCTAAGCATGCCAGAACATTGAAATAAACGACATTGTCTTTCGTAAGGAACGCAGCACCGCGTGTAAAAGTTCGAGAAAAAAAAATTACGAATGTACCCCACTACTTGAAATCATATGAAACCGTCCGCCGGTCTTTCGAAGTTCGACGAACGTCGAACTTTTACCCTAAAAGTTCGAAGTTCGTCGAACTTCTGACTTTTCAGAATCCGAAAGTTCGAAACTTTTCGAATTCTCTTGATAAATAAGTTCGAAAGTTCGAAATTCATCGATTTTTTGGTCAGTCAAGTTCGAAAGTTCGACAAGCATCGAACCTTGCAGCGCAATAAGTTCGAAAGTTCGAAAAAGATCGAATTTTTTAGCGTAATAAGTTCGACGGTTCGAAAAGCGTCGAACTTCTTAGCTTAACAAGTTCGAAAATTCGACCTCCGTCGAATTTTACGATATAGACAATTCGAAAAATCGAAATCTTTCGAACCTTTCGAAACGCTTGATTCGATCATCGAAACTTCGATTCGAAAAAAGTTCGCGGCATCCCTAGTCTTCGCAATTGCTAGGCCTTTTCGCTCGAGGAAGCGGGCCTATTGAACACAGACGACGACACAATCATTGGATTGTCATGCCATCGTGCTAAATGTACATTGGACAGGAGTAGGTACCGGCATGGTTTTGTGACGAGTTCGGGTAGGCAAAGTGCAGAAAAGTTGCTACGAGATGCCCAAGTTTATTGGCATTGCCAACAGCACGCGCTGCCATGTTGAAAAAAAGTGTTTGTAAAGCCTTGGCGTACGTCAAAGAAATAAGCCATTGGCTGGCAGACTGATGCTAATCCCTACTTACCGTTACATTCTTAATCTGTTACTGACTCTACCTGCTAGGGTATTTGATTTTTGAGTTTAATGATGTTGCGCTCAGTTTGCATGCTAAAAGGGGGCACTCAAGTGCTTTTTGTAGAAGCTTGTTTTTGATGGCCATGGTGTTTGTTGGGCGTTAGTCAATAAAAATGACCAGTTCTAGATGGCAAGACGTCCAGTAAACTCTCAGCAATAGAAATACACAAGCCTTTTTTTTCTTGTGAGGGGCCAAATTTGGGTTCCCACTACCTACATAAAATTTGAGCAACAAAACTAGTCAGTTATGTGGACATTTCGAATGTTACTAATATTGCTCTTTTTAGGCACGTTGTGCATTATATTTTGGCGGAAACGTTGCACCTTTGTGTATAGAAGACGTAATGCAACAATTATTGTTTAAAAACGTCGTCTGACGGCGCCCTCTGGTGTTTGCTCCAAGGCACAGAAAGAATGATGTCACAGTCTTTGATAAACTTTTAATAGAAAAATCGAGCACCCATAAGTGTAACCATAAATAGACAATCTCCGAATCCACTTAGTGATCCTTTAACAATTTAAGCTTTGTCTTCATAACAACCCGTTTCTAGAAGCATGATACTGTATGTGGTCATTGGCCACTGACCAAGCTATTGGCTGGGTGTTCTTCGAGTTATTTTGTGTCGTCACTACCCTTGTGTTACATGTTTGGTGCGGTCACGCTTCACTTAAACTGCCGCCTCCGTTCGAATTATGCTTAAGCGAGGATTCTGCTGACACTACTCTCTCTTTATGATGTAGTTTCGAGTCTCTACTATAGCCACTGAATGTTCCCAGAGTACTGCATTCCAAAGCGTCCTGCCAAGAGGCAAAAATACACGTAGGACATTTGCTCGGGAGCTACGAATGGCTGGTGAATCGCAGCCAGGTAAAAGGCGATGGGCGTGTTGGCTCTTGCTGGAACTTCGTACATCGAGTAGCTCGTAACCTAGTTTGCCACATTTTTGTCTGCGCAAGCTCTTTCAGGCTTGCCCTTCCTAATTTGATTAATTTGAAGTCAGCAATTGCAGCACTGTAATGTGCTACTCTTGGAACTCTCGAAACATTTAATGACTCTAGCTACATCACATGGGGCTCAAAGAATGTCGTTTGGCCATTTCTACGTTTGCTCCGTCTCTCCTGCGAATTTGGCGCCTCATGGTGGCGGCAGGGGACAGACGGGCAGTGCCGCCCGGCGACGTGGGTTCGGCAAGTGAGCGCAGCGTCTCCTCCCCCTCACTAGGTAAAGAAGGGGGTGAAGAGAAAAGCGGACACAACAACGCCCCTGGGTAACGCGCCTCTGGAGGCCGGCAGCGGCTACCCTCCCCTGTGCAACCTGCCCGAGGCCAAGAGCTCTAAGATCTCGACGCGGCGGGAGAGCGGTCGCCCCATCAAGAAGCCCTCCAAGGACCTGCCCGACACCCAGCAGCACAGCTCCAAGCCAAAGAAGGGCAAGCTGACCGAGCAGATGAAGTACTGCAACTCTATCCTCAAGGAGCTCTTTGCCAAGAAGCATGCCGTGAGTCTCTCTCTTATGCTCTCTTTTTCTCTCTCTGCGGGCCTTCCAGCTGCCGTTGTCTTGCTGCACCGCGCTTTTCTCCGTCCTGCTCGTCTGCTGTGTGGGTTGCCTGCTTGGGGTGGGTTTTGCCAGCTCCGAGGAGGGTATAGCTATTGGGATAAGTCTACGTTTCTGGGGTTTTGGTTGTTCGGTTGCGAGAGATCGCAGAGGCGTAGTGCGGCGGCTGCTTTGGGTCTGTGTATCTGGCTGTGGGCTCGTGGAGTGCTGGCCTCCTGTTTTGCTTCCATCCCTGCCCGGTTCATGGTGCACTTTCGTGACAGTCGCAATTTCTGGAGGGATTCGTTTCGGGTATAGCAGGGTTTGGGGGCATTGCCGGTGGCTGCAAACGAAGCAGGAAAGCATTTGCAGACTTGAGGGCCTTGCCTGCTCTGTCCGATTTTTTGGGCACTGGTTATGTTCCTCTTCTGTCAAGTGTCCCGCTTAGCTAGCACTGTGCTGTCCCTCCCTCTCATTCCTCCCATATGCAGGGTGTTTCACGAGATGTGGACCAATTTGATATTGTGAAAACTATGTGTCGCAAAAAAAAAATGCTTGTGTCGTTTTGGTTCTGGGCCAAGGGCCTATTTTGGAAAATTATTAAAGTCTGGGATAATTAGATTCTTAATTTTTGCGTAATTACCTTTTTTAATGTGCTTAACAGCATGATTTCAGTTAGAAAATTGCTTAGTATCATCGAAAAACACTAAATCAGCAAATCCCAGAACGATAGAAGGCACGTGAAGCATTTTACGGCTTTTTGAAAAACCTCACAAATTCAACTGCTTTTCAAGTTCCGGTTTGCATCCAGAGCGCATCTCAGGCCCCGACGGCAACGCGCCCCGTGGAGAAGTAGCGTAACCAGCCTCTGCTGAGGACAGTGCAGCAGAGGTTGTTTGCACTATTTCTCCACGGGGCGCGGTGCTGTCGGGGCCGAGAAGCGCTCCGATTGCGAACCGAACCTTAAAAACCCGTGGAATTTGTGCGGTTTTTCAGAAAGCCGTAAAATCCTAGTGTGCCTTTTATCGTTCTACAATTTGTTGATTTAGTGTTTTTTCGATGATGCTGAGCAATTTTCTAATTGAAACCATGTCCTCAAACACAATATTAAAAAAGTTAATTATGCAAAAATAATTGACAGTCTAATTGTGCTGGACTTTAACAATGTTCCTAAATAGGCCCTGGCCAAGGGCGAAAACGACACAAGCCTTTTTTTGTTGCGATGAGTAGTTTTCGCTATATTGAATTTGTCCACTTCTCGTGAAACACCCCGTATATTCCCTGGGTGGAAGGTGCATTTTGTGGATCTTGAATCATGTTTCTAAACCTCCGAGTGCATTTGTATATTTTTTGGCGTTTCTGTGTTTGCGGGACTTTGTTGTGCGTCATGTTGTAATTTGGGGTCGCGTCATTTCTGTGAAGCAAGGGGGATCAGGGACTAAATGGCAGAGATGCTTGCGTAGGCTTCGGCATTGGAGGCCCATTGGAAGCTACTTTTGGAGCAGCGCCGGCTCCTCAAGTGCTTTTGCTCAAACTGACTTTTTGTGAAGTGTTTACAAAGCGAGCTATGTCCAAGAGTGCCCCGCAGATTTTGGGCACATGCAGGGGCACATCGTGGTGCGTCATCGGCGGCCTTCAGTGCGCAGGCCCGGGCAGACTCTCCGCCGGCGGGACCTCCAGTTTTCGTGTTCTCGGCTATTCGCGATTGGCGTCCCGTCTCTCGCGTTGCCTCTTGTCGTCATAACTCGAATTGGGAGCTTGGCCCGTCGCCGGCCGAGAAAATTACATTAACAGTTTTTGCGCTTTGCCCCGGCACGACGGGATGCAGCTACAGACAGCATCTGGGGTGTCTAGGACGGAACGGGGGCACGAAGGGTGACCCCCACACTCCCGAGCTGTTTCCCCCCCCCCCCCCCCCCCACAAGAAGCTCGGTAACGGGACGAGCAGGCGGTTTGTTTTGCCGACGGGTGCGGGGTGGTTTACGGGTGGTGGTGCAGTCAGCAGTTGTGTTGTGGTCTGCCGTGTACTAACGGAGGTCTGCACGGGCCGGTGTTCAATTGAAGGCCCCGCCCGGGCCCAGCTCCAATGCCAGACGTCTCAGCCCCCGGCGGGCACGGCCCAGGCTTGTGAGTTGCTTTCGATTGCCATCTTTACGAGAGGGGGGAGTTTGGTTGATTTGTCCTCCTCTGGAGCGGGGCTAATAACCAACCTGGTGGGGGGCTTCTCTTTGGGGTTGGAAGGGGGGTGAACGGGGTGTGGTTGGGGGTGGGAACGGGAGCCAACCCGACCCTGGCCCGTGCAGACCTCAGGCGTGGTTTGTAGAGTGGTGGGCGGAGCGAGCGGGCAGCTAACCTCGCTGGCGGGAAGTTTTCAGGGGAGGATCCTCTCGCTCCCTCTCCTTCCTGGCTGTCTGTTGTCGGCATAAGCCTCAAACTCCCGGCGCCTCTGGGCGAGCGGCACAGCCCAAAGGGCTGGTCGGAGCCTCTCTCTCTGGACTCGGGTGGAACGTGGCCTCACTTTTAATCCCTTCCTTGACTGCGACGTGCCCAGTTCGCCTCGTGCTCCGTTTGGCAGTTCAGGTCGCTTGCACTGCCCGCTTGCCCTGATCTCGCGCTCAAACTTTCAAGAACTTGAGGAGGAAGTGCTTCTTGTGTGAGCCAAGGTTGTCCATGGCTGTGAGGGAGTCTGAGCTTTCTCCGTTTTAAATTTAATTTTTTTTTTTTTTTTGTGCACGAAGTTGTTTTGATTAGCTGGTGTCTTTAGTTGAGGCAGCTGAGTGAGCGATGCGGAGGTGTTGCTGCCTGCTGGCCGACACCCTTTGGGTCGACGCGCCAGACAGCCACGAAAAGAGGGGGCGGGGGCATGCTAGTAACAGGGCCTGTGGCATGTTTTAAGTGGGCGGTGTGAATGGAGGACTAGAAGCAGCGAGCCTGCCAATAGGGGAAAGGAGAAAGAGATGGGGGAGAGGGTGTATCCACCAGTGACACCTGGTGTCCTTATGTTTGGGGCGGTATGTCTGCACTCGGTGGTGCCAGTGGAAGGTGTTGCGAGCATGTTTTGGGGGCTAAGTGTTGCCGCATGTGGCATTGTGTGTTGTTTCTGCATTTTTGAACCGGGCTGCGGTGACTTGCGCTGGCCGTCAAAATTTAATCTCTGCGGGGATTTTTGGGCCTCATTGCGGGGGTGGTGAAAGGGGCCCAGAAAGCGTACGAAAAATTTCTTAATTGGGACAGTGGGAAACGCTACCGATTGCTTTGTGTTTGCTTTTGTGTGCAAGAGTGTCTGTGTGGAGTGGCGTTCGTAAAATTTTTTTAGACTTGGGGTTGGAAGTGACCTTTTAAAATGCTCGGACAAATGTTGCGAGAGACATTTGTCTTGAGAACCTCGAGGATGCGAGTAACCATGGGTCGTTTGCCTGTTCCTCGACGAGGCTATAATTAATCTGTGTGATGTGGTGGTACCCCAGAAAACATAGTGTAGGCTTGCTCTCTGTCTTATTCACATTAATTGCCGTGTTGAGTTGTGAACTCAGAAGGCAGCCCGAGATGAATAGGCTAACGGAAGGGCCTGGTCTGTTCTTTCCCATCTGCCTGCATTGTCTAGGGTTACGCGTGGCCATTCTACAAACCTGTAGACGCAGATCTGCTGGGGCTGCACGACTATCACGAGATCATTAAACATCCCATGGACCTGGGCACAGTCAAGGTGAGAGGAAGCAGCTGCTTCGCACGCTTTTTTTTTTTTCTCTCGATCAACTTCTCACGGAGGATACTCTAGGATGACTCTCGCCACAAGTGGAAGCCTCGGAGTGTCTGAAACCGTTGCCGGCTCCTTGCAATTGACTTTATTTCGGCATAGCGGCCGAAGATGGGGTCATTGCTGGGGCTGCAACATTTGCCAATGCATGCGCTTGTTGTTTCTGCTTGTGGTGGGTTGTGCACCCAGTTTGTTTTTGCAAAAGACTTCTAACGCATTGAAGTTACGCTACATCTCAGTTTTACATTTGCTGACGGCAGGGAAAAGCTTTGGAGTTGGCTTTATGAAGCGCGTGAGATGAGATGACAGCATTGTTAGATTGTCGGTGTTCTCAGGCTCTTGCCTCGCACGTGCGCTTGGCTTTAGTTAGAATGTTTCGTTGGTAGGTTACGCTTTCAGTTGAACACTGTAATCGCTGCCCTGCGTCTTGAGAGCTAGTCAGCTTGGAATGATATCCACAATTTTCCTCTCCGTCAACAGCAAAAGATGGACAATCGGGAATACAAGAGTCCGGAGGAGTTTGCCGGGGACGTACGGTTAATATTCACCAACTGCTACAAGTACAACCCTCCCGACCACGAAGTGGTTGCCATGGCCCGCAAACTACAGGTGCGTGGGCGTCGTCGTCTTTGCATGCAGTTGTATAAAAATTTTTCTTACCAGGTTAACAATGTATGCGAGAGTTGCCTAGCATTCCTGTCATGCGGAGCCTTTGTACATAGTTCAAAGTGAATTACCTCCTCTAGAACCTGCATAGCCAGCCCGACGGCCATGATGAAAACCATGCGCGTCATCTGAAGTCTTCCCGCTTGCTCGACCGTACGACTCCTCCCCCTTTGGTTCTCAAGGGGGCCGAGGAGCCTGCAGACGAGTTTTGGGAAGACCGAGATGCTTTGGTTCCTCTGAGCTCTCAAAATTAATTGTCGTCGAGGGAGACCTCGTACAGGCCCCCCCTGTAAGATGTGCGAGCCGGCGCAGGAGCACATGAACGGAGATTAACGCGCGTCTCCCCTCACTGTCCTCAGGATGTGTTTGAGATGCGGTATGCGAAGATGCCCGACGAGCCTCCCCAGAGTGACCCGGCGCCGGTCTCTCAGACCGACAAGACGGAAGACTCCGACTCCAGTTCAAGCTCCAACTCTTCGACGAGCGGTAGCTCCTCTTCCAGCGACACCGAGGACAGCGACGAGGAACGGGAACGGAAGCTCCAGCAACTGCAGGAGCAGGTGAGGTCCCACGTTTCTTTGGTTTGGTAGCGGTTGCTGTATATTGTCTGTCTGAGTATTTACTTTGCCAGGCCAGGCACAGGCTTTATGCCCCTCACTCGTCGTACTTGTGCTTTGGCAGCCTCCTTTTGGGACACTCGATGCTGATGTCAGCTTGGCTGGAGTGGCCGATTCCGTTGCGGTGGTCACGGGGTGCCTGAATAAAGCTTCTTGTTTAGTTGCAGTTTGTCTAATGGGATTGGTGGTGTGGGCTAGCGAACAGACTGTCGGCTGTGAATGACGTGTCACGATATCGGTTCTTCGTGACGTCGTGTCCGTGCTGGGAGCTTGTACTACTAGCTTGATTTCATGACTCTTAGGGTTCGTTTTTTGGAGGCATCTCTGAAGTTTGAAGTGTGGTTTTTTAAACTTTATTCTAGATGACACGTTCATATTTAGGTCTTGGAGGCAACAACTGTTGAAATTTTCAAGCTGATTGAAATCCTTTGTAGAAGTGTACACCCTGAAACACCATGAAATCTTAGCAACACTTCATCGTCGGCGTCCTAGTCTCGCAACTGGGCTTTTCTTTGTTTGCAGATTTGATAGCGTTTAATTTCGGCCTTGCTTTGTACTCTGCGAGCAGTAACACCTTGCATTACTGCTTTGCTGGGTAAGAAAAGGGAGGCATGCAATTGACTAGCTGTAGTAATGAGGAAAGTGGGCTGTAGACCAGTGAGAAAAGAAGAGGCCAATGATGAAAAGCATTGCGTGTCATCTGACCCCGATGGCTCGCGGGTGGCGGGAACGTTCGGATCCCTTCGGACAGCCCCAGCTTGCGAGCGGCATCGGCCGTGATCACAGCTTGATTGCTTTTCTGAGCTGCCAGTTTGTTTCTCCAACTTCCTGAAACTATTATGCTGTTGCCTGTTATGAAGGGATATCAGATTTGGGAGTCTGCAGCGGGCTCTTCACATTAGGCGCAACGAGACAGGTTCGCTGGAAAGTAGGGGTGTGCGAATACTCAAATATACGAATTCGAATCGAGTAGAAAGTTCCCGAATAATTCGATTCGCGAATCGAATTCCTAGTATTCGGTCGCTCGAATATTTGACCAAAG
Source organism: Ixodes scapularis (assembly GCF_016920785.2). Lineage (NCBI taxonomy): Eukaryota > Metazoa > Arthropoda > Arachnida > Ixodida > Ixodidae > Ixodes > Ixodes scapularis. The sequence goes on from NW_024609868.1 coordinate 22,427,599, forward strand.
ACGTGCGGTCGGCACGGAGCTGACAAGAGCGTTTTTTTTTTCTCGGTGTTACCGCCGTGATGTTCGACAGATGATGCGAGAAACACCTCTTGGTCCTACCATTCCACAATAAATCAAACGCACAGGTTAGAAAAAAGAAAAGTAACGAACGCCACAAACTTTATAGCCCGCAGATTTACTCATGATCGTGTTGCAATCTAACCTTGAATCAGAACCGAAACATCCAGTTTGCGCCGCTTCCAGGGAGGAATTGTTGGGAAGCCGGAATTCCATGCCATGCCTAATTCTTTTCACGAGTAAAGCTTCTCGTTTCAAATTGAAGCGCCAATGTAAAACACTGGCCACACTCACAGAAATCAGCAACTGCAAGATCACAAAAACAAAAACCACGTTAACCACGCCGATGAAGCTGGCCGAGTTAGCCAAGTTGTCGTCGTCCTTCCTTTGGAACCGCAAGCCTCAAATTCTGACTCTGAACGAAAAAATAGTGTGCCTAGATTTAAGAGGGTTTCCAACCGTTCAATAGCTGCGTTTGAATTACGAACTGCGAGAAGGTGACGAAAAGGCAAAAGCTCCCATCGGGCATTCGTCGTGTCTCTTCCGTTTGTTCGCCTTCTTTTCATACGACTACACAACACATGCGCACTTACGACCAATCTATGCAGGAGCCGTTTCCGTAATTTTAGTTTCGCTTGCTCCCTCTTTTAAATCTAGGCTCTCTAAAACAGGATAGATAAACGGAGGAATGGATGCATAGCGCCAGTTGGATGGTGACTTGCGCCACCTAACCACATGTTTTCTTTTTTCTTACAGATTATATTGTTTAAGCCTGTTTACTCAGATTTAACAGCTATCTGTTTATTTGTATAAATTAAAATCCCGGGTGCCCTTTTTCTTTCTTAAAATTGAGATCAAATATCGCAAAATGCTCCTTTTCTGAGATATATTACTATAAAAAAAAAAAAAAGGACATGTCACAGTGTTAGGTCGTGCTTTTAACGAGAAAAAAAAAGCACGCGTGGCTGTTCCTGGTTTTTTGTAACGCTTAGGGTAGATAGATTATGTTTGTGCTATAAAATTGGATCTTCAGTGCCCAACGTCCATCACCAGCAGCTTTTCTTTTCTTTTTTTCTTAATTAGAAGTTCTATACATTCAAGCTTTTGTTCCGTACGAGATGCATATTCTGCATCAAGCGCATACTCTGCACATACAGTCGTCTCATTCACAGCACACTTTGAAAAATTCCTACAAATAAAATCACTATTCAATATTCAATTCAATATTCGGCTTTTTTTCTTAATTCGATTCAATAACCATCATTCGGTATTTGCACACCCCTACTGGAAAGCTCTCGAGGCTAGTATTTGCGACGGATTGGGTTCTCTGTACCTGAGGCCCCGTGCGGCCTGCATGTGTGTGTGTTACAGCTGCGCAAGGTGACGGAGCAGATCAGCCTGCTGGCGGCCAAGAGCCGCAAGAAGGACAAGAAGAAGAAGCACAAGAAGGCCAAGCGGGGCGACAAGGAAGAAGGGGCCAAAGAGGTGAAGCTGGAAGTGGAGCCATCGGGCTCGGCGGGGGGCGCCTCCAACCCCCCGGACCTGGCCGGGCTGGCGGGGGCCGTGCCCGCCGCATTTGCCTCGGCACCCGCGGTGCCCGCGGCGTCGGCACCCGCCACCGCCACCCCGAAGGCACCCAAGTCGTCTTCCAAGGGTGCCAAGGGCGCCGCATCCGGGGGTGCCAAGGGGGCCTCGGGAGCCGGGGGCGGCGCGGCGGCCGCGCCCGGCGGAGCGGCTGGGGCGGGCACGGGTGGCGGCAAGTCCGGGCAGCAGAAGCGGCAGCGCTCCAACAGCAAGTCGTCCAAGAAGAGCAAGAGCCTGCCGGCGTTTGACAGCGAGGATGAGGACAACGCCAAGCCCATGTCGTACGACGAGAAGCGCCAGCTCAGCCTCGACATCAACAAGCTGCCCGGTGAGCTGGTGCTGACGGGTTGTTTGTACGGGGGCGCTGCACAGCTGGTGCGAGCGAGAGAGAGGCACGTTTTTCCCGTCTGCCTCTCGGAACTACGCTTGTTTTCACCTTGAGAGAAAAGGAAGTTTAGCGCATGGATCGTGTACGCCAAGTGAAATAGTTCTTCCAAGGTTTGGTTGTTAAAAGAAGATGATACGCTTTTGGCGTTTGAAGCGCGTACGTCTTGACAAGATAACATATGCCTAATTTAAAATGCACCTACTATATCTTCATTCTCTACATAAAGAGGGAAATCAGACTTTTTCTACTACGGTTCTGTAAGTGAAAACGAGCGTAGGAGGGCCGTTAAACGACATATGCAAAGGAAAAGGGCAATTTTTTAAAACGGCATAAATGGAAAAGGAATATCATAATTACAATTTATGACGAAAAAGAAAAAAACATTTTCCGAGTTTGTACAGCACGAAACGAATTTGTAGTTGGCACCTGTGGGAGCCTGCAAAAAAGTGGCTGCTATAGTCGCTTGGTCCTTGCGCTCTTTCCAGAGCTTCCTACGGGCTTTAAAAGTGACTTATTAGTCTTTGTTTTAAGTGCAACAAGCAAACAAAGGTTAACCTTTAGAGCCCATAGGAAGCTCCTGAAAGTGTGAAAGCACCATGTATGGCGGCGGCGAGCCACGCTCAGCGTTTGGTGGCGGGGGTACTTCAGTTGGCAGCTCACAGGTCTACCATGTGACTAGTGGCGGCTCTTGCGGGCGCCACCTCCAAATTCGTTTCACGCCGTAAAGATGGCTCTAACAATATTTTTTTATTTTTTTATTGTGAATTCATTTTGTGTTATCCTTTTCCCATCCAGACTGTTAATAACAAATTTTTTTTTTCTCCTTTGCATTTGTTTTTAAAGACTGCTGGTGTGGGTAAAAGTGCACACTCAAAACACCAACCATGTGTCGAAATTTGGCAGTCATCGTTACCCTGTCCGATTACAGTGTGAAAAGGGCCAGCGTTGTATTCACGCCAACTGCGTTGTGCAGTGTATGTTTGTAATGTCCTTTTTTTTTAACAATTTATAGCTGCATAACGTGTTTTAGCTTTCTGCCCTAGCGAAGGTTGAGTTGTTTTACCCTCTTCAACTCGTGCTTCTCATGTCCTTAGTTCTTGGTGGGCCGATTCGAAGGAAGATTTGACCTGGCGTGGTGCTTGTCGCAGGTTGTTTGGGGATGCCTTGCCCGTGGCTGTGATGAAAACCATGCGCGTCATCTGATTGCCTCCCATAACCTGGCCTGTTGCGAATCGTGTCTCCGGTCTTCGGGGGCACGGGGAGCACAGGATTTTGGTTCGGTGGCGCTGGATGCTAGCTTTTTTCTGAGCTTTGTGGCAAGTCGAGAAGTCCAGGGATGGGTCAGTTTGTTGGGTTGGATACTTTAAAGGGCACTGCGGTGGGAAGTTGGTGTGAACGGCTATAGTTTAGTGCACGCAGAAGTTGTTAATTTATGACTGCCGTTCCACGGCAGTCAAGTTCGCCCTACCAGCTTCTTGTACTCCAGTGTTTTGTTTTGTTTTTTTACAGATAAATACTGTGATTAGGGATATGTGAGATGTAAGGACTGTTCAGAATTGTCTTCATCTTTTGTGGCTCTTTTCTGGTAAGGGCCCAAGGTCGCAGCAGCGTGCCAATAACAGCGTTTACAAATTTGTAATCAATGTAGCAGCATACATCGGTTATTTGAGTCCATTGAGCATTGGAATTGTGCATTGCAACTTGGGATACAATATGGTTCAGTTAAGAAGAAAAAGGGGAACACTGATCTCTGAAATTGATCAGTGTTCCCCTAATCAATTTTCATTTGATCAAATTGATCAACTGATCAATTTTGAATGCGTAGCAAGCAAGCGCATTAGAGTGTAGGAGAGGCTTCGGTACTCGACCGATAATTACTATTCCGTGGAAGTTGAGGTTCTGGAAATGTGTCCGGGTCAAAAGAACATCTTTGTAAGCATGAAGATGTTTAGTTTTAGTGTCTTGTTATTGATATGGTGCATGCCACTTTTGTGAACAAAAGGCTCCTTTTATATCATCTTTGTGAGAAAAGGAATCATTACACTTGTAGCAGCGAGTCAGTCTTTGGCGCTTGCGTTTGCCGGCGGTTGCCCCTGACCTTCATTCTCTTGTGCACTGCTGCAGGCGACAAGCTCGGCCGGGTGGTGCACATCATCCAGTCCAGGGAACCCTCTCTGCGGGACTCGAACCCGGATGAGATTGAGATAGACTTTGAGACCCTGAAGCCGTCGACTCTGCGGGAGCTCGAGTCGTACGTGGCCTCGTGTCTGCGCAAGAAGCCCCGCAAGCCTTACTGTGAGTGTTCTCTTGCTTGACGTGCCAACTGGTCTTCGTTTTTTCTCGTTGCGGGGGTCGTTCTCGAGAGGCGAGAAAGAACCAGCACTTTGTTGTCAGGTACGGCCTGGACAAGAGTCTTTTGAAGGGAACCCTGGAAAATTTTTGCTTTCGGGGTAGCTGGTGAAAATTGGCCCTCATATGTGTTTTAAACTAAAATTTGAGATGCAATGGAGGTGTTCTCACCAACTTTAGGTGGGAGTTGTCAGTTGTTAGCTGTTGTTTCAAGCAATGGGATGAAGCAAACAGTATTTGAATGTCTGCTGAGATTAGTGGTGGTACCCAAAAATTGCCATTTCCATCTCGCCTAGGATTATCCGGACTGGAGCTTTTGACTGCAAATTTGTGGCACACATCATGACTCTTACCAAACATTCGAAACATTTGCCAACACGCCCACACCATAATCCGTTTCACAATAACTTGGCGAAATGTGGAGGCTGCGGCCCCCGCGACCCAACAAGGGTGCTGGAGCAAGGCACGTGGTAACCCCTTATAGTCGAGGCCACCAGGGCCTCGTTACTGCCACAGCAACAGCCCTCCTCAACCAAAAGTAGTTCTAGGATATTTCTTTTGACGCCAATTGAACTCTGGCAATTCCATCTATAATGAGAAGATCCGAAGAATAAAGAATAAACGATCACAAATTTATGAGTTTCGGTTATACTATTTAAACCAAACAAGCCACATTCGTATCCGCTCAATTTTTTCCGCCTTGTAGTGCCGTGGCCGCTGGCGATCGCCACCAATCGCAGCCGTGTTATCGGCCGTTTCCACTCTAAACATTGCACTGTGCCCTGGCATTAGCACCGGTCAGATTCACGGCTAAATTGAGCGTATGGTTATCTCATGAACTGTTCCTGAAGTGCTCATTACTCTAGCGAACGGATATGTTGCTGCGGTGGACGTTCATCCGAAGTTGGTTGGCTTTTGAGCAGACGACACTTGGCTAGCAGACGACAGCCGGTTCACCCGGGCCTCGCGTCTCGCATTTGGCGCGGTTACACAAATGCTCCCGTGATGTCAGGTTACGTGCCTCGCTCCGACGCTCTTATTGGGTTGCGGGGCCCTAGCCTCCGCAGTTGGCCAACTTATCGTGAACTGGAGTGTAATCTTCCACGTTAATGAGATATTGCTTCACCGGGAAAATGGCGAAAAGTGCGTTGACATTCTTGAATCTACTTTACACTCCTTGATGGTCGGTTGATGTACAGCCCCTTCTGTTGTCTCCTCGTGTACAGCCTCCAAAAACAAGCTTGCGGGCAAGTCCAAGGAGGAGCAGGTACGCGAGAAGAAGCAGGAGCTTGAGAAGAGGCTCCAGGACGTCAGTGGCCAACTGGGCACTGCGCCCAAGAAGCCCCTCAAGAAAGGTGAGCCCACCCCCAACCACCACCACCGGCTTCGTGCTGGGGTCGCTGACGGGATGAGGGTGGTGCGGGGGATCTTCCAGTCGTCCCGCTGGAAGTCCCTCGATAAAATTCACGCTGGGCACTTCTTACGGGTGCCGAAACTGTTGCTGCACGAGCACGCAGGACCTGTGTCACGAGTGAATGCTTCGCTGCCACTCGCTTCCAAGGTCCGCTAATTACGATGCTGCGCCGTCGTTTGCTTCCAAGGCCCGCTCGAGGCACAGGCCCATTGTTTTGGCACATTCGACGCAAATTTGCGAGACAAACACATTGTCTCGCAAGACAAGCGCAGACTTTCTACCTTGGATCGAATTTTCGCAAGCTTGGAGCGTGCGCGGGTAGTCGTAGCACGGCAAAAGCCAGCGAGCACATGCCGGAGACTGAGTGCCCGAAAAGGAAGGTCCGCCGTTCTCAACCTTTCGGTGACCGTGGTATTGCTCGTGTCTCAAGACAAACCCGTAATCCGAGTGTGGCGTAGTTTGTCATATAAGTTCGCTCTGCATTGCAATGACATCAAGGGCAGAAAAAACTGTGGGTCTGTATCGGGGTCTTCGTGCAAGCTTCCCGAGCAGACTGCAACGTGGCCCTTGGGATTGGCAAAAACGAATGCCCGCAATCTCCCGTTCTTGGTCTCGCCCTATGAGGAACTGCGGTTGGAGGTGCAAGCTGTAAAATCCACTCGCAAGCCAGATTGGAACCACATGGTGTATTGCCCGGACGCTTGCATCAATGCCCGTGTTGCCCTGCACCAGTACGCTCGTCGGAGCAATATGACCGTGCTGTTTCCAACTGGCCCGTGATTGGACCTGGCAGCCTGCAGCTCCGGCTGCCGCTCATTGTGGGTGTCACAGGCCGTGAGCCGGTGGTGCCATCTTGGACTCCGTTCTGCAGCTTGCTTGCATGCACCGTTCTTTCACATGGCACAGTGACGAGCACGAGCCACGGGTTTCCCGTTCGTGTTGGCAGATAGCAATTGTGTCGCTACGAGATGCGCCATTGTGGTTTTTCTAGTGACGCGGCGTGTTTTCGGTCTGCTCATTCTCTTTTGGCCCCCGGGGGCCGTGCGGGCATGTTTGCAGACGCGGAGAACTCTCACGTGGACGTGGTGGGAGGTCCCAGCCGGCTGAGCGCCAGCAGCTCGAGCTCCTCGGACAGCGACAGCTCGAGCTCCTCCTCGACGAGCAGCTCCTCGGACAGCTCAGACTCCGAGTCAGGTTAGGCTCAGCAGCAGCCGCAGCAGCAGCCACCGCCGCAGCCGCAGACGCGTGCCACCGCTGCCCCCCCACGCCCGCTCTGAAGGGCCCAGGGGGGGACAGGGGGGCCGTGCCCTGAGCCCAGGCACTCACTCGGAGGGAGGGAGGAGAAGAGGGCCTTCCTCCTCCTCTTTCAAACCCCTCCCCTCCTACTTTTTCCCGGTCCCCGTCTCGTTGCCCCTTTGGTATCTACCACGGGGCTCGGTAGTCTTCTCAGTATGGTGCTCTCTGTTCGTTGGACGCAATAGACGATGGGGGGGAGGGGGGGAGGAGGAGGAGAGGAAGGGTACAAGCGCCCGTAATGTACAGTACCGGCGGCCGCCGCTTTCGGTCGGCCGCCTTCTTTCCGTCTTTCCCTCACCTTTCCTGGCCCGCTTTGTCTGTCCTTCTTTTGACTGCTGCTCGTTTTACTTTGTTCTACGGAGTTGCACTCCAGACTGGCTTCTTATTTAAAGCGACTTCCCGTATTTTTTTTTATCCCCCATTTCCCTTCGCGACGCTCTTTTCCGCGAGTACCCTGGGGTCTTCCCCGCATCTCGAATCCCCCTGTCAAGGATCACAGACACGTGCCAGCTGAGTGTGCAGCACTGCCGTATTTCGTCCCCTCTTTCCTTTCTTCCCGTCCCGTTCCTTCTCCCGCTTTGTCCTTCTGCGTGTGTCCGCAACGGCCCGAGCACGAAGCACTCGGCGTCGCCCCGGCGGGTGTCCAGTTGTACAGATTGCGTCGGGGTGGGCTCTGTTTTCTTACGGGGTTCTCCGCGGTGCGAGCGGCAGCGTGGACGTTTCCTGGACACCTTGCCACGTCCGGGGTTGCGGCCTACTTCTTTTTTTTACCCCTTCAAAACTTGCGTAGTGTGCCAGAGACGCCCGCGTTTTCCTCGCGAAGGCGTTTCTATCTCTGTCTTTTTGTAGATGAGGGGGCTCCTTTGGGATGGGAGGGAATGGGGAGCCCATTAATGTGGTGAGTTCCTTTCATCTGTAAATAAAACTTCATTACCATGGTCCCGATTTTTTTTTTTTATATATATATACATATATTATATATAAATATACATATTGCGAGCACATGTTGTCTCACACGCGTGACCGTAAGGGGGACGTGCAGTCTTTGCGAGAGTGGAAGCGGCGTACACGAGCGAAGGAGAGGTTCCCCGCTTGTTCCTGGTTTTGTTTTCCTTTTCTCAGCGGGAGGAGAGACACGGCAACTGTACGATGCACGGTTGTTGCATTTCTAGCCCACGAGTGCAGTGTTCTGTGAGGCCAGCCTTTGTAGAGGAGAAAAGAGAACTCCGGCGTTGCTCGGTTTTTTTCTCGCTGTGTGCCTGGACAGTGCGATGGATGGATGGAGGATGCGTGCGTGTGTGAGCGTGCTTGGATGCTGGACGTGTGTGCGTAAGAGACTGGTGGGGGATTGTGCACGTGCTGCCGGTTCATTTCTTGAGCGCCGAGCCAGTCGGTCCGCCGTCTTGCGCGGCGACTCATTGGGCGGCCTGCCGCAGAAAACGACTACCTTCGTCCCTTTTTCTCTTTATTTTTTTTTTCTCTTCCTTGCGGAGTGGGGAGGAGCGACATTTCAGTGGGCGTAGACTCTAATGTAAAGTCCCGGCGCGCGGCCTTTGCACTGGCAGAGATGTCGGGACGGCGTCGGCCATGAAACACTCTCTTGCTTCTCGTTAATGGGAGTACACGGGCTCACTTCTCGTCGTTGTATCACGGGGCAGGGGTCGAAGAGGGACTCATACTTGCAGACTGGGGCAGTTTTGGGCGAGTAGAAGTGCAGCACAGCCCTTTTGTGGGATGCGGGAAGGGGTGCTCCCCCCCCCCCTGTCACCACTCCCACACCCTTGTCTGCTGCATTGACACGAAGCTGGCCTCCTTAGGACACGTGCACTCTGTGGCTAGGGGTGTTTGTGTCGTCCGTTCCCTCGGGTGCGCGGGGGAAGGGGAGGGGTCTGTGCCCCCTCCTCCTTCCCCCGCGCAGGCTCCTCCCCACCCGCAAAACAACTGTGCTGCTCTGGGAAAGAGGGGGAGGGGGGCGCGGGCGCCCTTTTGACGACTCACACACAGAATCTGGTCTGGGGGAGGGGCATCTGCCTCTGCCGGACGTCCCGTCACTGTCGCGACGGTTCTTGCTCGGGTGGAGGGTGCCGTCTCCGCACGGAAGGCGCACGTGCGCAAGAGGTGGCCGGTGGTTTGAGTGTTCTCGTGTCTGACATCAGTTGCAGTTTTTTAGGGTGGGATGGGGAAGAGACTGTGTGCAGTGCTGCGGGTTAACATTGCTGTGGTCCTGCAAGATCTGCTAGGAAGCTCTGGGAAGGTGTACACGTTACCGTGTGCCGGGGGAGAGCCTGCGTCGAGTCGAGACACCGAGAGTCGCACAACCCCTGTCGCCTTTAACGAGTCACAAAAGCTTCCTTCCCTGCGCTGTTTACTAAGTGGAGAGCTTTGAGAGGGTGGAAAGGGGGGGCTCGTGTCTGGCTACCTTGTCCCCTTTGCTGGCGTTGGCCCTCTTATCTTGTCGAGTTTGAGACTGGTAGCTCTTTTGCCGGTCATCGTAACTTTGGCTTATTTATTCTTAATTTTTTGATGTTCGAAACTGGTTGCAATCGTCGGTGGGGACGATTCTGAGGACCTTGTTGGGGGGGTGAGTCACGAGAAGTGAAGTGGGTGCTGGGAAACGACGAGCGTGAGCCAACGGCCAGAGGAGTGACAGAACAAAAACTGCAACTTGTTGTCACACTTCCCTGCCGCACTGCTAACTCCCCCTCCCTCTCTTTGCCTCTCATCACCACTTACATTGTCAAGTCACCGAAGGTTGACTGCATGCATCTCCGATCGCCTTCCTCATCCTTCATGTTTTGCTTATGTTGCTTATTTTTGGTTGCATCTTGTGGTAGTTTACACCCGTGCACCTTAGCCGCCGTCCCGGCACTGCACCTCATTGGCCAGTTGGTGGAAAACAGGTCCAGGTGTAGCAAAAGGGCGTTGCATCGTATCTCTCTGATGTGGTGTCCAATCACCTTCATTCATCTTTTTTTTTTTTTTTTTTCTTAGTCCTTCATTTTTTGTCATCTCTGTGTCTCATCTGTTCGCAGAATTTAGAGGAAACGAAAGTGTGCGTGTCCCTTTTTCGTTGTTTTTTTTTTCCTTTGGGCCCTGTACAGTTTGCCCGTCGCCATCGTCTCACTCATTGTCCAACTTGAAACTTTGGTCTTTTTTAGATTGTAAATTTTTAGAAAAAAAAAGAAAATGAAAACTTGTGTGCATGCCTGATTGATTTCACGAATTGTGTTCAATAAAAAAAAGAGGAAAGCTGAGAATGCTAGCGAGACGAGATGAAAGAACACTACTGCAGGTCTGACGTCACTGCAGACTTGGAGCCATGAATAAAAAGATGCAAGAGAACCCTTACTCGACCCTGTGTGTGTGTGTCTGTGTGGTCATTGGCTGGCGGCCTCGCTTGCTTGGTCTCTTCGGCCGAGACGCCGACGCGCAATTAGAAAGGCTGGTTCTAGAGAACACTGCACTCCAGGGTTGTGGGCGGGCGTTGTTTAGGAGCCGTCGAGACCTGGGCACGGCAAGCCTTGGTTTTGCCTTTCGAATCTTATTTGATCGACTTTCTTTTCTCTCCCCCCCTTTTTGACTTTTTTCTTAGGCCGACACAATCTCTGTGTTTACACTTGAAATGGACTCAACCACTTGACCAAGCTGTCCTTGTTTCTGAACCTCGACCCTGCTTAAAGGTAGTTTGCGACCAGCGTGGCCATCATTGATGCGCCACAAAGACCTCGGGAAGTTTGTATGTGGCAAGTTCAAGCTGTGCTGTGGAACATGCAAGGAGGAGCTGTATTTGCTTTAGAAGGTCTCTTCGATGGGATTTTGGCGTTCAAAATAGTGTTACCAATAGAATCGTTGTTCCTGTAGTCTTTTGAACGGTTGTGAGGAGCTTGCCTTGCATCGGTGCTTAAATAGACCACCTTGTCACGTTCAGTAAAAGATAACAAGATTTTTTTTTTTTTTTATTGGATGCATTGCAGCATGAGACTTAAAAATTTGAGGAGAAATTCAATATGCTTGAACAGAGTTCTTTCTTCACTCTTGGATTGTCGGAATCGTGTACTTCCGTTTTGAGGTAGCTTGGCGAGGAGAAAAACAAATGGTTTACGACAAACACTTGGGGTGCCCCTCCTCCCCAAGCGCAGACAATTGTCTCTTGCCCTTGTTATCAATTAGCTGTTCTACAAGCTTAAATGTGCAGCATTTAGGGAAATGGGAAAGTAGACGTTTGGGGGGGCTGGAGGTAATGAAACATGTCTGTCGCTGACAGAGAGGATAGCAGGGCCCCTCTTTTGACCGCCCAGCCTTTACATGCACCCCTTGCCCTTTGCTGTGCCTGCTCCGAAAGTGTACAAGGCCTTGGAAGTGTCGCCGTAGTTGGGAAACTCCTTGCCGTTCTCGCTTTGTGGCAGTTTCATTCGAGTCGAGACAGGAAAGCCACCTTGCCCATTGCCGCGTGAATATTGAATCTTGGGTGTGCTAGTAAGCTGATCTTGCATAAGTATATCTGTTGAACAAAGACCCGATTCCGAGGGGGAAACTTGGAAGCAAAAATGAAGCCAAATCACATGTACCTTTGGGATAGAGCTAGGCAGAAGGCATCTTCAGCTTTGTCCAAATGGAAAGCTTTTTCTGCACTAGGAAAGAATTCAGCAGCAGTGTGTATGCAGTCATGTTCTACTTGTGTGAACACACTTGACTCCTTGAAACAATTTTTGTTTGAGGTTAGGCGATCTAAATGTTTGTACAGCCAAGTCTTTACCAAAACTGATTGATCTGGCCAATTGAAAATTCTGTCTAGTGGATCAGAAGCGGGACATGACTGCATATGGACCAAACCCTGGAGTGGTGTAGGTTCAGAACGGTTTATTTATCCAGAAACAATGAGGCTTGAAAGTATGCACAGTTGCAAGCATAGCTTTTGTTGCTGTCTGTGTGTAACTTTAGAGACCCATCATTTGATCTTTAAACTCTGCTAAGTTGGGTCGTTGGGTGTAAAGTTTCACAGCTGGGGGATGTGCATCGTTGCTCGTACCCACGATGAAGTTCGAAGTTATACTTGCAAAGGTGCACTGCTGCTTATCTAACTCATGCCCGTCATTTTGGGACTTCTCCCTAGTTTTTCTTCTGGCAGGGCCCCCTTTTTTTCTATTAGCCTTTTTAAGGCCAAGTCAATCTGGCAGGTTAGGAATGATCAGGCATATTTTAGCTGTGGCAAACCTCTGGTTCTACCTTGCTGCATTAATTAACGGCCCCCGTTATTTTTAGGGGCCTTGATCAAATGTCGAGCTTTATGGAGCTGCACAGGTTTTCAAACTTGCTGGAATTTTGGGATTCCTTGAGGACCCAATTTACGTCCCCAAGCCCCAAGTAAAGTGTTTGAGCTGAGCAAAATTTGAGCATGGCCATGCCATGCATTGATGCATTACTATGATGCAATAGCCGCTGCGCTTTGTCCACTGTCAATATAAAATGGGGTTTATGAACACCTTTGTGTAGAGGTTTCTAGGGATTCCCGTTAGTGCCTATAGAACGTGGCAACACATTTTAAACACTAGGACTCTGGGATGGGTAAATTGGCAGACAACTGAAAGGCAACTTTAGGCATGTTGCGGCGTCGCTTGATAACTGCAAGGAGAGCCGAGATCTGTTTTATGGACTGTTCCGAATGCTGGTTGGTTCACTACGGAACAAAAGAAAAACGGTCCCCGTTTGGTTTCATCTTTTTTAGAGCCCCTTGTCAAGAAGGAAAAGCAGGATCCTAACCAGGTAAGATGACTTTCGAACATGTTCCAGCAAAAGAGGCGTGAATAGCCATTGCGGCAAAAAACGCTTTGCTACTTGCGAAGCATATTTGCCTTCAAAAAGGGTGAATGCCATTTTCTAGGTGCTTAAAAGCTAAATAAATAGTATCATTCCACATGTCTATTTGATGAGGTATGTTGAGAGTTTCCCAACTATTTATTGAGGTATGTTGAGAGTTTTTGACGCGACATACCAAATCCTTAATTTAAAAAACTAATGCATGCAGAAATCTTTCCTCCTTATCCCTGCACTTTATTCAATCTTACCGGTGTTGGACATTTTAGCCTTTTTCTCTCAATTTAGGGTAAATTTATTTGTAAACAGGATCCGTTCCTGGTGTGGAATTAAAGCTAGCAAACGAAGGTTGCACGACGGAAGCTGGTATACTGCATTCACAGCGAAAGAAGTCGCATTAGCTGGCTTTACCGGCTGCATGTTCAAATAAACTGGTTATGACAATATAGTGGCCCTGTCTTTTTATGGTTGGGAATGTTTATCTTTAGTACATCTGATATTATTATAGAGGTGGTTTCGCATAGGCTCATCACCAAAGGGCAGTTATTGCTCTAGGTTTGCACAATATCCTTAATGCATTTGACATTCTTTTCTGTGAAGTTTTCCTGAGGCTTTTGGTCGGCAAGTAATACTTATTAGTACCCTTAATTTGTACAATTTCAATTACAAAAAAAAAAATGCAAATAGGTTGCAATTGTGGAGAAACTTCAGCCGGTCATAGTTAAACAAGATCCAAAGTGTGTGGTAAGATCGTAAAAGCATTTCTACAGTGTTCTATTTTTGGTAGCATTGGTTCTGCTAGAGCTTGGTAGCTATCCTGTTGGTAGTAGTTTGGGATATCTTTGCCAACTGGCAGGCATTTTGCGAGTTGCAAAGAAACCTTGTTTATTGTACATATATCTGAGACAATTTCTTTAAAAATACCCTCAACTACTTCAGCAACTTTTTAAAAAAAATTTTTTTTCATTCGCTTGAGCATTACAGAATGACGAGAAAAAATAATTTTCAGTCGTTTAGACATAGCTATAATTTGTTTCCGGTCTGCCCATATGCGGGTGGCATGGGTGACAGCAAGTTAAAAACTGCTGTCCCGAAAATAAAGAAAAGTAAAAATCTCGATTTTTAAATTTGAAAGTTATATCTGAAAGCGATCAAAAAACATCTATTGTCGGTAAAGGTGTCGAAACTGGATGAAAATGTTAACTTGCCTTCTTTGCTAGTACTTCATCCCCACTGTATTCTCGTGTGAAAATAAAGGTAAGTATGGGTAAAGATGCACTTCACAATGTATCTCCAGGCTGCTGCTATGATTTCATTTTTAGAACCAAGCCATAGCTTCTTTTGCTTTGCTAGTTTTGGAAGGAGGTCTAGCTCAGACTGAGCTTGGAACACGAAGTTTAGGTCCCAGTTTCTAGAGTTGCAGCTTAGTGTCTGGGGAGTATGAATGGTATGGATGGTTCCTCATGAAATTGCAACCATTTTGATGTCTTGCCCATCTATTGGTATATAGTCGCTTATACATAGAAACTAGCCCCTAGAATACATTTAAACGTCTGGAAAGCTTCGTATGCTACACAGTTCCCAGAAAGGGGAAAAGTGGTGGGCACGTTGGTGTGGATGTAGCATAAAGACTGAAGAAAGTGGCAGCAACGACCCCTTCAGTTCTTTATTGTCAATATTTCTGACATTCATCGGTCTATGCATACCTTTTTATTATTAGATCTATAAGGAAACTTATCAAGGGTTGTCGCCTGCAGCAAGTATAAACATCCAGTTGAGGATAGTCCTGGTAAGGAAAGAAAGAAATAGGAGCCTGAGTCTTGGCATGCTTTTAAGCGCACTTTCTCGTATGTGCTTACAATTTGTGCAATAAACACCAGCAGAATGATATTGAGGGGCACAGTGTCTTCGCGGGCTCGCCGCCTATGACGTCGTGAAGCCCTTTATCGTGCATAGAAATCCATACAAGTGCTCATTGTTTGCTTGCAAGCTGGAATTTTCAGATAATTGTGCAAATGATCCTGAAAGAGCTAGCAAATTTTCACACGCTTTGTCTTTTGAGATATTAAATGTATTGCAGCTGCCATCAGTTTTCTCTCTGGTCTAAATATGAACAGCTTGATCAGTATTTTAATTACTCGTCCTCACAGAGAACCATACCAGGGTCGGGTATGCTGTTATTGGGTTATTGATTTCAGACCACTTCATTGTGCAAAAGTAGTCGGCGAATTTGCTTCAAGTGAACGTGAAAAAGTTTAAAACCTGCGACGCAATCGCTGGGTTGGATTGTTCGAAAGCCACGCAGTTGCGTGAATTCCCACCAAAAGCCTCGCCGACAGTAACTGCTACAGTAGTGCTTGCTCAATGATATTGCTATTGGCGAAATCAAATCAACTGGACAAACATTTTTATGCAGTGTGCCTCGTGACAAGGACTAGTAAAGGGATATCAATTAATCCATTCATTGCGTTGTTTGTGATCACATGGTGTCACATTTCATGGGCAAAGGTTGCAAAGCAGTTTAATGTTAACATATAAGGATCTGTGCCCTTGCCTGTACAATGATTGGGACTCGAAAGCTTTATGGATGCTTTCAATTGAAGGGAACCAAGGAATCCGGGATAACGTCGAGGCGTGGCAACATTCCGCTACCGTAACATTCCGTAAGAATGCCCACCTAAAATTAAGAGATAAATGGTGAAAAACAAGGGGTGGGCTATCTTTGGGGATGCAACATCACAACCTTATCAAAAATAATGATAAGCACTGGGGCACCCTCTACAAATTATGTGATGCAGGAATTGATTCCGCAAATTGCAGTCAAGACAAGTTCACTTTTCACCATGCAATAAACACTCAGGAATTCGCTACAAACTCGTGTCACGGGAAAGAATACCGCAGCTTGTGGACTCGGCAAATTCAAGTTTCATGGTGCAATAAACGCATGGGAAACCGCTACAAATTCGCCTATCAGGGGAACCGACAATGTGCGCTCAGACCTCGAACAAAAATGCGGGAATTTGTTACAAACTCGTGTCGTGGTAACGAAGACCGCAGGTTGCGGATACAGCGGAATAGCATTTAGGATGCAATGTGCATGCGGGAACAACTGGCGTGTTAAAAGAATAGATACCATGCGTGCAGGGCACGGACAAAAACGTGGGAACCCGCTATGAACTCTATTGTCAGACATACCGGTACCCCAGATCGCACGGTTGTTTCGGAATTTTCATGTTACGGATATTTCACCAGAAAAATGGGATGGCATCTATCGGGGAAGGGCTTTCTTACGAAATTTTATTGTAGCTTGACTTCTGTCCGACAAAGAAGTCGGAAATAATCTTTTGGGAGTGTAGTTACCGACACAAAAACGGCAGCGCGCCTTTTTCGGATGCCCGGCTTCCAGCATGCCCTCGTTGCATTCCGTCGTGGCTGCGCACGCACACTCCAGGCGCGGGAGATGCCAAAGCATCGTTCCAGAGAGGACCTCCTTGCCGGTTTCATCACGCCCGTGACTATAGCGTGCTGCATTCGCAAATAGGAAAACGGGCGGCACCTCTCCCCATTCTGCTCAACGACGTCCGAGAGACGCAACGCCTAACGACGCCCCGTCCCGTTGTCAGGCCCCGACGCTGGAGCCGCAGAGCCTGCTGGGGCCCTCGCTGCCCAACGCGATGCCGTCGCTGACCCCCGTAGCCCCGCGGGGGTCCCAGCCCCCGGCGGCACCTCCCCCCGTGGCCTCGGTGGCCCCCATGCCCGCCCTGGCGAGCAACGGGGGCGCGGGCTACGCGGTGAACAGCAACCACGCCGGGGTGGCAGGCGGCCCCCACCACTTTGCGGGCATGGTGCCCTTCCCGGGCCTGTCCCCCGGGCTGCCCCTCCTGCCCCAGGCCCCGCCGATGCCGGACCCGGCACTCACGGCAGGTTTCCCAGGACTCTCGCACAGTGAGTTGAACACCCTTCGTTCCTTGTCTGCCTGTGGCCCAGGCCGCTTGGTTGGGGGTAAAGCCTCGCAAGAGGTGGGGACACACACATCGCGTGTTTTCTACCGGTCCAGTTTGCTCTTGTGCCATTCAGCCTACATTACGCCGCGTTTCGAAGTGCATGTGCGACACTGTTTTTCAGAAGTGGATTTGCTTGCACGAATGTTTGTAAGAAAGTCTCAAAGTTGCGTGCATCTGTCCGGGCCACTAATTCGTCATCAATGGTGGAAATTATTGCGCCTTATTAGAACTGTTTCTACAATTGGTTAAATTTTGAATGCAGGTTAGCTGCAAACTGTTTTGTCGTTACCACGACAGCCGGCACAGAAGATCCGGGAGCAACGAGATTAGATGGCGAGTCGGTTTCCACCTGAACGGGTAACCAAGTTTGGTTTAGTGCAGTGTCAAATCGCGCCTTCAACTTTGTCGCGAAAGATAGCACTCTGTCCCATGTGTTGCCCACTAACCAGGGTGCACTGTGTCTCTGGCAGACCCGCTCCAGGGGATGGTGGGTCCCAACGGGAGTGGGACGTCGGGGAACGGGCGCGCCCCCGTGGTGGCAAGTCACAGTTTGCCCCAGCAGCCGTCGCGCCCCTCGGCCATGGCAACGGCAGCCCCGGTCAAGAAGAGCGTGGCCCCCTCCCACCCCAGGTCGAGCTCCGGTGAGTGAGGTCGACGTTTCGAGGGGGATGCGGCTCACAACCGGGGATTGCGGGAGCGTTGGGAAACACGGAGATGTTATGAATTTCGTTGGCCACCCGCCCGAGGCGGGGCTAGCCAAGGGGAAATGGACGAAAGAACAGCGATATGTCGGATCGCTCAAAAGTGGTTACACCGGCGTCGGCTTCCTTACAAGGACTTTTCCAGGGCACGTGGCAGAGTTGGGGATTGTGGGAATCTGTGCTCTAGCCTTTCGTAACCAATAATTGTATCGCCGTGTCCAAAATTTTTACGCAGTTCCAGCTGGCGAACGGAGGTCGGGAACAGAGCTTGGTGTGACATTTCTAGGCTCTCGTGCGAAGGTGGTGGGCAGTTTTGACCGACCGAAAGAGCCACAAAGTGCCCCAAATTTTCCGGAGGGGTGGCGGTTTGTGTGACCACCCTGTCTTCGCTTTCCCCTCTCCCCCAGGAGTGTCGGCCCCCTCGGGCTCTCCCACCCCGGTGCCCTCCCTGGCGTCCCCGCAGGCGGGGGGTCCGAGGCACCCACTGCCGCCCTCGCCCATCCTGCAGCAGGACCCCACGTCCCCCGTGGGGGGGCCTCCTCCTCCGCTGCTGGGGGGTGCGATGGCCCCCCTGGACTCAAAGCCCCCCCGGGGCCCCACAGGGGCCTGCCACCAGCCCCAGGGGTCTCCCCCTAGGATCAAGATGGAGCCGGGCCTCAAGCTCGACGACCTCTTCTCTACGGGGGGCCTGAACAGCGCACCCCTGCCCCAGGCGCCGGGAGGGACCCACCCCGGTGAGCCCGCACGCGCTTGCTGCTCGGTCAGACCCCGTGTTCGGTTTTTTGGTTGGGACGATTCTGCACTCGCCATGCCGTGCGTTTCTTTAGCTGTCTGCAACTGTGGTGGTCACTTAGTTTGGCACCAAGTTCGTCCATTTTCCTCTTTTTGCTTTTATTGTGAGAAAGGAGAACAACAACCAATCAAAGGGCCACATCCTGTGTCATAAGGTTTCGGCGTGTTGTGAAAAGTTGGGAAGGCTCATAATGCACCATTTAGCTTTTCTTAACCCGTCCTCTCTTTCTTTTCTTTTTTTTTTTTTCAACAAATCGCAGCTGAATTGATTTGAGTTAGCTGAAGGTATCTATGCAACTGACACAACCCTTGTGCTAGCTGGCTGCTAGAAGCCACTCTTTCGGAGCTGCACCACCACATCCAAATTTTGGGGAGTTCAACACACAAGTGCTTTTGCGTTACAGTTGTCGTGCGTGAATTACACCCGTGTCCGTTGTTTGTTTCCTATTGGACGCTTGCCGTAACGTTGGCAAGCTCCCTGGCTGAGCATCGTGTGGCGTCTGATGACATTGTCGCTTCGTCTTCTGGCCCAGGTTCTGGACTGCCAGTGTCGGGGTCGACAATGCCCGGGGACTTTGTGGATCGCAAGCCAGCGGCGAAAGCGGGCCCGCCACATTCCACCCCAGCCACCGCCGGCACCCCTACTCCAGCCACCACAGCCGCTTCTAGGAAGGTCGGGTACCCTTCTTTTTTCTCGTGCAGCTTCCAGAGATTTAATTCGTGGCCAGAGGGGACATATAAAGGACTCTGTGTGCTGTGTCGCAGTTTAAGACAGAGTTGCTTTATCATTTTGGTGAGAATGTTTGATCCATGGATGGCGTCAGCATATTTGGCACGATGACCGAGAGGGTGCAGTAAAAAATCCTAATGTTTGCTGGGGTCAGCTTATGTCAAATTCATTTGCTTCATTAGGGCTTGCATGTTGTTGAAGCCCCATTGAGGACAGCACAGCTACACCAGAGGCCTGTCATTCACCTGAGCCCTATATCCTCCTTTGCCATAGTCTTTGGCATCTTTCACTGTAGTGCAACTAAACAAGCTACGCTTCACAGAAACGACACCTGCCCATACTGTGGCTTAAAATTATGGTTGCCAGTTATATTAAGCTTTATCTGAAATCGCAGGAAACGCTTTTCCTCCCTTCATAAATGTTTAAACAGTTTGCGACAGAGCAAGGCAATATTATATGAGCTTTCTAACACCGAATCTTATGCAGATAAAGTTGCACATTTGAATCAAGACGATCGGCAGTTGCGTCTGCTCTGCACAAGTACCAAAATGGCGGCGCCCACAACAATGTCGGGGAACAGAGTGCCGATACTCTAAGCGCAGCTCGTTTAGTGGTTCTAGTTCACTGCGTGGAGCCTTCATGAGCTCTTCCACCATTATCTTTTTTCATATTATCTTGTCATGCCCATTCTATGGTAATCACCACAATGGAAAAAGGGTAATGTCCAAATGGTGCCGCCTCTCCGTGAAACAAGTGTGGCGAAGGTTCACTCGCATTTTTGACGAACGCCATGAGATGGCGCAGCATGCCTGGGGGTAGTAGGAAACCAATGAAAACCACTGGAGCAACTGTCAATATTTACACAACATTTACAATCCTGCGTGACCACGCCTGCACAGTGGCCCTGCCGAGAGATGAGCAAAGCCCGAGCAAGTTTGTGCCGCCTTCGCTGGCCGTGTTCAGACACCTCACTCATCGTGTAATTTGTGCATGCTTAATTTCCATGTTTGTGGGAGGGGTATCTGGAAGCCTCACCGTCAAAACAGGAGTCTTAACGCCCCCTTATGCCCTTACAGCAGCCGTCGCTGTCCACCCCTGTGAGCGAGTCCAAGCTGAAGAACTATGGGTCGTGGTCGAGCCTGGCCCAGTCGACAGCCAGCAGCCCTGGCCAGGCCCTCAAGACCTCCCACGTCAAGGACAGCTTCCAGCAGTTCAAGAAGCAGGCTAAGGAGAAGATGGACAAGGTAAGCGCTCCGTTCCAACAGTTTTCCATGGCCTCCTGTCACTTTGGCCGTGCGCAAGGTGTTGCATGTGTCCCGGAGTATTGACTCTCTTTATGTATGTTTGTAACATTGCGGTTGCTACTAGGATCAATGCAGCCACATGTATGTGTCCCTGCACTCTGGTCATATCTCATGTCGTCTGGTTTAGGATGCCGGGAGTACTGGCTGTTGGCATCCAATAGATATGTAGAAATTCTCCAAGAACTGTCTTAACGACAGTTGAAAGTTGGGGAAAGCCACGTAAAATACTCGTCGTTTGGGCTTGGGGGGCTGTTGAGCGTTTGGTTTGTCGAGCACCGGGTGTCGGGAGGTAGGCATTTTCTATAAAGTCCCTGGATAAAATTCATGCTTGGCGCTTCTAACTGGGATAGAAATCTACCATTGTCCGAACACGCTAGACACATGCTATGAGCAGAGGTCGGCGTCCTAGGTCGCCCTCACTCACCCTCACCCTCACAGCCGCACTTACCTAAGCCACTCACTCACCCCCACTTTCACAGCTACACTCACCTTCAGCCCTTCACTTCCTCTCATCCTCATAGTCACACTCACCTTCAGCCCTTCACTTACCCTCACTGAACCTCACTCCCCTCACGCACTCATGGCCCTCACGCCCCTCACAGACTCACGGCCCTCATGCACTCTTATCCCTCTCGCCCCTCTAGCACTCACTGCCCTCACGCACTCATGGCCCTTACGCCTCTCAAGTACTCATGGCCCTCACGCACCTTACGCACTCATGGCCCTCATGCCCCTCGCACACTCATGGCCCACGCACCCCTTACGCACTCATGGCCCTCACGCCTCTCACGCACTCCTGGCCCTCACGCTTCTCACGCACTCACCGCCCTCACACACTCATGGCCTTCACGCCTTTCACGCACTCGTGGCCCTCACGCACTCATCGCCCTCATGCCCCTCACGCGCTGATGGCCCCACGCCTTTCACGCACTCACGCCCCTCACGCACTCACGGCCCTCACACCCCTCATGCACTCACAGTCCTCACAGCCCTTACGACCCTCACTCACCCTTGCACTTGTGAATTTTCCTGGTTCAGAGACTCACCCTCACCTCACCTGTGAAGATGAGGGTGAGTGAGGGCCCTTATGAGTGAGGTTTGCCGAGGTGCGGCTACCAGCGAGGGACCCGCCGCCACTTGCTTCCACTGACCACTTGTGTCAGTGTTGCCATTTGCTTCCAAGGGCCGCACGAGGCACAGGCGTCGGGGAGCCTTAGTTTTTCAATTTTTTAGCTCATTTTTTATCATTACTCGAAGCCGTAGCGTGAAGAAGCGTCTCTGACATGTGCCCGGCCTTGCAGCAGCGGCAGCTGCTCGAGGCCCAAGAGCAGCGGAGGCACCAGCGGGAGATGCAGGAGAAGGAGCGGCTGCGCCACGAGCACGACAAGCACCGAGACGAGGACGACCTGCCGTTGGTGGCGCCTTCCTCGCACCGCAAGTCCTCGCACCAGCAGGCACCCCCGGGGGCCCAGGCGGCGGTGGCGGCCCCCGTGGAAGCCGCCGTCGCCCAGGAGCACGCCGGCAGCAACGCCACGGCAGGCAGCGGTGCCGGAGCTTCGCCGGCCGTGAGCGAGCGGGAGCGCCAGAGGCTCAGGGAACAGGAGCGCCGGCGCAGGGAGGCGGTGAGTTCCCCTCGACGGGCAGCGGGGAGCGTGTGGTGGTTGCGTCGTGGACTCTGTGGCGGAATTATAGAGGCCCGTTTGCGCACAGACCACAGCACTATTATACAGTCAAACACCTCTATAACCAAGTCTCCGGGACCGTAAAAATTCTTTATTGTACGAGTCACTACATTAAAAACATTCCAACCCCCTCCCCTTTGCGACGAATCTAAAATATAAGGCAGGATACGCATATGGCATGAAACCAGCCTTTATAACAAAGTGCCAAGATATCTACTCTCAAAGCGGCTGCACTGCTTTTGTAGCTGTGGGTGCGGAAGCACTACCGTCGCTACAATAGACCGTAGCAGCACCGCAGCGCTACCGTAGCTACAATGGACCATAGTAGCACGGCGAAATCGGTCACATGACCATAAGGCGCACGCGAAAGCTGCAGTGCACGGTGCAGCAAGGAGCGAGGATGGGGCGAGTGGGTGAGGCGCTATGTAGTTATGTAGCGCCATCTAGACACAAGGTTGCACACGGTAACAAATTATTTGAACTCAAACCAAACATACGGTGCAGTGGTGGCAGAAGGGCACAATGGCAGCCCGAACCTTCGCCGCTATTGTCGCTTACAGGCCAGAAAAATTTTTCAAAGGAAGGGAAGACTTTGGAGGAGGAGGCAGATGGAATGCTAAAGAGAGGAGAAGGTTTCCTCCTCTCCTCTCCAACATTTTGTTCGCTTTCTCCTCCCTAGCCTTCCTTTCCCTCGAAAACTTTTCTTAACCTGTAACTGACTATAGCCGTCACCGCTGCCGCAATATTTCTGTTCACTACACGCTTCGCTTGAGGGCAAGAATTTAGGTACAATTCTATAGCTATTGACAGAAAATTTGTAATACCGGTTATATTTGCTCTAGGGGGTCCGCACAATTGCTTCGTTAAACAGGAATTCATTGTAGTAGTCTGAGAAACACATTGAACACATAGGAGACTGGCCGGGACTTAATTTTTGCTTCATTTAACTTCGTAGTAGAGGCTCCCGTTATAGGGGCGTTTGACTGTAGTCACTGTGAGGAGGAGAATGGGAGGGATGTCCTTGCATCAAGCATGCACGTGTAGCGAATACATGACAGAAGGCAACGAGCGCATGCTGAAAGTCGGGGATCTGGAAGAGACACCTTGTCGGTCGGTGCTAGAAATAGTGCTGACCTTGCCGATGCAGCTCAGACTTTGCAATGTATTAGTGACACAGCACCAATACAGCGCTGTATCAGTGCCAAGTTACGTTCAAGTCAGTGCTGTTTCGAGCGTTGATTGAGCGCTACGGTGTATATATACATGAACCATGCTTGGAGAGTATTGAATCTGTTGGCCTTTGTTTTACTTTAAATCACAATGTTAGTGCTTGAAAAGGAACTGTTCATATTCTACGGCTTATGTCTGCCTCTTTCCTAAGTACTTCGAATTTATTTAATGTTTCGTTTGGTGTTTTTTGCGCACCTTCTTGACACTGTGAGAAGATAGGGTTGGCCATCTTTGTCGGTGCCGCCATGTACGGCCAGTGCTTGCTTGTTTTATTAACGGATTGACTCTCGTTCCGATGCAAAATCAGATCGGTCGATGAACTCTTCTCGGTGACACGGATCTCCGGGCTTGCTCGTACCCCCGTGCGCTCACATTAATTACGCCGCCCCTTTTTCTTCCTCTTTTCAGATGGCGGTACAGATAGACATGAACCGGCAAAGTGACATTATGGCAACTTTCGAAGAAATGCTGTGATTTTCCGTTTGTTTTTCTACAAGTGCTCTCACACACATGCAACTCTTCCCATCTGGGCTGCTCGGGGCTGCTCCTCTCGGCGCCACATGGCGAGCGGCGGTTTGCGGAACAGACGCAAAAGGACGACACTCTGCGGTGGTTTGCGTCGCCGTCACGTGTCTCCCGCTCTTTGTGCGAGTGCGCGTCGGTGGGTGACCATACTTTGTTTTTCCTGGGTCTTTGTTGTTTTTTGTTTTTTTCTTTTGTTGGCTGGTGATTTGTGATATTGTGCTCTCGTAGGCACTCCCATTCTCTCCCCTAGTTGCCGTCTTCGCAGTTTCCCCCGTCTTTTAACACCCCCTCGAGCCGCGCGGTCTTCCGTCTGCCTTTCCCGAACCTTGGACCCACCACTACTTGAGCTCAATCCTTGGAGGCCAGGCGACAGGCGGGGGAGGGTAGACTCTTCGCCCCCGCTCATCCTGGCGGGAACATTTGTGATGGACCCGATCCGTTTCGTACCGATGCCATCCCCCCTTTTTTTTCCCCCTACTTCTTGTACATAAGGTTACTCCATTGTGTGTTTCTTTTTTTTTTTTTAGTACGTGTTTTTCTTGGCAGATAAAAAGAGCCAAGCTCGTGGGCTCTCTTTTGTGCCCCTTGTACATTTGGATGGGAGGAACAGAGTAGAATACTTGAGAAGAAGAAAAAGAGAAGAAAGGCCTTGTTCCTCAGCTTGGAGGTGCAGCAACAGAAAGGAAACTCATGCTGTTTCTTGTTTATGTGATTTCCTGGATCGGTGCAGATTTCTGTTGATTTGCAGCAAGCTTGCTTTATGGCGTCTTCTTTCTTTTTTCTTTTTATGCTTTGTTTTCCTTTTCTTTCGGATGGGGATGCCAGCGATCTCGGGGGTTTCTTAGTTGTTTTTTTTCTTTTTCAAGCTGGAAACTCTCTTTCGTAGTGTAAGATGCGGTGCAGTCATAGAAAAATGTGAGTTTTAAAAAGAAGCAGCTTCGTGAAGCACGCAGCTGCTGTCAAACACTTTTTCTTTTTTTCCTCCTCCGTGTTTCTAGGACAAGTCAAACACTGTATCGGAGTGATACTTCAAAGTTTCTGTGTATGCAAGGTGTGTTGTGGATAGTAGCCATCAAAAAAGAGAAGGAAAAAAAAAAAAGATAAGCGGACTGATGTAGGATTTTCTTCGAGGCAACAAGGTGTGCCACATTGTTGGCCAACGTGGATAGCCTTTTTCTGGAACTTATACATAGCGTCTCATTTTCTTTTTGTTTGTGAGCCTGCACGTCTGAAGGATGTTGGTATGTGTGCATGTTTCATATTGAGTAGGAACTTTCTCAGGCAGTAAAGAGAGTTGATTTTTTTAACAGTTGTTACGGTAGAATCATCACTCAATGACAACAACAGCAACAACGGTGGACATCATCAGCCAAGGAGGATATTTTTTCTTCCCGTTTTTTTTTCTCTCTTCCCTCATGCTTTTTGTGCAGCAGGTTACGCATTTTTAAACTTTGGCGGGGATCTGCTGTCGGCGCAGTTTACTGCACTTGGAGCTGGTATCCAGAGCAGCGTGTGTTTGTGTGGGTGCGTGGATGTGTGTGCGTGTGTGTTAGCAAAAATGTGGGATCTCCACAACCCAGGCCTGGGTGTATGTGTGAGTGTGTGTATATGTGTGTGTGTGTGTTTGGTGGGCTTGCTTCCTCCCTGATCTTCACATACACCTAGCTTCAGTGACATGGGGCTTTATACATAGCTGCGTTTCCAATACTACATAATATTATAAATACACAATGCATATACATGTCCTACAGTATGTATATATTAATGTGTGTGTGTATTGTGTATTTTTCTTTGCCCCTATTTATTTTGCCGTGGTTGTAACAACTTAGATGATATATGTTTGTACCTCTGCTTTTTTTTATTCATTGTAAATATAAGGAGACAGTACCGAAGGTGACTTGAAGCGGTCCATTCAACATTGTAATCAATGATGAGGTGCAAAATGTTGAGGTAATTGTTTCCGGGACATCCCCCAACTTTTTTTTTTTTCACCTTGATGTATCATGCTGGCAGATTGTGGAAAGTTTTTAAAATACACAACAGCAACCTTGTGTCGTGTCCTGTCTTTGGCTCAAATGGAAAAAAAATGTGGCGAGTTTTCGTTGCACTTTTGGGTGGTACCGTTCACCATAAGGGTCAAGAGCCTTCCATTTGAGAGAGCTCTGGCAAACTAGTGGGTTACGCAAAACCTGGTGAAGTGCCGTGGAGGCATCTGGAAATAAAGGGCAAGCTCGGAAGTTGAACAGGCGTTGTGCAGTGTTTGATACTGTGACACTGAAAAAAAAAAAAAAGTTGCCTGTTACGATTTGGATGAACATCGTGCGAGCGTGCGGTTATGTACTGCGCGATGCACGTTAAAGAGGCCCTGCAAGGCCTTTTGTTTACTGGTATTTAATTTGCACCGAACCTGAGTGCACTGAACGTAGTAACTTAATAAAACTTCTCGAATTTCGCTTTATTTTAAACGTTATAGGCAAATTAAAATTACAAAAACAAGCAAAAAATAACCTCCTCCATAACGTCTTTACAGGTCGAGAAGGTAGCGGCAAATGCCCCTCGAAGGGATTCATTATCCCTCCGCATCCAATAGCTTCCCACCGTTTCCGTGACGTCGCGGCCAACGCGGAAGGAGGGTCTTGCCTTCCTGTAAATATTTGCTTTATCTTTCTACTTTGACACGTTTTGAAAGCCACGAGAGGGAGATAGGGGTTCTCCGCCTCCAATGGGAACAAATACGACTTTCGGGGGTTAGGTTCCCCCTTCGATGGATACAAAGGCTGCTTTCAGGGGCTCGGTCCCCTCTCCAATGAATACAAAGGTCGCTTTCTTAAAAAGTGGGAGTCGGAGAAAAGTTGGCATCACTCTCTAGCCAATATCCATCCATCGAAACGGAACAAGGGGCGTTTCCAGTGCAATATTTCGACTACGGATGGTTTTGAAACGGGCGCATCACGCTTGTGAGAGGAGCTTCTCCTACCAAAGCCGCCTGTATTTTGCTCCTACCTTCTTGACAGCGCTCACGGCTGCCGCAGTCGGTGTCAACGGCTCGAGAGGGCGCCACCAGCGCATGCTCTGGATAGGCTGTAGAAGCGGGCAGCCAGGGCGGCTCGCATTGCTTTTGCTGCGTGATTAACGACTAATTCGGCATGGCACTTCATTGGCCACAAACGACAGCAAACACGGGGTAAAGATCAGTTGGAACGGGAGCCACTGCCATACCGCCAAACCGCAAGCCAAACCTTCTCGCCGAAGGCCTTCGGAACCGGTCGGATCCTCGAGTCCGTTTACGACCGCAGCGCCGCCGCGTACATCCGGGACCTTTCTACGCTCGTCGGTCGACAAATCTTTTTTTTTTTTTTTTTTTTGTATTTTATAAATTGCCTTTGTTTCTTTTCTGATCTAATGTACTGACCAAAAACTACTTTTATAAATAATTGAAACGGTTCGCTCCACTTATATTTTGTATTTCGACTAAAAAGAAGCTTTAGCGGCTCCGATTGCTCTGACCTATCTGAACCCAGTAGTGAGCCCGGGACCAAAGACGCGTGCGCGCTTTCGGCACCGCGGGTCGCCCCCTAACCCCAAGAGATGTGGAAACCGCAAAAAAAGGTAGACGATTAAATATGACTGCAGGGCCCCGTTAAAGGGATGGTGAACCGTAATCTGAAATAAAAAAAATAAATAAATAAATAAAAAAAACAATGCTGGAGATGTAGGTGGGACGCTACAATCCCTACAACACTACTAGTAAGTCGATATCTGAAACGGACGGCCGTATTTTTGGAAAAAGAAGTCAAGGTTGAACCAGGCCGACGAGGCGCGTGACGTCAAGATACCTAGTTTCCTCCTCTCTTCACTTCGCTCCCTCAAGGCCGCGAGGCGGAGAAGACGCGAGTCCGTTCCCTCTCCTTCTCGGAAAAACATGCCGTCGATATTCCTACCAAATGCCGCTTCTTTAAAAAAAAAAAAAAAAAAAAAAAAAAAAAAAAAAAAAACCCGTAATTTGTTTGAAATATTGCTGTAACAGTGATGTTTCGATGTTTGTAGCATCCCGTTGCACGCTTTTGCCGCGTGTTTGGGGGAATCCAGATTTCGGTTTAGCATCCCTTTAAAATGGCCTCTGCCGCTGAACCAATTTGACCGTCAAAATAGCACCATCGCGGTG
Organism: Ixodes scapularis; assembly: GCF_016920785.2. Lineage (NCBI taxonomy): Eukaryota > Metazoa > Arthropoda > Arachnida > Ixodida > Ixodidae > Ixodes > Ixodes scapularis. The sequence goes on from NW_024609868.1 coordinate 22,455,634, forward strand.
TTCGCAGTGATGTGATTGCTGCGCCAAACCGCGCCAAAGGGCTTACCCTGCTACATTTGGTCCAAATGTGAGGAACTTGCACCAGCGTTGCTCTAAAACTTTATTTCACTTTATTAAACGCTGAAAATATAATGGCTGAGGCCCCGCTACACAACCGGATCGTTATGGTAGGCTTGTGCGAATCTTCAGAACTTTCGATTTTAGCCGCAAATACCGTACTATCCTATTTCATTTCTTTATAAGTGTCGCGCACTGGCAGTACTCGGAATTTTCGTAATTTATTATGTTCCTAATCTGCTCTGGCGTGTAAGCTAGTTCTGTTGAGTGCGCTTCTCACCGCTCTCTTGTGTACTGCAGGGGAGCGCTAAGGGCGCGAAATAAGCATCGTAATTTGGCTTATCTTGCTTCGCCGCAATGCATCAGAGTGCTAAAGAAAAAGCATTCCCCACAGCGGGACGTTAAACAAGCAAGCGTCGGGCATATTAAATAAATAAAAACTATACTTTGTTTCAGCTTAAGTCCAGACGCAGCCTATGCTACAAGCGCGAGCTCCGGGCTTTCAGCGTCCCTGCCAAGCACGCGAGCTCTCGTGCAGTACAAGCCAGCTCGTTGCTCGCCCTCCCTCGGTGGAAAAGGGAAGCGCTCTAGTGAGGGTCCCCCGGGTTCTCCTGAACAGCGGGCACGGCGGAACTGGTCGCAATAATGGCTCGCGAACAGTCATTTCTGAATGCAAACAACACTCTTCACTGACCCGATAGAGTGTTGTAGCCGGCATGTGACTCTACCTTACTTGAGAGTTTTAATATTGCGTATGGAAGCAAACGCAAGTGCTGAGCGTTTGCGCGTCGTTGCCATGCGCCAATCCAAGACCGCAATTTCGGGCTCCGCGAACGCGCAATGTGGAGCACCCAATGCTAACGCAAACACACGGTGCTTGCGTTTGTTTGTATACGCAATACTGAAACATGCTACTGTTTCACCGGTTTCCCAGCGCGCCAACGAAAGGTACTGCAGTGAGCAGACGTGCACGCTGGTTCCTTCGAGCGGGGAAGGCTGAGATTGGCAAAACGGCGACGCGTAAAAATTAAAGAAAGGTTCTGGGTAGCCTTGTAATTAAAACAACAACAACGGAATCCGTTTTTTTTTCGTATTTCGGAGAATTTGTTCCGGAAGGATTGGCGGCGAGCTTGGAAGTTTTTCTGATTGCCAAAAGTCGCGACTTTGACATTACCATATGCTTTACCCACGATTAATGTCGTTTTACGGGACTTTCTCAGACAAACTTGAATATTTAGACTATTTTTATTTTATAACTCGGTAATTAGGAATGCTGCAATTGACACCAGTGATGATGATTTGCCAACTTTGCACTGCCATAGTAGCTCGCGCGTTTGAAATTGGATCATAAGCAACAAATTATAGTAGAGTTTTAAAAACTATGTATTAAAGTATCTTAATTGCAATATTATTAATACAAAAGTGCCGTAATGTAGGCTGCGGAAAACGCCCCAATCGCAAAAGCACGCCATTGAAGCGTAATAGTCTTTACAGAAATGTCTTATTTTGATTTCTCTTAGCACATGAAAAACTCTGACATCGTCGTCGAGATAGACACATACCTGATGTAATATAAAGTCCTACGCGTCACGCTTTTCTTAAAAAAAAAAAAAAACTGCATTTTTGTTGTCTGATTTGGATTTTGTTTTCGGGTTTTTTCAGTGAAAAGAGCGTTTCTTAATTTATACATTTTGGGAAGATATTCTAAACTAATCACCCGTAGCGATATTTTGTAAAATTTGGATTGATTTTATTCTTGTGCTGGGAATAATTTTAGAGGAATTAATCATCGAAATGTACAAAAACCCATTAAAAGGGCTGCAGGTAATTATTTCACGTGACACTTATTTGTGTAAAAAAAGAAGGCTCCAAGAACGCAAGAACACACAAATACCAACGCCAATTTTTGCAACAAATCCAATATTATGTTGCCATAAAGGTGTAAAGAAGACCATGTTTTTAAAGGGACAATGAAGGCAATTTCGGACATCTTTTTGGCGATTGAACTGGGTTCCAAGCACGTCTCAGGCCACGTTGCCCAAATTTCAGCCGAAACCGGCGCTTGTGTGCCGCGTAAATCAAATAAGCAGTCGCGGTAATAATCGTACCGGAATCGACTGGAGCGACGCCCCGAGAGTCGTGGGAGAAGCCAGGAGAAGCGGAGCTCACGTGACCGATGCGCGGCCAAGAAGCGCGACGTCACAAGAGACGCGTGAGTGATTGGTCGAACCGAGAAACGCATTCTCGGTCACGTTTTGGTTCTCGGTTTTTAGGAATACTGTTCTAATTTCCGCTTGAGTAACCATGAAAAGCATAAATCGGACCGGAAAGGATTACTAAACCGTAAATAAAGCAGCATAAATGTTTTTTTCTTTGCTACGCTGGACGCGAAACGGCCAACGAGCAACTATGGGCACTTCGGCATGCGGGCCGCTCGTGACCGGCTGGGCGGTCTCCCTCGGGTGACGGCGGAGGCCGCCACACACGTACTCCCGTTCCGTTTGTGTTGGGTCACTGAACGGAAGCTCAAACTCGCTCGCGAGAGCGGCATTGCCGTCCATGTTGACAGATTCGACGAAACGACCGCGCCACCGCACCACGCGCTGCTATAACCCACCGCGGTAACCAGAATCTCGATCTCCTAAATACTACCGATACCGACTATTCACACTTGACGTCACCTCCGTTTTTGGGGGCCCAGAAACGAGAATGGAGATTGTTCAGTTTCGGTTTCTTTACTTCTCTCGTAGGCACAGAAATACGCGTCACAAATGGCTACAAAAAATTGGGCAGCATGCTATGTTCCCAAGAAGCATAGAAACACCATTTAAAAAAATTAAATAAAATCGTCTTCATTGTCCCTTTAAAGGGACGCTGAACTCTCCAAAATATTTTCGTTCCTGGATCGGACATGCATGTCGCCAAATAAAGTTTCCGCGAACTATATTTTTAGTATAATAATTACGCTGTGAGGCAGATCTTGAGGTAGGAAAGAAAAAAAAAAAATACCGAAATGAACATCTTTCTATATCAGAGAAATTAAATCCAAAATCGAAGTTAGTTTCGGTTTCGTTCCTAATTTAAAACGTGCCTCCCTTTTTTTTTTTTTTTTTTTTTTTTTAGAGTAAAGATGGGACCTACGCGCATAGCTACCTAGCTTCTTCGTTTAAGCGGAAATAATTTGTGTCGACTAGTGTTTCGGCGTCTTGCCGCAGCGGGGCGCCCATCACGTGGCTCTCTTCACACCCATTGTCTGCCGCTCTACCTTTTCAATTTCGGCGGCCACTTCTCGTGGCGATCTGCCAGGCTTGGTCAGTATAGAGGAGGCTATGGCACTGTTCATGGACGCATGTTCGCGCTTGCAGCATCGGCTGCGTCTGGAAGTTTTAAGCTGAAACGCAGTATAAATTAGGTGGAGCAGTAGAAGGAAGCGTGGAAATAACCTGAACAACTTTAGCTGGATTTTTTTTTTTTTGAAAGGCATATACTTATTGTTTACATGGCGATCTCGTATTCTTAGGTTCTACATACATAATATTAATTTTCATAATTTAATGACGAAGTTTTAAAATCTAAATTAAGATTTTTTTACATCCTTTAGAATTTAAACGAAACATCAATTTGTCTGCTCAAGATTATTCTAGCATTATTTTAGTGGTATATACTATTTGCTTTACATTTTATTTTGTACATAGAACGACCATTGACAGCAGTGCATACTGTGAAAGGCAAGGCATACACGCTTTTTTAGTTGGATGGGCCAGCACAAAAATTATTCACTGTCGGTAGCGGATTCGGAGGGTGGGTCCGGATGTCCTGACCCCCCTCTTGTATCTTGCATGTGCAAAAATTTAGGGCATGGAAAGGGGGAAGGGGGGGGGGGAGGGGGGTCAAACATATGCTACGCTGACCGACACTTGACCCTTCCCTGAAAATACCTGCATCCGCCACTGTTCACAGTGGCATGAATAAAAATGAAGTGTATGCTTGTGCTCTAAAAGTACTTTTTGCTGCTCCATAATTGACTTCTGGCTGTTCCAAAAGGTGCTACGAAATGACTTGGGTCAGTCGCATCACTGTGCTCGTCATGTCTCTGTACGTGTTTATCATGGGTGAACCAATCGTAAACCGACAAGGCTTAGTGACTTGTGATTTCGACGCTGCTTCATTGGTCCCATTACCTCGTAGTGTCGTCTGCGATCGAAATGTACTGGCTTAATTTCTGGTATGGCAAAGACGGGGCAGACTTAACTTTCATACAGCAAACTACTTTCTAAATTAAAAAAAAAAATGTAAAACACTAATATTTGAGTTAACATGCCAGGTTGAGATTCTTGTATATTATGAGTGAACATCTAAACCAAGTTGTAGCATGCAAGTATGGTAAACGAGAGTAGTAGTACAGCCGAAGCTACAAGAGCGAATTCCTGGTTTTCAGCGTCCCTTCCAAACTCGTGCAGCGCAAGCATCGTACAGGTACAGTGTACAGGGTAACATACCCGGGTTTGTAGCTTCGGCCTCGCTCGCATACAAAACTCTATGCCCGTGTTTCCTGCTGTTTTTTCGCACCGCACCGCAAAAATAAACTAGACATCGCGGAGAGCTCAAACTCCATCAGAACGTAGCCCCAATCGTTCCAGCACGGTGCCAAAGCTTCAGCACCAACCGTTATCTTAATCGAAATTTATAAGTGATTTTCTGAAATTTTCATTCGGAAAATGGGGCCCATTTCCGCCCGTTTCTGCGGTTTCTGGCGCCATAGAGCTTAATGTATTCAAAAGCTCTGTCGGCCGCCATTTTTCCATTGATATTTTCAGAAAATTGCCTATAAATTTTAAACAAGAGAACGGTTGGTGCTGAAACTTACGCATTTTGCTCAAACGGCTGGGGCTACGTTCTGACGGAGTTTCAGCTCTCTCCGATGTCTAGTTTATTTTTGCGGCGATAAAACAGGGTTCGATTTTTTTCGCAGACGTCTGGTATAGTTCATCGCTGTATAGAGCATAGGGATGAGAACAAGCGGGAACCACCAGAATCGAAAGGTGAACAATCTAACTGGCTTCGGCAAAGCTTAGACTAAGACTAGATTTTTGTTTCGGTTACAGTAGCTTTGCTTGAGTGAACAAGAGACGTGTGGAGCCAAGCCAAGCCGCCAAGCGGGCGCGCGATTTTCGGATACGTTTTGAAATATACTGCTCTACCCAAACGGCTCGCTGGGCGATCCTGGATCTGTTTATTTCCCGCTTAATTATTTTCTGCTCTGAATCCGCTACTGGGTGTAGTCAATGGTCTAAGTAATATAACTTCATACCTTGTTGCACGAGCCGAAATATTCTTAGTCAGGGTATCCATTCCAAGTGCCGAGTCGGGCGATGATGCAGTGCTCATGTTCAATCCGTAAGCTGCATTCGGCTGACGTGCTCTAGGACCGGCAGTGTCACCGTATGGGACCGCGGATGCCATTCGATGAAGTAAAAAGAAAAAAAAAATCAACGGAGAAAAATATTACATTAACGGTGCAATGACACGATGGAGATTTCTTCCACAGAGAGGAACAAACGCCATCACGCTTCGTGTGACAAGTATCACGTGATGATCCCAGGTATTTTCTCCGCTTTGCTTTGGTTCTGTGCTTTAGCGCGTAGCAGCAGAAGATGTTCGCTCATTGTATTTTGTTTTTGCTATCATGCAAATCGTGCGTAGTTTGAAACCTAAAAATAAATCCGAATACGTCAAGCAAAACGATTAAAAGTTGTGTGTTACGATGGAATCCTACGATAGCTTCATGACCGCCAAAACCACTCGGATACTTCGCCGCACAGACAAGCGACTCACGAGCATACTTCTACGTGCTCTTCGGGCCCTTTCCGACTTCAAACAGCAAACCAAAGGAAATGCGTACTCGAAACTATAATTCTCGGTGAAGGCCTTTATATACACGAGCTCTGGAAACAACGACAACAATCCTAACGACATTAGCGGCAGCTAAACTTGGTGGGAAGGCCCAGCAAAGGTGGGTCGGTGGGTCGGAAGGCCTATAGCAAGGTGCCCGTCGCTCGCTGCCTACGACCAGCGGCCTCGTTGAATGGATATGTTCTCGCGACCCGTGTCTAAACCACAGAGAACTGCACGTGACCATGGAGAAGAAACTGAGCGCGACTGGAACTGGCCAGTTCTTGATCGATGGTCGTCGGGCGGAAAGAAACCGAATTTCTAGCCGCAAATGGTGTTCTGAGTAGCTGGGCTCTTATATGTCAAGTAAAAAAAATAAAAAAAATAATAAAGATACAAACTTGGCGAGCATAAATTATCTGTCAGTGTCCCTTGAATGGAGTATGGCAAGCATCCATGATGTGGCGCATCTGACCTCGAAGCGCGATGACGTTTGCTCCTCCCCGTGGAAGAAATCTCCGTCGTGTGAATACACCATAAAGCACTCGTATGACTCCTGAGCTTGAGCGGGCTGAGATATTAGTGTATGCCAATCCGTGCAAGAGCGACAACATCGGCGGTGTTTTGCAGCTCGGTGCTAACTTATCGTGGGAGCAGACTTGTACAGGAGACTATAGAAAAAAGTATTCAAGTCAAGTTCCCGAGCACCAGGCAAACAGTAACTGAGTATAGCACTCAATACTGAACTGTGAAAAGTACGTGAGTAGAGTAGCAACTACTCAAAATAGTAACTCGTCACTTTCAAGCTACTGTGAAGTTAAAATTTTTTCCGTAATTCGAAAGTCACATAATCATAAAAAAAAAAAAAAGGCTTAGACAGACCCTTCCGCATTGGTGAGGGAGAAGAAGTGCCTTCCCGCCTTCCCCTCTCCTCCCAGGTCCCTACACGGGAAAAGAAACTCCATATCACTAGGGAGTTTTGGAAGATCTTTCCGATAACGATACTGCGCCGGCGCGCTGCGCAAGTATCATATCTTCATCCGGGTGGAGTGGTTATTGATGTCATCGGAATGTTCTGCTAAATATCTGTACTGTCGAGTTTTGTCAGTGTTCTGTGGCAGTTTTCTCCTCGCAAATCGCAATGATAATGTCCTCCCACATTGGCTTCAAGATATGTCCTCTTGCTTCTGTGTTGATGTCGAGACGCCAAGACCATTTTGCGAACGTGCCTTAACTTGCACTAGAAACTTGTGATGTGAGTACTAGTTGTTCTCAGAAGGTATTTACAGTGGCGTCACGAGGGTCAGCGGCACCCGGGGCGGTAGCCCGCCGCGACACGCCCCTGAGCGCTGCACCCGGGGCGGTCCCCCCCCCCCCCCCCCCCCCACCCTTGTGAAGCCACTGGGTATTTATAGTTTTGACTACTAAATACTGACTTCTGAAAGTATTTGTAAGATACAAAGTTATCCCAAAACTATTTAGGACAGAGTAATTTGAGTAGAGTATTTGAGTACCGTACAAGTGTGCGTGCACTAAAAGCCAGTGCTGCGCTGCATCCCATGATGCAGCGGAGGGGCTCTAATCTGGACACTTGGCGAAAACGTTGGCGAGGAATTGGACCGCCGTGATTGGCCGTCGCCAAGGTCAAGCGCGGCACCAGCCAATCACGAGCGCCCTTTCTGGCTAAGAATTTCGCTTGCCGATTTAGCAGTCACAGTATACGGTGCTTCAAACATGCGTCTCCGACTGGTGTATTTCCCTCACACGCATTAAAAGTGGTCCCGGCGTAGTAAGAAATGACGTCACAGGCACCCGCCTGCCATGCTGCCGGAGGTTGCAATCCTGGTAGTTGAACGCAGAAGTACAGGCAAAAAGTACGAGCGAACGCCAGTGCCGCATGTCGTTGCGGCGTCCCAAATCCTGGCTGCCGAAGATTCCGTGAACTGTCAAGCTGTAGAGCGACCTAGAGACGCTGGAGCAGAACAGGCGTCTGCCACATAGACCGCAGCGGTTGGGACGCCGCCAGGATCGCGACCGACGACAACATGACACTTCTATGACGTCATCAGGCAGAAATCGAGAGAACCCCTTTCTGGACGCGGTAACCACGCCAGTCGGAGACGCGTTCCAGGCACTATAGTCATAGGCCAGAGCCGTTTATACTGAAAGAGTTTGGCCAATGGGCGGAGCTTTTTGCTTGCTAGAACCAGCGAATTTCGCGATTACACAAAATGGCGTTACTTTTTTGTCGTGTTTATTCCTGAGAAATCGCATAGAGTTCCGATGAGCCAGAGGCACAAAATGACGGACGGAAGTGGTCATCGCCCGGTTGTCAGACAACGCTGCTCTGGTGGCCAGGCTGTCAAAATCTCCTTAAGAAGGCCAAACTCTCTCAGTGTAAACGGCTTTGCCATAGGCCATAGCATCATAGAGCGCGCCTCCGATTGGAGTGTTCACCTCTTTTTCAAAAGTGTCCCTTGATTTCCGCCTGATGACGTCATAAAAATGTCATGTTGTGGCCGGCCGCAATCCTGGTGGTGGCACAGCAGCAGAGGCGAATGCAGCAGACTCCTGTTCTGCTGCGGGCCACTCTGAAGCCAGACAGTCGATGGGAACCAAATCAGACACGAGATGGGATGCCCCGACCACAGCGACTTCACCGTTCACCACAGCGACTTCAGCATTCACAATTTTTCATTTGCTGTTACCCTCCAAACAAGGTAAAACGTGTAATTTTACCCCCAGAAGGAGGTAAAAGTAGCCCCGAGGCATGTTCTCTTAGCCCCAAAAGGGCTTAAAGTTGCCTCCTTCAGGGAGCGAAGTTACCCCCTAAGCCAGGCTGTACGGTTGTACCCTATTAGGGGTACATATGTATACGTTTTGCACGACCAACCGACAGCATGAAGGCCTGTCCAAACAGGATACTTCAGAAATCGTGAGGCGAGTTGACTCCGACGTAAGTCCTACAACGGTCCGCTTCCGTCTGTTATTGCTTTCCTTCCTTTTTTCTTTTTTTGCCGGGGGGATGTTTTTTTGTCAAATTTCGGCCGTGTTCTCCGCGGGCACCTTGAGTACATCACGTGAGTCCGGAGAGCCACTCACTCACAAGCTCTGTTGACTGTCGGTCAATCGCTTCAGGTCCCGAAAACGGGAAAGAGAAGGGCTGGTGTTCGAAATCTTACCAAATAGATCCGAGCTACTCCGTCGCGTACTGTCACGTGATAACACAGGGGGGGGGGGGGGGGGGGTAGGTTTTCAAACCCAAAGGTACAAATCTCTTACCCTGGAGTAAGATCAAGTAGATTTTGGAACGCAGTCCATGCAGGATATGAAAATCGTGATGTTTGCTTGGTGGTGTTCAAAAAGACATCGGACTGCCGAACGCTTCAACTAACACGATTTTTTGACGGAGTCTTGACGCCTCACAATTTATGAAGTGCCCTGCTTCTACAGGCCTTGACACGTCGGCTTCGTGTGTTGTTGTCACTTGGGTACCACATTCGATGCATGGCCCATAGGGCGGTAAACACGACAGTCGAAGACATGTTGCAGGCATCGTAGTTGCAGTAACTTATAGGCTATATGTTACTATCGCTTTCGCTGTCTGTTTGAATCAAGCTATAGGCTATAGCTTAATAAAAACAGACGGCAAGAGCGACTTAATCGGACCGCGTCGGCATATATCGCGCCGATCTCGGCCCCAAACCAGCATTGAGGCGATGTCCTTCGAACGGCGCGTTCGGCTTTTCGGGCGAAGGTCCCGCCCGATCCGAACTCGATTGTCAACCTGACCGACTCCGAGGTAAGACCGGTTAGCACACTATTATAGGCCGTGCTGCTTTAATGCGAACGCACCCCGTATCAACACATTGCGGAGTTGTAGATGTCTTTTTGCTTTCAGCGTTGTTGTACGACCTCTCCTTGACGTTACGAAAGAGAGATCGGAAAATCCTGGCGAGCTAAGCTTCCAGTATCAAGTTCAGTGTTCCCTTACCGTGATCTTGATCTTTGCTGTCAAATGCGAACAGCTATGTTTGGCACAAAATGAAAGCGAAATTTCTTCCGAGAAAAATCGCCGCGGTATTGGTCATTGTGTGTCCACATACTTATTTATATGTGATATCCTTGACAAGACGCAATACTAATTTTGTACTCGAATAAAACAAATGTTTTCAACATTTGAAGCTTACTTTTAATATGCTTCTAGTGTGCTTTTTTGTTCGAGTCGCGCGCTGCACACGCGTGCAAGCTCTGCCATTGTTATACAGACTCTGGCCACCAAGCTGCAGAAAATAATAAAAAAATGGGTATGCTATTTTTTAAATTCTAATGTACTTTTACTGTACGTACTTATCCAAGTGCATCGTTTCTTTGCTTGATCGAAATACAAAAATAAATTAGGATACTATCATGGTCACTCACAGGCTCTTTTTTATGCTGCACCAACTCGTCGCCCTCCATCATGCTTCGGCGGCGCGTGCACGCTCGAAGCTCCCGAGACGCCGAAGCGTTATCGAAGGCAGGAAACTCGCACTGGAGTCGGCCGGGGGACAACTGAAAAATTTCTCGCTGCCATTCTCGTATCCTTTTTCGCAAAGTGCACGGCGCGGCCTTGCGCAACGAATAGTAACGACTCGGTTACCCGCTAACCCAGATGGCACGATGACTTGAAAACAACCACCCAACAAAGCAACCAACACGAGCAACAAGTCTAATAATTAATGAGAGAGAAAGATATGACGTCCGTCAGCGCGGGTGTGAGAGGGCGAAAAGAAATAACTCTGCGACCGACATTTTTCTCTCCGCACGACACTTTATTCCTCGTCAATGTGCACCTGGTGACACGCTGGTCTACAAACGCAAGAACAGCGTGGAAAAGACAAAACAATAAAACTCAGACTCGGAACGGTATACGGCAAATAAATAACGCGGCTGGCCAAACCAGTTGGCCTCGCGTATATTGAAGGGAAGGGAGAAGAAATCGGATTCAAGCGCGCGGAAAAGGAGAACGCGACATTGCGTTCCTATAATCATCACAGACAACGTTGTTTTTGCGTCACTTCGTGACCCGCCGCTTTCTTTTTTTTTCTTGCGGCGACTCAGTCCGTCACCGACCTGTTCCGTCGATCGTTTTCGGCATAAGTTGGGACGAGACTTTTCGTTGCTTCCGTGCGAGCGTTTCATCGGACGAACGGTGTGTTCGGGACTAGCAAACGCAGGAGACGCGATCTTAAAGCAGCGTTCACGCTGCTCGTATATCAGACAAAATAAGGTCGTGCCCGCAAATAATTCTCTCATCATGTCCGCGGAAATACACCGTGTCTCTTCTATATGATTTATCGGAGCAGTGTGATGGCGGCTTTAGGGTTCCTCTTATGGCTGAGTTGTAGTTAAGTTTTTGTTAGAAATTAATATACGGTTTTCTTGGATAGGAGTTCTCGCGTAATAATAACCCACCTGACTTATGATCACGATACTATACACCTTTCTAGCGCTTTGACACCCCGAGGAGAAATGCTGAGTCACTGAGGGGCCATGATTGCGTGGTGTCTGATATTTTTGAAGAACTACTGCGAAAGCCTAAAATGCGTTCCACAGCCCAGTAGGCATAGATGGCAGCCAGGGGAAGGCGATTAATGGAATGCTCTAAAATTTAACAACAAAAAGTGGTAGGCAGCTTTATCCATGCTTATGAGCTTAAAGGTTGAAGCGTATAGCTATTTACAGGCCGCAGATACCTAGTGGTTATTTTAGGCTTAATTCTGCTGATGCTTATTTTTTCTTTTTTTTAGAAATATGAATTATCTGTTGTGCTCTGTTATTGTTATATATTCCCTGTCAACTTTTCCTTTCTGAGCGTTACAAACGTAGGGTTGGACGATGAGATTTCTCATAGTAAATGTCGGTGAAGACGTTACCGCGACAACAATGCTGAAGGGAGCAAGGACATTACTGAATGATATTCGCTTCTGTGAAGATAATAATTAGCCCCGACTATCATCTGTCCGCAATCCGACTTTCGCCGGTTTTAACCGTTTTCGTACACTTTCGTCGTCGACCTATATTTATTGGCTTCTTTTTTTAATTTAAACAGAAAAAAGTTTGGGGCCAGGGATTCCTAACATAGCATGAAGTCACGAGGTTCGAACATATTATGTAAGACTTGAAAGACTTCTGAGCATGAGATGTCGTAGACCTACAACACAATTTTTAGCGGTTTTGGCTGAAGCTGTTCCTGTGGAAAGCAAAGCCCACCACAGTTCAAATTGATCATAGTTCGGCAGTGGTACTAATAGCCGCACTCTCTCGCAGGCTTTGGACCATTCTATAGAAAACCGACGACCTTCCGTTGGCGGACAGGCAGAGTAGCACGGCTCATGAATGCAGAACGAAACATGAGCCGTGACGGCTGCTGGAATCTTGGTCCTCCGATTTCAACCGAGGTTCACTTCTCCCGTGGTGAACTTGCAGACTAGAGTCTTGATTTCGTCTCCCTCGAGCTCGAGTGACGGGTGGAAGCGGATGGTCAGGCTGTTCGTGAAGCTGCCGGTGGCGTCCTGCGCATAGAAAAAAAATAAAAAATTTGTAGGTAAAAATAGCGTTTAGTGGCAAAGGGCTCATGATCCGTAATACAGATAGATGCACGCTCTTTCCCTATTATGAGTGGGGAGTCTGCTGATGGGGGCAAGCAATTGTCACTGTAAGACTCTCGTCGTGAGAGATTTTAAGTAATTTTAAGACAGACGGTTCTAAGCATTCGCAAGTGTGTGAACGGGCCTTTAAAGGCTGGTTTACACACCCGCGACTATTTAGGACCGTGTGCCAGTCTTCTCACCGTGTGCCATCATCATCACCGTCATCGTCGATGACGACGATGACGGTGATGATGATGATGAACTGGGGGCCCTTTCCCCTTTGAAACGGGCGGGCTCGAACAGGGTTCGTGCCCAAGCCTGGGACCCTATGAGTCTTAACGACTCGTGTGGCGAATCTTATTCCACTAGTCTTCAAGTCGTCTTCTGGTAGCCCCTACAGTAAGCCTGTGCAGGCCCCTCGGGGTCGCGTTGGACTTCGTAACAAGGTTGTCAGCCTTTTTTTCTCTCTCTGTGCGTCATCAAGTTGTAGCGGTTGCCCTGTTGGTACAGTAAAGCCTAACGCCTAAGCGAACGAGATGCAATGCCGGCGATTGCAAAGGGACCTATGTCGAAGGGGCGTTTATGCTGAACGTGTGGATGGGGTATTATACCCCATTCACATGGTCAGCATAAACGTCCCTCTAATATAGGTCCTTTTGTGATCGGCGAATCAGCCCGTGCTTTTGGGTCGCGAACACACGCCTCGTGCGGATGATCGCGAACTGAATCGCCGTCCTTTAGCTAAAGGTGTCTTCATGGTCGTGTGAATGGGGTAGATGAATGGTAGCGACATCTTCCCCCTTCTCCTCTGGCGCGCACACTTTTAATTTATATTGATTTTTTGCTCTTTCATACTTGCGCGCCGACGGTAGCGCCGCCTGCTCCGCTCCAAGGTCAGGAAGCCCTCCTACCAACACGCTGTTTAAAAACAGGCCCGCGTTTGCCCACACCTGCTGTGGGCACTCCAACCGCATTCGCCCGAAGCATCTGCGCATGCGCAGTGCCGACAGCAGCGCCACCGCAGCGGCGTGACGTCAGAAAGTTAAGTTGGTCCATACTTGCGGCTCTAAACTCGTCAAACACGAAGTTGGGGCCGAATTTCACGGAGCTCACCTATGCGGAGGGCAAGTTCGTCTGCTCCTTGCGCAGGGGGGTAGCGGTGACGTCAGAACGCCGAGCCCTGATTGGCTGATCGAGCCCCCCTATCTGAGCGTCGTCTGCTTCTTTGCAACGTCGTCTGCTCGCAACGTCGTCTGCGTCTGTCTTACGTTTCCTGCGACTTTCGGAAGTGCAGGCCAGATTCACGAAACGATCTTACGGCAAAAATGTGCGTAAGACAAAACTTAAGAACAAATTCGTATTCACGAAACGAAATTTTCGTAAGTTTTGCGCAGGTTACGGCGAAATCCTACGACAGCTCCGAAGCTGTACGCACTTCTTACGATCAAGTCAGCATGGCCGACAGCGTCGCGGTCGCGACGACCCACGGACGTTTATTTTTCTACGTGAGCTTCTCACGCGTCCTGACTTCAAGCAGCAAAAAAAAAAGTAAAAATTACTTGAAACAGAGCACGACGAACAAGAACGCTGGATCCACAGACACCGGGGAAAAGCTCCAACGGCGACGATTCCACCGAACGCGACCAAACGAGCTGGGCAGTTAGGCCTAGCAGGCACTCCGCGACTCGGCGACCGTCTGCCCACGACCGGCTGACGTGCTGAATGGAATATGCCCGCGCGACCCTTGTGAACCCTTCCCGTGTTATACTTTGATCGCTGACCTCAATTTTAGATTAAGAGGTCAATTTCTTCCTCTTGTTATCTCCTTGTTTCCCGAGGCAACGGTGACTCTCGCCGGTGAAAAAGCGGCGAATCTCCGACAGACGCAGGAAAGGTAAAGCAGCCATCGCTTTGACTAGCAGACGTAAAGCAGACGACGTTAACTGTGCCAACCCGCCGGCGCCGTTATAGAGTGAGGGGCCTCGCCGCACACGAATGGAGGTAAAAAGTATTTGGGAGGGAACTTGCGGACACTAAGCAAACAAACCTCGGCGCCCCGGGACACCTCGCCAGTGGGTCCTTTGACTTCCCTCCTTGATGCCCGTCTGCTAGTTGTTAGACAAAAACAACGTACCGCTCGAGTTATTTTGTCTGCCCTCCCTTAAAGGCCAAGTCGAGTTCGCTCCGAAAGTCGCAGGAAAAGTAAGACAGACGCAGACGATGTTGCGAGCAGACGACTTTGCAAAGGAGCAGACGACGCTCAATAGGGGGTCGCGATCAGCCAATCAGGACTCGGCGTTCTGACGTCACCGCTACTTCCTTTCTCATGTGCAGAAGACGAAAATGAGCCCACTTGCGAGGCGTATTGAACTATCCCGACGAAGACTTGGCGCTTTTGTCGCCAGCGCCCAATCGGCGCGCTCCGCGAACTTTCGGCTCCAACTTTTTGTCTAACGAGTTTAGGGCCCTTGATCTAAACTGAAGCAGCGCAGTTAAAGGCTAAAAGACACACAGACACATACACGTATACTTAGAGCACGCTGTCACGGTGTGTCCTTCCGCGTCCACTTAATTGGACGAGCCGCAAAAAATATGCTCCCAAAAAGAGGATGAAAGTCATGACGTTGCGCGTTCGGAGGGGCTTTAAACGAGATAACACCGTGATGCCATCTATCGGGTAGCCGTGGAACACTTTCCCGCTCATCGTTATTTTTGTTTTGGCTTGAAAATCTTTCGTCGTGCTAATCTGACCTAGCAAATTAACACGCCAAATGTCGTTTTCACTTCCCGTAAAAAGTGCGTCACGGATTGAGGTGCATCACCGAAGACTTGTAAGCTAAGTCGAGTAGATTTCGTAGCATGCACAGCGTGTGACGTTAGCACACGGGTGGTAAGCTCTAGTGTTAGCAACATCCTGGCAGCGAAAAATGAAGAAAGAACGCCGACGTCATGTTGGCGCCAAATCTGTTGCGCAGTGAACTTCTCCGACTTTTGGAACATGTGGCTGTTGGAACAACAGTCACATGTTCATAAAACTGGCTTGCACCTTTGCATGAATTGCATTATAAACAAGTTTTAATCGATACACGATTCGTCGACACTGGCGTTCTGTCGAAGAGTCGTTTCGTAAACGGCACGACGCTTCGTGGACAAGATCGTTTTCGCTGGATGGATTTTGTAGAGATACTATGGCTTCAGTTTGCCCGCTGAAGGTACACCGGAAGGACTGACAAGGTTAGCCATGCTTCTGCAACGTGCCTCCGAAGGCTAACCTAACCTGAGCCGGGAGACGTCACAGGATTGAAGCTGCCGACGAAACGTCACAAGACGTATCGGTAAAACGAACGAACCCCGGCTCCTAGACGGTTTATTGACGCGCAGTGTCGTCGACACGATGCGGCGAGGAAAGAGAGCACTCACGTTGTGCGTGGTGCTGCAGTCGTTGAGCGGCACGCGCAGCGTGTAGGCCCGCGACCCGTCGCCGCGGATCTTGCACTTGCCCTTTTTGTGGCCCGCGTGCACCACGCCCCGGAACGGCTGCGTGAAGTTGATCTGGACCAGGAACCGCTCGGGCTCGCACGTCAGGGACACTGAAACGCCGGACGGAGGGGGACGACGCCCGATCAGCCAATGGCCACATCATATCTGCACGCAGGAAGCTCGAACAGGCGAGCCGCACACGTGAGGAATGTTTACACTCTTGAGAAGGGCACTCGGGTGGATTCCGAGATCGTCTATTTATGGGGATATTTTAACCTACAAGGTCTAAACAAACTAAAAAAAAAACAAAAAAAAAAAAAAAACAACAGAATTTACACTTATGGCCGACCAATTTCTCTATTAAAATTTTAATCGAAGATTTTTCTGCGCCTTGGAGCAGACACCAGGGATCGTCGTCAGCCGGCGTTTTCGAACAATAATTACTCTTTTAAGTCTCCTACGCCCATAGACTTCACGTCTTTATCAAAATTTAGTGCATGAGGCGCCTAAAAAGAGCACTAATAGTAACGTTCCGAATCTCCATCAAATTAACTATTTTCATTGGTAATAATATTATTAAAGGGGCGATGCAACGATTTTTGTAGTTTGCGAAAATATCGCTTAGAACGGATCCCTGATGTTAATAACTTGTGAAATACCCGTTCATTTTTCTCCACACGCAATCGAAGTCGCAGAAAAAAATAAAGAAAAACGAGCACCGTTCACCCCCTCAACTCGCAGCCAGAACAAGCGGCCACGTGATTTGGAGCCGATTACATGCCGCCAATGTTGATCGTAGCCATGCGCTGGGGTCGGCAAGGCACAGGACACGCGCTGAATTCCAGACATTGTTATGGTTCGGCTGTTTTCGTCATTGCAGCGATTGGACACAGGATACTACCGGAATGCTTCTCGAGCTATCGATTATCACGAGCCCAAATCGAGTGTCCACGCTATGCTCGGGTTCAATCTACGAGCCGCATTCAAATATCGTCACTGGGCGGTACTGCTACCGCCCAGCACCAGGTTTTGCGAAGGAGAGATTCAATGAAAACACTCGGTTTTGCCCTCGAAATTACAGCGCAATAAAAGAATGTCTTGGTCAGTGGCGTTGCGTGCGAGTATCCTTGAGTCCCACTAGTGCCAGTAAGCTCGCGTAAAGTGAAAAACATTCCAATTGAATATCGTTGCACCGGCCCTTTAATAATAATAATGTTGCGTGTACTTTCACACGGCCGGAAGTTAATCAGCTCAATGGGCGTCCGGTGTCTCAGCTGTAGATGAGAAAGCTCCATACATATGCATACTTAGAATATCTCTGCAGGAAGTTTTCGTATGACCAATATAACCTTCCTACAAGCGAGTATAGCACGCTTCCGCTACTGACTGCAGAATGCCTTTTGTATGACGGATTATAATTCAGCACTGTGAATTATAATCCGTGGAAAGGATGTTTCCCATACCTACACTCATGGCTACACCCTTTCAGTACCCTTATTTTGAGTAAAACACCATTTATAATCATGGAGTAGGGCCTCTGTATTGGGTGCTGTTTCTTGGAATATTCTTGGTTCGTTAAAGGGTGTAAAAGAAGGTGTTGGAGTGCGGTGCGGGCAGGTGACACCATAGTCGTAGGGAATGTCGTTTTAGCGAAGACACTGGATAATTATTGTCTATGTAACAATGATTTTGACTCAGAGGTACTTGCATATCCTTGAACTTGGAAGTATTACGTGTTTTGTTAAAATCATTGAACGAGACCAAAGCAAAGTACTCGTATATATCCTTCAAATTTGGTGAGGTTGTCTTGCGTGGTTTACCAATTTTCGTAAACCGTCCTCCTTTCTTAGATTTATTTGAAGGAAAGGGTTACAAGTAATTTTAGTACTTTCAAAAGTAATCAGATTGCTGTTGTGATTACTCCCGAATCAATGTAATCAAATGATTATAAAATTACTCAAAAAAGTAATCAAAAGAGTACTGCACAAATCTACTTCTAGGACACTGTTAGGATCGCTAGCACCCTATTTTTAGCTGATTCGTGCCCCGAGGGGCGTGAATCAGCTTGTTCCACCCTTAAAGGTGTACTCCGCCGATTTTTGAGCTACCTCAACTAACTATATTTTCTGACTCCCAGGCCTTTACCCTTTCTGGAATGCTATTTAATATCGTGAAATTCATAATAGTTATTGCGAAATCGGCAAATGAAAATGATGCAAAAACAGACATTCAAATATACCCGCCCTTTTCAGGGCCGTGACGTCAGTGGAAGTTCAGCTTGCCAGTCGGGCGAGTAGTCTAAAAAATAGAATATGCCAATTATTTGTTCCGTGCTGGAGCGCGGGGACTTGAGCGAGCTTCCAAGGCATTCATTTGACACCATGAAACTGCTTCAAATCAGTTGGGAACAAATTCTACAGTCCAAAGAGTGAACCCCTGCACTTCCAATGACGTCACTTTTTCATTGTTGCCAGTAGAGACTTTCAGTTTGAAAAACACGGTGAGGACCGAAATTGTAAATTCAATAACTTCGTGAAAAAAAATTATTTTGACCTAATATTTGGGATACTATTTTGGCGATGTTCTTTGGCGAGTTTAGCAAAATTTAAAGCAAATCGGGGACCATGAAGAAATCGGCGGAGTACACCTTTAAGGGTGTAAAAACTGTTGGTGTGTAGGCTACTGTGGCCTACGTGACAGCTATTAGTGCAATATATGGAGCGATATAGCGACAAACAGGACGTTGCGCGGCGGCTCGTTCTGACATACGTTGTCCGCAATTGCACAAGTAGGAATACCGTCTTGGACGACCATGTCCTAGAATCTCGCGAATCTTTACTGCGAAATGAAAATGGAGTGGTGTACAAGCTTACATAACAGACCGCACCGAACGTCACTCTACCATGGTCGGAGACCTGCAGACCGCGACTTTTAGCGCGTTCCGACGCCACTGAATGCCTTGCATTGCATTGACGTCGCACCCATTGGGGTGGCCTTGCTGCTGACCGGGTACTTTCTGTAG
Source organism: Ixodes scapularis (assembly GCF_016920785.2). NCBI lineage: Eukaryota > Metazoa > Arthropoda > Arachnida > Ixodida > Ixodidae > Ixodes > Ixodes scapularis. The sequence continues at coordinate 22,474,720 of NW_024609868.1, forward strand.
CATACATTTCCGTTCATGTTCTTATTTATTTATCTATATTTATCTATTCATTCGAGGTAGCCTTCAGCGCCCGAAGGCGTCCCAGAAAATGGGGGTATACATAATCAAAACAAATATACACACACATAAAGATTAAGCAGAAAATAGTACACATTCTGAGAACCATAAAAAAAAAAGATCCTTATACAATGCTACACACTCACACACACACACACACACACACACATATTCAATATTCTCAATCAATAGGATGCAACCAGTCTTCAATAACTCTACAGAAAAAAAAAAAAAAAAAAAAAAAACTTCGGTTGAATTATGACACGAGGTCCAGGTAAGCGGTTCCACTAATGAGCAGTAAGAGGGGAAAAAGGAGTGTTTTTGAAAATGCTAGTCCTGCAAAAAATATTTTCGGTCCTTTTTTTGGTGGTTTAAGCCGCGTGAGATGAAATGAAAGACTGAAGGAACCTTTCGCTTTTATACCCGTTTTGTTACTGTAAATATTATAAAAGAGCTTTAGGTGCAAACTGAACGTATACGACATCCAAGTGACTTCTTAAAGGCACTGGAGCTAGCAGAAAAATCGCAATTGCCACGAACATATCTTGCCGCCCTGTTTAAAACTTTTTCAAAGTCATCACAGATATACTCTTTTTGGGGATCCCATAAAACACACGGATATTCAAGAATTGGCTTCATGTTTGTAAAATATAAAGTCAATTTTGGGAGGACAATGTTTGAAGTCATGCATTAAGAAATATAACAGACCAGTTAGGTTGGCGGTAGTACTAGTTATATGAGACTGCCATGATTAACTGTTGAAAAAAATGTGCTCAAAAACACTTTATCTGTGGAGGAACAGTCAGTGTAGTGCAATTAAGGCTGTATTAAAAAAAAAAAGAAAGAACAATACCTTTTTTTTTTTTTGTGAAACGCACCTAATAACATATAGCAATGTTTAGTGTCATGCGCCATCTTTCGCACCAGTTTGAATTACAATCTATATATTGTTGCAAGGCACTGCTATCTGTAGGATTTCGAACTGTTCGATACACTACGCAGTTTTCGGCATAAATACGAATTTTTGACTCTATGCCCTCGGCGATTTCATTTATGAAAATGAGGAATAAAAGGGGACCTCGAACAGATCCTCGCAGGACCGCTGAACTGACATTCGCATATGTAGTATGTTTACCTTTTATTACAACACACTGTTTTTATACATTACTCTTAAGTTTTGAACCATAGTAAAACATTTCGGGGATATTGGAGGTAGATAGTTTAAGTAAAATCAAATCATATGAGACCGAATCAAATGCCTATCCGAAATCAAGGAATACGCACGAGGACGCCACATCGTGAAAACAATTATTATAACTTTGTTTCGCATGAAAAGTCGGATCTAAACCTATGCTGGGAGAGAGGAAAGAAGTTGGTTACGTTAATCTATTTTTTATAAACTGCTGTATATTACGTGCTTCAACTGTTTCGAACTGGCAGGCATCGCGACAGGGATTGGTCGGTATAGTTATCCAATTTGCCCTTGGAACAGTTTTTATGCACGCACATTGCCCGACGGTGGCTGTCTTCCAATATGACGACGGCTTTAAAAGGGATAACGAGTTATTTTAAATAAAAAAAAATAAGAAGAAAGAAATGAAACAGCGTCAGCACATTCGTCCAAGACACAGTAGAGAATTCCGTCAGGATCGGTGACTTTGTTGGGGTTCAAGTTAAGGAATTGAATACCGTCGGCGTTTATTTCTATCTCTGCCATCGGCAAAAGTGACGTACTCAGAGGCTGGTGGGATCTTACGAATAAGAGACACGATAACTGGGCTGGTTGATATGGGTTCATCTTGAAACAGCGCGAATGTTAACGGACAGAGGAAAGAAGTGGACGATACGAGCGCTGACTAGCAACCGAGGGTTTATTCTAAATAAACTGCCAAATAAAGATAACAAAAACACACGACTTTCTAATAATGGTGGAATGGCGCCTGCGCATCACAGATTTTGGAGCTATCGGTTATACAATTGAATGGGCGATCTCCCCCATGTACAAATTCCTACCACATGCACTGTCCATCGGTGCCAAGCAAGCCTGACTCACGCAGGTGAGGCCCTCTTTTGTTATTCTGTGAGCCCTCTACAACCTCGCGAGCCTTTTGGCCCCCATGTTTATTCGACACGACGGCACTTTCTAGTAAATGTGTACATGCACAGTCACGGCAGTGCAATGGCAAATGTGAGCACGCGGTTCCCTCAACGTACGGTGCTCCCAAAGGCGAATGTTGAGGCATCACTCCGTTTGCCCGATGTACACCTTCCCACACGAGAAGGGTATATGGTATACGACGTCCTTTTTGCATGGTACGCACTCGATTCAGTGTTTGATGCCGCAAGCGCTCTCCCCCCCCCCCCCCCCCTCCCTCCCCCCCCCCCCTGTCTCTCCTTTGTATTCGCGCGTTTTTTCCCCAGAGCGGAGCATATTCCGCTTAACTTGTTACATGCCGCAAACAGTCCATCCACCCGATATCTTGAGGCGGCTCTTTTAAAACCGTGCGACATGCGGTACACGTAAGGGATGACTGTCACATACTTCTTTACTTTTTTTGTAACTTGGCCCCGCGCATCCCCTTTAATACGTTTTGCTATTGTTTCCGCGGCCGAGACGATTGCAGACTCTGGGTAACCGGCGTCTTTTATTCTCCCGACCTGGGCGGAAAGGGCTTCTTTCTACTGGGTAAAAGCAGGACTTTTTTTTTTTTCTTTTCAATTTTTTACCGGCGAACGCATTAATGTCTCATAAATTCTTTTCTTTTTTGACGCGCTTTGAATGCTCCGATTTTAAATCAAGGAGAGTTTTTGCGGTTCTGGGATGATGCCACCAAAACACGTCTGCGCAGATATCCAAAAACTGGATTGCCTGGTGCTTAGGGGTCTCAAATGTGAAAGAGCCCTGCGTCACCGCGGATCATCCGCGGATGTTCGCAGTCAACTGGCGGATGCGGATAAAAATGAATCAGCCTTTGGCGGATTGCGGATCGGATGCCGGGCGCTGCAGCGGGTGCAGATCGAATACGGCTATCCGCGGGTCCGGGTCTACATTTTTACCGAGTTGGTCCATAAATGTGCGCGATCGCAGAGTGTAGAGCGAAAGCGTTAGTGATACTATGAAGTGAAATTCTTTGTCAGGCAATTAATTTCACTATCTGTAGAGCCAGTGACGCTGGTTCGTGAGGAAGTCTGTTTTGAACTTATCTTACAGTGGTGTGCCAGCACGTGTCGGTTTTCATTTGTATATATATTTCTTTTCTCCAATCTAAGCCATTCAGTTGCACGTTATACGCAACAATGTGACGTGTTGGGCTAGTTGGTTTGAAGCGAACATTTTGAGAAGGAACAGCGGCAAAAAACTTGGACAAGGGTAAAGAAACACACACGACAGGACGGCACTGAACTAACAACCGTTGTTCAAGAAACAAAACAAAAAAAAAAAGAAAAAGGAAGGAAGAAAGCACGAAGCATTTTAATCTGAAAACACACACATACACGCACACACACGCCAACCAAGCAGTTGATCGAAGGTGCCCGAATTGTTTTTCAGATAAAGCCACTGACGGTTCGCTGACGCATCTCCCGCCAAATTCAGAGATAAAAAAGGCCTCGATGATTTCTCTTGTCACTCTGTCTGTATGCTTATCCAAAACAATGACGCCACTAAGATTAGGCTGGCACTTGCAGTCCTTGCAGTGTAAAGGTGGCAACCCCCAAGAGTGGCCCTGAGTGAATACGAATGTTCTCTAAGTCTGTCCTTTAGACAGCGGCCCGTCTGTCCAACGTACTCAATGCCAAACGATAAGGGGATATTATAAACCACGCCAGACACACGAGCCACAAGCGGTACTACGTGCTTTTTGATGCATTTCCTTTTCGACCGATTTTCGGCGGTAGCACAGACCTTTGCACATATCTGACCCATTTTTGTGGGGCAGAAAACGCCACCGGGACACCATAGCGACCTCCGCGATACCTGATGAAGATAGGGCACGACCACCATCCTTTTCTTGTCCAGATCAGACTTCATTCTATCCAACCCTTTAGCTTTTTCAAAATGGAGCTCGCCACCGCAGTCAAAAGGGCAGATGAAAACCCTGACAGCTTTAGTTTCTCTACTGCACGCGTTAGAGTCTGACAAAGGGGACCTTTTGTCGTGTTCGCAATAGGCATGTTTTGTGACAAAGCGAATTCTGCTATGAGCAAGTACTTCAAGAGGGCGGACATTAGTCCGCCCTCTTGAATTGCTCTAAGTATAGATGGCAAAGATTCGGGCCATGGAATTGTGCGAGAACCTGGCCTTGAAAAAGTTGGGGGAGAGCATTAAAAAATCGGAAGGTCTGCACCTAAAAGTCTTTTTTAGTGTTAAAACAGATATAGAGTCATGCCCGTTTAGGGCTATTATAACAGAGAGGTACTTGGCAGCGCCAATTGTCGTCATTACTGCAGAAACAGTTGTCGCCGTTGGTCATTGGAGGTACTTTCAAAGTTTCTAATTCTGAGGCAGTGACGGATTTCTTTGGAAGTAATACGTTTGGAAATTTGTCGGCATTTAGTATAGATGTTGAGATCTTTTTTATTCTCTGCCTCATGATCATGTTGTTCTCTTCAGTTTAGTACTGTATAAAGCGCAATGGAGAACTCGCGTTCAGAAATTCTAGCGGTGTTACCCTGGGAACCTTTCTAGAGCTTTTTAGTTTTTACATCAACTCGATGGTGGTTGGATGGGACAAGGATATTTTTCTACAAAAAGCAGGAGTTGGCATTGGATCTATCTTGGCGAAGTGGATATAAGTATTAAAAGTGTTCTTGCAGTATCCACCGTCAAAAAAAGTGCTTCGCTATGTGGACGATTTTTTTGGTTCTGTTTGAGGGCGCTGATGGGATTGACACGCAGGCTAAAGTACTTTGTTTTTGAGAACTGTGGCGGGGGGCTCAGGTTTACGTATGAAGAACCCAATGAGGGGGTTCTCGAATTCCTTGACCTTTCGTTGTGCTTTGAAGAAAAACGTGTTTGTTGGTCGTTTAGTCCACACACAAAAAAAGGCCATTCTGAACTATAGGTCATGCCCCTCAAAATTGGCAAAAAGGGGCATTCTGGTTTCTTGTCTTGGGTCCGCCCTAAAAAAGTCGTGCGTCCACTTGATGAAGGACAGTTTTAACAGGCAGGTTAAAAAATTGAAGCTGTCAGGGTTTCCATCCGCCCCTTTGACTTAGGGGGCGAGCTTCCTTATGAAAAAAAAAAAGTTAAAGGGATGAAAAAAATAAAATCTGATTCAGAAAAAAAAAAAAAAAGAAGATCGTGGTCGTGCTTTATCTTTATCGGGTATCCCATAATCTTAAGCAAGTCGGAGGTCGATATGGTGTCCCAGTGATGTTTTCTGCACCACAGAAAATGGGTCAGTTATGTGCAAAGGTCGGCGGCTACCACGAAAAAGCGGTCGAAAAGGAAATGCACCAAAAGGCCCATAGTACCGTTTGTGGATTGTGCGTCTGGCATGGTTTATAAGATCTCGCTGTCGTGTGGCAATGTCCAGGTCGGACAGACAGGCCACTGTCTGTCTGATGACGTCATCCTTTGTATTCACTCAGGGCCACTGTTCGGGGGTTGCTATCTTTACACTGTAAGGACTGCAAGTGCCAGCCTAATTTTAATGAAGTAATTGTTTTGGATAAACATACAGACAGAGTGACAAGGGAAATCATCGGTGCCTTTTTTATTTCTCAACTTGTCGGGAGATGCGTGAGCGAACCGTCAGTGGCTTTATCAGAAAAAAGAATTGGGGTAGCTTCGATCAATTATGAACGGCATTACGTAACTACTGATATGGCCTATCTTGACATAATATGCTGCTTGGTTGGCGTGTGTGTGTGTGTGTGTGTGTGTGTGTGTGTGTGTGTGTGTGTGTGTGTGTGTGTGTGTGTGTGTGTGTGTGTGTGTGTGTGTGTGTGTGTGTGTGTGTGTGTGTGTGTGTGTGTGTGTGTGTGTTTCTGATTAAGATGCTTTATGTTTCCTTCCTTCCTTCATTTTTTGTGTATTAAACAACAGTTGTAAGTTCAACACCGTCCTGTCGTGTGTGTTTCTTTACCCCTGTCGAAGTTGTTTTTTTTTTGCCGCTGTTCCTTCCCAAGATGTACGTTGTACCGTACGCCACGTCCTGTAGAAACATTCCTTTGTATTGTCCGTGTTTTTCGGCGCATTATCCAGCGATGAGCAACCGCTAGATGCCGCCGCTGTTGCCACCGGCGTCACAACCTATGATGTCATCAGACAGGTTAAAAAAATGGGGTGTGTGTATGTTTATGCAGCCTAGAAATTAGTCTGCCTCAACGGGTGACTTGTTTCCCAGCTGTAGATGAGCAATTTAGCCAGCGCAGTACAACCGCTACCTTGGGATCTTTAACGTGCATCACGCAGTAGTGATGCATGACCGCATGCCAGTACGATGCTCATCCACATCGAAACGGGCAGGGGTGGAAATTGCATCCAGGATCCCTTGGTTCCAGACTGGCTACAAAAAGCGAAACCCCCGACGTGCAACCAGAGAAGCAACCTGGTTGCCTACAAATAAAGTACTCGGCAGCATTCACCGCCCCTTGCCTGTATCTGCACACGGAAGCCACATGTAACCATGTAACACGCGAAAGATCGCGGCTGCCTGGTTTTAGTTAACTGTGTCGCGCGCTGCAGGTTCGATGGAGATGACTATCATTTTAACCTTGATGAGATTCCTGGTTTTGACTCGCGCTCTGCAGGAAGCACGTACACGTCAGCGTAACGAGAACTCAATGCATCCTTTTCTAGGATTAGCGATTAACGTGGTTCGTCGCCCATTTGAAGAATCGAAAAGACAATCGAAGTGAGATCGAGACATTCGAGGCCGATGTTTTGTACCGCCAAGCTCGGGCGGGATGCGAACCGCTCGTTTGTTGCGTAATGCGCGAGTTATCGGCGCATTAATCAAACTTCGGATTACGGGTGTAAATGTACGTTTCGTAGAAGGTCTCGACGGGCTTTGCGGCGTAGAGATCCGGCTTCTATAATTTTTCTCTCGAAAAAGCCTACTCCCACTTGGAACGAGGGAGCCTCAACTTACGGAATATATTAAACTTCCCACTTTAATAGACGTAGAAGGATACGACCAGAATACTGACCAGACTACGGTCACGTGATGGCCCTGAGTTGTTTCTTTATTATGCCGGGAGGCGATGCTCATAAGCAAATAAATCATAGAGCCAAAGGCGAAGGGAGCGCGCATTATTCTACGTCATAAAACGCTTTTTTTTTTTTTTTTTTTATAGACGTGCTATTGCGTTAGCAGAGGTACGCAAACGTTTTGAGATCGCGACGCCCAAAGGCTAAAAGAGATTCCTTCTCCTAATTTTCTCTCAAGTTTCCGTCCACTTAAATATTTAAATAAAGAGGCGGTAAAACAATAATCTAGATTCGCCGCCATTCTTAATTGAATATTTAGGGAATTGCTCGCATTCCTAAGCCCCAACGAAGTTGGAACAAGTAGGTCGACTCGCAGAATCTTTTTGCTTTCGTCTTTTTCGCATCACCGCATTGATGTGATTCTGACAATGTTGTTCGGCCACTTTAACGGAAATGGCCATGCCAATTTGGAATTTTTCTGATAACAGGTTTTCCACCAAAACTTTTTTTATAACAGTAGATTTTTAAAATAAGCTCTCCGCATGAAGTCTCTCGGGATATTGATGGAATCCCTTTTGATATAGTTTAACATGCTGATGTCATGTAGTATGCTCTCCCGGCGTTTTCTGTACACTGCCCACAACCCAAAGTTAAGGACGCTTCGACGCTTCAAGATGTCGTGACTTCCACTTTGCGACTCCCATAGCTAAAAGCAAATATGCAAACAAACAAACATCAGTGTTGGTGAGCTTATGTGTAACCAGCCTGCTATATCATGCAGACGATGGCTTCAATTGCTAACGAATGAAGTCACCGATAGAATGAGAAGGACAGGGCGTGTCTTTCGAACGGCCCGTCTTCCAGCACGCGCTTCATGCCAATACCGCCATAGCCTCCTCTATACCCACAAAGCCTAGCAGTTCGACGACGGAGCCATAGAGTGCCCGGTCGCAGATTTGAAGCGCGAGGGTCCGGTTTCAATGAGCATCAAAAAGCCTATTCTTGGGGAACCTAAACGTCAGCGTACAGCTGTTGCAGCGGGGAGGACCCGAAACACACTTGCTCGCTCGGGAGAAATGTGTTTCGGCGTCTCGCCGCAGCGGGGCGCCAGTCACGTGGCTCTCCTCTCATCCGTTGTCTGCCGATCCACCTTTTCCATTTCGGCGGCCGCTTCTCGTGGCGATTTGGCAGGCTTTGTCAGTATATAGGAGGCTATGCTACCGCAATGCTTTGGCTGCGCGCTCGAGGTTCACGAGACGCCGTAGCGTTGTCGAAGGTAGGAGGCCCACGTTGGCGGCGGGACAACTGAAACTCCTCCCTGCCGTTCTTGCATTGTCCGCGAGACTATGCACCTTTCTAATGCTAACAAGCCTACAGCCCAACGTGCGTTCTCCACAACCCAGCACGCGCATGTGAGTCGCTTTGCAAAGCAAGCAAAGCGCACGCGATACGCATGAAACGCTGGGTATGGCACCGACCACAATCCTATTTCTGGAATGGTCTACATAGTACAGGACATAAATGGCTCGTAGTATGAGGCTGCTGCTAATTTTATCTGAACGTAATCTACGATGTGTCGCGGTATCCTAAACAGTGCGAGCGCCCTGTAATAATGATAAACACAAAGTGGGTTGTCCAACCTCCTCTTCCCTCTTATTCTTTCAAATTTAAATGACAGTACTACTAGTTATTCGAAGTATGTTCACCAAATTATGCGTATGGTAATTTCAATGTCCACATAGGACGCGACGCTATAGCGGTTACAAGCTGAATTCAAATAAGTACTACAGAGATACGGAACAGTGGAAAGATACCCCTCGTCCTGTCCGTGGCGAAGTAGTTCTTGATGACTTGTTTGGTTGGAGCCCTCAGTACTTCTCTTCCTGGTGCGAGGGCACCCGATGTGCAGACCTGCGCGAGAGATTCGATGTTAGCAATTATAAAGTCGACACGTTTTGCGCTACGTAAAAGGAGTATTCACTGGCGGGCATAGATGTGTGCTGGCAAACGGCGAGTCTGGCAAATAGCGAGAGTTGGCCAGACTTATTTTTCTGCGACACACCTTTGGTTTATGGCAGGCGATGAGTTGTTAAGTTTTTTTTTCCATTTTTTTCCATTCCCACCACGTGCTGGTGACTGCAAGTGAATACTTCTTATACGTGTATACCAGCCGGGATTCGGTGTCACCTTTGCGCCTTTTTCGGCGATGGTCTGGCCTAGAGCACCTGTGGCATAGCCAGGAATTTTTTTAGGGGAAGGGGGCCTGAGGTGGCTCGTATGTTCATGACTTGGGGGAGGGTGATCGGCTGAATTTCGTGGGGGGGGGGGGGGGACTGAAGCCCCATAAGCCTCCCCCTAGCTACGCCGCTGTACAGCACCTATATAGGTCACACTATAGTGAATAAGCGTGTAGCCTACGCGCAGCTAAGGCACTCGAGGGCGTTTTAACATCATCCAAGAACGTGCTTTTCAATCCTCTACAACAGAATCATGATTAAGTACTCGCGTGCCTGGTGACCTTTTCATTTTATACATTCACTTTGAAACATGCATGAGCGTTTAATTTACCGCAGAGCGAATCTCAAAAGACAGTTTGGTTTCACGTGAGCATAAGGTTTCGCTTTCTAACCCGCTGTTGGCGCTCCATATCAGTCGCTGAACACGGTCCGCGTATCTTAGTGATTTGTCCGCCGTGCGCGCCGCGGGAAAGAAGATGGAAATGTATTTTTTAATGGTCGGAGTTTCCTATAGTTAGGACATCGAAAGAAGGCCATGTTATTAACATAGCTAAGACCTGCCGTGCGTCTAGACCAGCACTTGGACATTATTGATCACAGTTTAGAAATTAAACTGGCGTTTATTTCATGTGCTCGAAGCAGTTCCAGTCACACTGATCCACAGAGAGACACAAAGAGCGGCCGTGCGAAGTTTGCGAACATCCCATCGAGCGCACGACGTAAAGCTCCACCCACGAGGCAGAGAGATGCGTTCGAGAAACGCGGGAAAGTGAGGCGGTTCCCGCGCCAGCGCCCCGCGAGGCGTCCGAGGAAATAACCCCCCGGCAACAAGCCGGGAGCTCTTGCAGCACTCACAGTGATCGAGCAGGCCAGCAGTAGCAGCAGGACCGGCCGGATGGACATGCTGGCTGCAGACATTGCGCCGCTCTGAGTCTGTCCCCTTGAAGTCTGCGAGGGCGGCGGGCGTCGATAGCCCCGAGGACCGGTCTTTCGCTAAACTGGTTCGATCCCAGCCAGAAGGCTGCACCCATTTCCTTCCAGGTGGGGCGCTACGGGCGTCTCCTTCCCTCTCCTGTTTGGCGTGCGTGAAAAAAAAAAAAAAAAAAAAAAAAATCAGGCTCTACCATTACTTTACTCTGTTCACCCCTAAGCTGACAGTGCGGTGGAATCCATGTTCTCGTTGGATCAGTCATCTTCCGCCACGTGATCACGCTCCAACACTTACCCACTCGCAGAGAGCGGCGTCAGGCGATGAAAGGGAAGCGGTTGGTTGGTCCGGCGAGCCCGTAGCTCCCACCGCACTGTAATCTGAGGTGAGCGGGGTTACCCCCGCCGTCGTCGGAGGTCCGTAGTGAAAGGGACTTCAGGTACAACACGCGTTTGCGGTTGCCGCACCCTTCCCCGTCGCTGCTGACTCGCCGAGGTATCGGCAGACAAGATCCGAGAAGAGATAAATCAAAAGCAGCGCGTCTTTGGGTGCTTCTTCGGATTCCAAAGTCAAGGTGACGGCGAGGGAATACGTATGACGAGGCTACCGGGGACTTCCAGGGATTGCTGGAACTTGCGGACTGTACGAGCTGTCAAGCGTCGGCCGGAGAGATTATGTCTGGTCTGGAGCTGGCCTCATGTCGGTGCACTTCAGATTCGCTGCTGGGCGGCGGGAACGTTGACTCTGTAGGCACGTTGGCTCGTGTGGGTCGTGGTACATGCACGTCCTGGAAGGGTGAGAGGGCGCAGAATGATGGGCATTCCGGCGGACTTGGGAAGGCAATCCATTTTGCCAGGACATCGCTGGCGATGCAAATCTTTTTTTTTTTTTTTTTTTCCTCCCGGCGGACGAGGTTCGGCATCTGGCACCCGTGCTGTTTTGGATCAGACGGAGTTCTATGACCAGACAACAATGCAGACGACCACTGTGGAAAGCCCCGAAGAAGAAGTCGGGTTCCTGGGAAGAAACGTCGTACGATGTAAAGGCTGGTTTTTGTTTCCTTGTTTTCTGGGGTTATTTTCATGTTGGTAGACGGGGAGCGAGCTCTCAGCGAACACCCGCTACCAATTGCTTTGAAACATGTACCTTTAGTCTGTTGCAGGTTCAAAGAAGCGGGACAAGTCCATCCCATAGAACTCTCTGCTCTCCATGATTGGTGCTTGTCTAGTTTCCACTCGCCTCCTCTCCAGCGTTAGATCTGCTAAAGCGGAAAGAGTGGAGGTTTGTGCACTAGCGTAGTCAAATATTTTTATCAACCGTCCCTCCGCCCCTCTGAATAAAAATTGATGTGGCTGGGATGTCCATGGCTCGGGGTCCGGAGGGGGGGGGGGGGGGGGGGGGGAAGGGGAGGTCAAAATGCAAGTTTATGGTATAGGGTCAGCTGTATATCGGGGGGGGGGGGGGAGGGGGGGGGGGAGGGGGGAGCTGAGGTCCCATAAGTTCCCCCCTGGCTTCGCCACTGGTTTTGTGGGAGGAGCTTGTTTTGCTTTTCTGAATCTGTAACGCACTATACGTAATTGTATCCGTCCTTTCTGTGGAAGCATGTTTTAAAGTCTCGCATCTGTGGCTTCCGCTGATCTGTAAACAGAGAGACCCGGGCTGCATAAATAAAGTTGAGTAATGCGGATTCTTGGGCGAGTTGGTACTGAAACTTTGAGAACATGATAGCGCTTTAAGACAGGGATGGGGATATAGGAACGAGACAACACAATGCGCTACATTCTAAAAAAAGACTGTGCGTCTACTTTCACGCGCTACGCTCGGAGAGCCAATCAGCGCAACTTACGGAGGTGGCTCAGCGAATGACGAAGCCGAAACATATAGACCAAAAAACGCAGTCTGAGTTGTGACATTAAGCAGTGCAAAACGTCACGCTTGAATTGCTCAATGTCACAACTCACTCTGCGTTTTTTGGTCTAAACAGATGTTTCGGCATCGTCATTCCCTGAGCTGCCTCCGTAAGTTGCGCTGATTGGTTCTCCGAGTGTTGTGCGTGAAAGTAGACGCGCAGGCTTTTTTGAGTGTAGCGCATTGTGTTGTCTCGTTCCTACTCTCGTCCCTGTCTTGAAGCGCTATCGTGTTCTCAAAGATGCATAAATAACCGCTTTTCTTATCGCACATTTTATAATCACAATTTGTTGTACTGATTTTCATTTTAATACCGTGCGCGATCTAATTATATTGTTTTACCTACATCATTATTACAATAACTTCTACACAGTAAAAACAAAAAGAGCGCGAAGATGAGGACAAAGTAAAAGGTAGCTGATGTGTCCTGTCAGTTACCTTTTACTTTGTCCTCGACTTCGCGCTGTTTTTGTTTTCATTATGCGTAAAAGCCAACGAGCCCAAACGTGGACGTTAATAATTTATAGTTGGAATAATGCATTATAACGGTAACTCGTTCATTAAGTTATTTTAGCAGAAGAACAATATGATGAGACAAAGGAAACGCTCACTTGTTCTGAAAATATTTTATAATTACCGGAATTTTAATTTAGTAAATCAACCTGTTTTTTTTATCCATTGCTGATATAAAACCGAAGGTGTCTACCTTCCCAAGCCATTGTGTTTGTTGACACTTGGTCAACGCCGCGCTCAAGGGCGAATTACGGCCTCCAAATGATGAGTTCTTCTCTTCCAGATGTTTTGAACAGTATGAAAAAATATGACGTAAATGTTACGAGTACGTCCAGAAAAATTATTCGGTTTCTGTTTCTCTAGTTCTAGCCTAGGTTAATTTTGCTTGAGATGGTCCTCGGTGCAAGTGATAATTTCCCTCTGTTTCTTTTTTTTATTGCTATGTTCATCAGACTGCTACCTGGGCGAGTGCTCTGTGTCGGGGTTTTCTTGTCATGATAGCCGGTGCGCTTACAATCTGTGTGTGAGTTTTCTTTCAAATTCCAGTACTCTGTATAATACATTTTTTTCTCTGTTGCAGGTGGCGCGGAGAAACATACACTCTAAGAAAAAAAAAAAAAAAGGTGTATACGGGTACTCCCCTCAGGGGAGTTAGACCGTGTCCCATATGTGACTCCCCTGGGGTGTTTGTGGTATCCCCTCAAGTTGGGGATTTCAAGTACTCCCCAGATATACGGGATCACTTAGCACCCCCTCAAAGTCCATGGGCCTCAACCGACACCCCTTACTTCGGGTGCTGTTTGGCGCCCTCTGTTACATTCAGGTACTTATGTTATACCGCTACTTAGAGAAATTATTTGGAACCACTTTCAATTCTCAGGGAGTCAACGGATCCCTTCTGAATAGGGTGCTTTTTGGCACCTTTTGTTACACCCAGGTACTCATGCGACATCCGTAAATTCAGGCATTATTTAGTACCGCTTATAACTCTCAGGGAATCACTTGATCCCCCCAAATTGGGTGTTTTTCGGTGCCCTTTTTTACACCTAGAGACTCGCGCGATCCCCATAATTGCGAGTGCCGTCGGACACTGCACACAACTTCCGAGGTTTTCCGCGACTCCCCTCTTTTGGGGTCGCTTTTGTACACCATGGATCTCGCGGAGCTCCAAATAGTGAGGGCCTTTTTTCAGACCCCGATACTCAGCTAACTGGCTTGTTCAGGTGTGCTGGAGGGGCGATTCCTAAGGTCAGCTGTCATACGAGAGAGTTCTGAATTCTTTTTGTGTCAAGTTCTTCGAGGAGGTTTCAGGGGTAAGAGAATAATACTCATAGCAACGTGCCGGCATCAAAATGTAACTGAAAACTTCTAGAAACACACAATCCAGACATTTAAAAAAGTCGTGCCAGTCATGTCAGCCAACAATATTGTCAACCACGTTTTTATTGTAAAATCAAAAACTTGAGACAGGGCAAAAGCTTAAAAAAATAGTAATTAGTAAAAGATTGCAGCCTGCCAAGAAGCTTCAGGGCAACCCTTTCCAGTGGTGTTTTTTTCAGCCCGATCGTGCGTTCAAAGAGAGCCAAGGTGGACTTGATCCCCGGTGCATATTGAATATCAAAAGTCCTATAGATTATGAGGCTGAAGCCATGGTTGACGTCGCCAACATCCACCGACAGGTAAAAAAATTGGGTTGTCTGTGTGTTTATACAGCCTAGAACTTGGTCTGCCTCACAGGGGCGACGAGTATCCCAGCTGTAGATGAGAAATTTAGCCAGTGCGGTACAGCCGCTAGCCTGGGGTCTTTAACGTGCATCATGCAGTAGTGATACACGACCGCACGCCGGTACGATGCTCATCCAAATCGAAACGGGCAGGGGTGGGGCTCGAACCCAGGATCCCTGGGTTCTGCAGCGCGAGCTTTCGCTCCACGTGCTCCGAGCTGGTGTGCGCTAGACCACTCGGCCACCGATCTTTTTTTTTTTTTTTTTTCTTTATTGCCGGGTTTTTCTTTTTACATTGTCAAATAGGCAGGCATAGCGCTCAAACCATAGGAAGCAGGGCAAAGCTAAACTAAACCAGTCCGAAGTGACTGGCGTCGGAGGCTAAAATTGTTTTATGGACAAAAGTGCCTCAATGCGCGGAAGCCACTCAGGCTCGCACTTCTGTGCTCTGTTGACTTCAACTAACAAAGATACACTTTCACGAAAATATTCCCGCGCCTCCCGTACGTTATTGTCAGCGTTGTGTACAGCCATTCGGGACTTCCAAATACTGTGCAGACCCAACAGCATAACCAGGTCAAAGGGAAAACCTTCCTCGTTTTTAACCGATAGATAACGGATTCCATGCGCATCCAGGGAGAGGTCCTTCTTCAGGGTACGTTGGAGGACGTCCCAGAAGAAGACCCCATCCCAGCACTCAAGAAACACGTGTTCGACCGTCTCTGGCTTCTTGCATAAAAAGCAGTGATCCCCCCACGGTACAAAAAGTCCCCTCTCGTTTAGCCATGTCTTGACCGGCAGTGTACCTGAATGTAATGTAAAGAAGAAAGTCTTGGTGCCTGCGGGCACCACCATACGCTTAACGCGCTTCAAGACATCTTGCCCTGGGCCTGCACAGTATAAGGTTCTGTATAGAGGTACAGGAAACACAGTATCGCACACAGCCTTATACAATCTTTTCCGAGGAACCTCACTCAAATACTCAACTGAAAAACGAGATAACAGAAATTTACATGAGGCAACGACTTCCTTTAAATATCCATGAATACCACCCGACATCGATGACGTGGAAACAATCAACTCAGGCAACCTGCTTGCAACTCTCACTTGACAAACGGTGCGCAAAAAGGGGTCACTTATGTCCCGAAAATACATGAACCGATTAACAACCTGACGTAAAAACAAATGCGTCAAACTAAGCCCCCCATTGCGTACGCGCCGGAAAAGATTCGTCCTACTCGATAGCTCCCACGTGGAACCCCAAATAAACACTGCAAATACCCGGTGCAATTTCTGTAAATTTACCCGCGAACAATGCAAAACTTGTAGAACGTACCACAGTTTGCTGACAAAAAACAAATTGCAAACTGTGGCCCGTGCAAAAATAGACAGATCATACCTCCGACTTTTTTCTACTCTTTCGCGAAACTCCATTACCTGCCGTCGCCAATAGGGTTCGCTATCGCGATAATTTTCTAGAGGCACTCCCAAATATTTTACGGGGTGGTCACCCACTGCATGTTGGCAAACGAACTAGGAGTAGAGCTCCATTCTCCATGCCAAAATCCCAGGCACTTGGCCCAGTTAACAGAGCTGCCACTGACTTCGCAATAACGTTTAAGCGTGTGAACGACTTGAACAATACTCTCGCGGTTGGAACAAAACACTGCAATATCATCAGCATACGCTAACACTTTAACTTCGGTCGCGTGAAGCTGAAAACCACTGATAGTACTGTTTTTAAAAATACTAATGCAAAGGGATTCTATGTAAATGCAAAAAAGAAGTGGTGACAAAGGACACCCTTGGCGGACGGATCGAGTCACTTTTATACGTTTTCCAACCGACTTGTTCACCATAAGTCTCGTCGAGCAACCGTTGTACGCCATGCTGACACCTTCACGGATAACAGCGCCGACGTTTACATGATCGAGAATGGTTAAAAGCAGGTCGTGAGGCACGCGATCAAAAGCCTTTTCCAAATCTACCTGAAGCATCGCAACGCAAGTACGCATTGCGTCGTAACACTCCAGAACACTGCGTGCTTTGTGGATGTTGGTGCAAATAGTCCTTCCTTTAATGCCGCAAGTTTGATGGGGCCCCACTATTTCCGATATTACAGATTGCAATCTCCTTGCTAAGATTTTCATTAAAAGTTTGTAGTCGACATTAGTCAGACTGATCGGCCGATACGCTGTGACGTGCTGCAACTTAACTGCGTCATCTGTTTTGGGAATTAACACTGTGTGCGACGACATAAAAGATGGAGGCAACATATTCAAATCATATGCTTCATTGAATACCTTGGCTAGGACTGCGGCAATCTCGTGCTTCTGAGTCTTATAAAAAACTGCACTTAGGCCGTCTGGGCCAGGGGACTTTCCCGGGTTTAGGGCTTCTATTGCAAAGACCACTTCCTCTACGCTGATGGTCGATTCTAGTAATTCTTTCGTTTCGTCATCTATGCGCGGCATGAAACCCAAAAATTCATCTTTAAAAAGCTGGGCATCTACTGGACAGGACGCAAATAATCTACTGTAATACTCGAAAAATGCGAGTTCGATTTCTTCCTTATCGGTCGTAAGTGATCCGTTCCTCTCTACCCCCGTTATCTCGTTACGCCGAGCATATTTTTTCTCGAGGCTCAGCGCACGCTTAGTTGGCGCTTCGCCTGTTGACCATCTTTCGGCTCTGGCTCTAACAATCGCCCCACAATATCGTTCCCGATCTAGAATCTCGAGTTTATCTTTCACACAAGAAATATCGTCTTTGTATGCCCCAGGCATTTTAGTCTCTTCCTTTAGCAGTATCCGCAAATTATTACGCAATAACATTTCGTTGCTCCTTTCAGTGCTTTTAAGTACGCCTGCCCGCTCTAACGCTTTCATTTTTATTTCCTGCTTAAAAAGCTCCCATCTCACACCATACCCTAATTTTTTCTGGCTCTCCAGTGTTTCAACCGCGGCCTGCACTTCGGCAGTGAAAACGTCATCCTCCAACAGTTTCGCGTTCAATTTCCATAATTCCCAGCTGAAGACTTTCCTGGCTTGGGATTTACTACGCATACAAAAGGAAACTAGACAGTGATCACTAAAGGAAACAGGGTGCACGCGATATTCAAAACATAATGGTATCAAATCTAAAGAAACGTACGCTCGATCTAGACGGGCGTGACTCGACCCTTGGAAATGGGTGTACTGGATGTCGCGGCCATTCCTCAAACATTCCCCGACGTCATCAAAGCCGGACTCGTTGATTAACCTCAGAAGGCTTTCGGTGCTTAAATCGCGATAGGGCGTTGAGCTGGACTTGTCCCCAGCAGAGCAGACGCAATTGAAATCGCCAAGAAAAATAATAAGGCGATCACTTTTGCAATACTGATGCATGAAATCAAGAAGCTCCCGCCGCTCATCAACCCTGTTGGAGGGGTACACACAAATGACCCTCCAATCATACGATGAAAGAGAAAAATCACATACAACAAAGCGCCCTGAATCACACGTCGTCACCGCCTCGACTGTTGCACCCAAACTCTGGCGCTCTAACAACAAACAGCCCGCTGACGACCCAACCGCGTGACTAACACACACTTCGTAACGCGCCGAAAAAGGTCTAACCATGAAGTTAGTCTGGTCCTCACTCTCGACCTTGGTCTCCTGCACAGCGATGATGTCGAGGTCCTGTTCGACTGCTAGACGGCAGAGTTGCCTCTGCCTCCTGCGATCTGAGAGGCCTCGGACATTAAGGGTCGCTACTCGGACAGGACTTTGTAAGGAGACCATGGGTTAGTGAGGACCAACCCGCCTACACTGCCGTTCACTGCGACAGTTTGTCGCTTGGTCCTCCTCGGTCTGCGCCGGACCGCTGGTGGCCATCCACTCCGCTCCCGCCCGACACCATTCTCCACCTGCGCTCGAGCTGACGCAGCCGAAGTTCCTGACCAGTCGTGTCCGTGACGTCTTCGAGCCTACGCTTCGCAGAGCCCAGCTCGACGTCCATCTCTGGCGTGATGGAGACTTCGTCTGGCAATGGCGAAGCACCAGCTGCCCCGCCGGCGCTCCCTGTTGGAGGTACCGTCGAGCGCTCGACTGCAGGTGGATCTGCATGAGCCGTAGTCGACGGCTTGTCCGGCAGTACGGTGTTGTTCACTTCGGGGGAGGTGCCGGAAGCGTCGTCGCTCTTGGCTTTGTTCGGCCTGGGTTTTCACGGGCGCGGCCGCTCTCTCCGCCTCTTCCTCGTCCATCATGTCGTCGACGTGGTCTTCGTTGACTCCTCGTCCCACGGCTCGGGCGTAGGAGCGGACACAGTCGTCACTCGTGGCCATAGGCGCGGCACTCGGAGCACCTGGGAGCCCGGCAGTCTCGACGTATATGCCCCGTCCTACGGCACCGGAGGCATACTGGGGCCCTCCCAGGGACGACGACCAATACCAAGCCGCCTCCTAAGCGCAGCTGATGGGGGAGGCGGTCAAGGTTGACACCCTCCCGGAGTACCAGCCGCACTATCCGGGTGGTAGACTCGGCTCCCTCGAAGCCCGGCACCTTCCAGCGATCGCTCGCGACGTCCTTCACCTCGCCGTACTCCGAGAAAGCCTTGCGAATGGTGTCGTTCGACACGTCGAACGCCACCCAGTGCAGCTTGATGCGCACCTCTTGCCTGGAGGGGTCCACGACGATGCAGGTGCGTCCTTTGACAGCGAGCCGCCCTGCGTTCACCAGCTTGAGCTTGGCCGCGTCGGTCCTCAGGTCAAGCAGCCAGACATGGGACATCTGGTACGCCCCAATTCCGGCTACCTCCCTGAGGACCCCCAGTTCGTCGAGCGGTTGCCGGAAATCCTCAATCCTGTATGGCCTCCCGGCCATGTCGCAGTGAAGGACGACCGCTTTCTTCATTGAATCACCTGATGGAAGCTGGGGCAACAAAAACCTGTACTCACTTGAGCCGGGAAAAACAGTATCACCGCGGCCGGCGAGGGCCGTTATCGCCGCTCCTTCGGAGCTCATGATTTCACCTCCGTGCGCTCGCGCGTTCGAAAATGGAATGACTCGGCCACCGATCCCCCCCACCGACGGGTCCTCCACCTAGACTTAGACAGCTGCAGAATAGAAGACGTCCTCTCTAGGGAATAGCACCGTCGGATGAGTTTATCTTTCTCCTGGAACCTGCAATATAATAAAGTACGACAATAAAAAAAAAAAAAAAAGTGGAAACATGGGTCATGATTATACGTTCTATTATTTTTCATATTTAGATATAATAATCAGAGATAGCCTGCTTCCGTATGCTGTGTGAGTGCATAATTTTTCTTTTAATGTCACGTAATGATTTCGATGTTCGCAGCCATTAACTTTGCATAGACTCTTGAGGCCTTTCACGAAATGGTCACATATCACAAGATGTAGTGAACAGTTAGTGTTTAAATTATTTTAACCTAAATGTGACCTTCATGTGCCTAGTACGAAGCGAGCAAATGTTTAGGTGATGCATATAATTCGAATATAAATTTAGCTCAATTTGACCCAATTAATGCAACGCCAATTCTCGAAACGCCGCACAAGATTTGGCCATGTACTAGGCTAGAAAACTGGGCCAGTTGAACTTCGTAATTTGTCAGGGCTCATAAGGAACCCCGCCAGGCACGCGCAGGAAAAGGAAATATTGTCCTGCGCAGACCGCGTTTTCGATTTAAACAGTGTTATGAGCTGCGTCATTCATTTGGAGAGCTCTGTAGATCAAAGTGATTAACCCACCGCGTATTCTGTGAGGACGTCGACACGAGTTTCACTGCACTTTTGTGATGGGTAGGTTTTCGTGATCGGTTGCTTTAGCTACTCTGCTCCAGCTGCGCATGTTTGAGGAATAGCGAGGCGTCCTTCGTGAGCCCACCTTCGAGGATCTGCTAGGACTTTAGCTAAAAAAAATACAGTGAGGCTTTCATAGGGCATCTTATCACTGCGCTGCTCAAATCTGTTGAGAATCTGTGGAAACAAAATGATTGTCTCAAATTAATGTTGTTCTTAGAAATAATTAGTATAAATTTGAAGAAGCGTACATACGTAGACCCTCAAGTTAGAGATATTTCATACACGACACTGTTCCGACAAACTGATTTTTCAAGATGTGCCTTTTGCACTCATTCGTACCCGCGTGGAATGGCGTCATCCTCTGAAAATCGAAATAGACACAGGTAACTACACCAAAGTCATTCGCATAAAAACAGGAGCACAGGTTTAACCTGTGTGTCTGCGTTCTGTAAATAGTCTTTTTAAGGTTGAGCCCCCTTTCATCTTCCCTTCTGTGCCTGAACGTGTGTGTGTTCACATTCTGTCACCACAGCATCATAGGGAATGGTTTTGTGCGCCTCATGCAGATGGCGTCATGAAAACTCACCCAGATGTACAAAAATTTCCGTCACACCGGCCGCCGCGCGTTGTTTAAAGACCCGAGATATTACCGTTTTTTGCTTTGCATTTTACGAAACGGAATCGTGATATTCATTCAAAAAAATAGACGTGATTTCTACCTTTTTTTTAAGATAAACGATACAAAAATTACAAGCTGTAAATTCCTTCAGCATTAAATTCATTGCATCGCCCCTTTAAATATTCTTGTTTTCGAACCACCACCCCGCCCGTCTCACGTTGTATTGTTACCTCTATTCGGTCGGATCTCGCGTATAACAGGGGCATAATAAACGAAAACGACCTAAACCCCGCTTGCAGTTTACGCCAGGGCCGTAAGCTTGTCGCAACTGGAACACACAAAATGTAATTTACGGAATGGCGTCTCGGCCCCTCAGGCAGTGCGCCAACGCCGTACATGAAGCAGTCAAGAAACTTCTCAAACTGACAAAATAAGAAAAAAAAGGTGCCTCCCAGTTTTTTTTACCCTAAAACATCCTAACGCGAACAGAGAGGGTCATCATACCAAGTGAAAAATTCCGACGATGTCCTGACTCTACTCTTCAGCTCTAATAACTTCGGTTGAGCGAGTTAGGGCGCTGTGTGACAAAAACTTTGTGAAAAGTTGTGCCCTGAATGAGTATGTTGGCGGGATTTTTATTTTGCAATTTATTTGTACGATATATAAAACGCGGCATAAATTTATTATTGGGTAAGCTTTGAGAGTTCGCAAAAACGTCCTGCCCGCGGAACTTCAAATCTACAATAAATGCTGGCTTCACGCTTTCTCCACGATTTTATTTTTTTGCTATATATTTCCAAAGTTAAAAGTTTTTCGGTCGCCAGCGCGTGCAGCTGTCTAAATTGGTTGTCACCGGAATGCACCTTTCAGTGTCTCTCACCGCTAAACAAATTAATGGCGAGATATTTTTATTATCGTTTTAGCTTCCCAGATTGTCTCACATTGGTTTGTGTTTTCTATCTTACCGGATCAGACCTGCGGCAAAGACATTTGTATCAGAAGCGTAAACAAGACCGATCTAAACCTCCTTTGAAGGTTACATGCTCAACCGTAAGCTTGTAAAAACTCGATCTCGTAAAATGTAAGCCATGGCACGGTGTGTCGGTCTCTCGACCTGCCCGCCAGCGCCCTCCATGAAACAGTCAGGTAACTTCTCGAACTTGGAAGTAAATAAGAAAACGTAAAGAAGAAAACGAAGGTAAAGGGAACGTCAGCAATTTCAAAGCATCTGTGAAGCAAAAAAGAAAAAAAGAAGTAAAGCAAAAGCATAAACTCCAGGATCGGATTTAACTTTCTCAAGGCTAGTCATCCACTTTCCCCCTTCGCAAAGGAAGCCTGTCCCGAGGGCAGGCTTCCCCTTCCCATAATCCTTTCGAATCCCCAGGGGACTCCTGTAGCACCCCATTCTCTTTCCCCTTGCTCGCTGCTTCTATTTGAGAGAGGATATTCCTTCCCAAGGGGTGCTAGCACACGCTGTGGGTGTTGTCACGCCGTCGAACTCCCTCGAACTCCCCTCATTTCTTAGAGTGTAGTCAAGCGACTGCAGTCTGCTTTTTTTTTCTTCCTCCCCCTCTCCACTGGAAAGAAACAATGAAGTTGAAAGTTGAAAACCGGCTGGTTCATACAATGTACCATATATTATAACAGGTTACAAGGCAATAAAAGAAGCAAGTATCGCGCATAGCTCCTACGGTGCGCGAAGTAATTCTTACAAAATTTTATTCTAAAAAAGCAGTTTTTTTTTGTTGAAACGTGTACGTTTTGATGAAATAGGAAATAACTCGTCATAAATGCGCTCATAAGTGTGCACTTGTCAGCTATTCAGCCGCGGTGGAGTCTGCACTCGTCTATACATGAATTATCTGTGCGATACAGTCATTACAGGAAACGAACAAAAGAGACAGAGTTCTTACGGACTTAAAGCTGCAATTGTTTTCACCTAAAAAAAAAAAAGAAGACGTTTTGCGCAGAGTTCATACGCCGGGCGAAGTAGTTCTTTCAAGATTTGGTTGTCGGTGGGAAAAGCGATGCCAGGCACATAGCCAGGATTTTGTTTGAGGGGGGGGGGGGGGGGGGGCGCCCATGACAAAATGCTGTATGAGGGGGAGGGGAGAGGGGGGCCCCAGCAAAATGAAAGATTTCGAGAGAGGGGGGGGGGGGGGGGGGGGGCGGCCGGCGCGGCAGCGAACGCAGCAAGGAGCACTTCTAGATATACGTGAGGCGAGGATGTTGGAGACCGCGTGCGCGCTTCGTTGCAACAGAAGCACCAGACGTCAGTTTTGAAGAGCTGATTTCCTCCCTCCTTGGGATGCACCACGACCCTCCACCATCCAAACTTCACATTGGCTACAATTTCCAGGCACAAGGTCAGCAACAGCCGTAAAGCGAATTCATCAGTAGGTACATTGCGACACTCAAGAAACTTGTAGCGGACCGCAAATTTCGGCATTTCGAACACCGCAAACTCCAACTAACTTATCGACATTGAATTCGTACGGTCATAATAAGGGAGAGGTTGGTTTCTGGGAACCTGAGACGAGCGCCTCTAAAGCCGGGGTCACACTGCTCCCACATCATACAAAGGACACTCTCCAAACACGAGTCGCCGCAATATCCGTGGTTCGAATGCCGCGTGCCAATTGTTTCTCCTTGAACACCTTGCCAAGCGGCATTCGAAGCACGGATCTCGCGGTGACTCGCGTTCGAATCTGTATGCAGAATGTCTTTTGTATGATGCATAAGCAATGTGACCCCGGCTTTCAAAAAAAAAAAAAAAAGTTTGACTTTGCGGAACGAAACATTAGCTATGTGCACGTGTTCCGCGACGAGCGTGCTGCAATGCCCTTCGTGTTTCTGCAGGAGGTGAGTGCACCTGAAACTCGTACCGAGGCGCGACAGATCATGGCGTCTACTTTCCCGCACAGCACAGCAGGTACGAATTAATTTGATGAATACGCAATTAGCCCTGAAAATGTGAGACGGGAATGTCTGCACGTTGCCCGCAATTGAATTCAATTTGGTACCGAGTGGAGAGAACCTTCGAACAATTTCAATATTGGAAAAAAAAAAAAAGAGGACCAGTTCAATTGTTACTTTTTTAATCTGAAAATGATTGTAACGACTTTAATATTTCTTCAGTTTCTGTTCGTTTTTATGTCGTGTTATCAAACGCATATATTCAAAGTTTCATTCTCTTTTCTTTTTTTATGCTTCTCTTTTACGATTGTTTCTCCACTCCTGTTAGGTGTCCCTTTTAGAACGAAATTGATAAGTTCCTTTTCCTGGAGCAGAATACCCGTTCCGGTTATTACAACACCGGACTTCTCTCATCCAAAGGGTTCACGTCGCTGTGGTACACAGAGAATTGTGCTACAGCCGCGACGTGGCATTTGTAGCAGTTCGAATGCTCCGCGCCCATCGTCGAGAACTCTGGTAGGGGAGGTAGTTGGCTCCTTCTAATATAGCGTGTCCTTCGACCGGTGGCGGCACCTCTGGGCGCGAGTTTGAACTAGGTAGAACGAACCATGACCTCCAGTTCTTGGCGCGCAAAGCAAAACTCTCGGAGGCCATGCACAGAACAGACGGGACAAGAGCATTGCTGTCAGCAGCACAACGCGGCACTATACGCAACATGGTTTCGTGTAAACAAAAGCAATTTAATATAGAGCGATATTTTTGTGTGCAAATATTTTAGACTGTTATGAACCATGTCTAGAATGATACAGCTTTTCTTTTAACTTGCATGGCTAATTTTCTTACGAGATCGCAAACTTGCTATAGAAGAGGCGAAAATGTGTAGGCAAGCTGGTCGAGAGAAATCATAGTCTATGACCCGAGACAGGGAGGAATAAAATAAAGCGCAATACGTCTTGTCGTCTTGTCTGTTATTTGATGTCTTCACGTCTCACGGTTGTTGTTTTATTATTCCGATTGAGGACCTTTGTTGCAAAGATACTATGCAAGGATTATTTTTTTCTAAATTATTTATTATAACGAGACGTGACGGATTTTGTAAACGTCATAGTATGTTAATTCGATGGTTTATACACGTACCACAAGGGCGGATGCAGGAATTTCCTGAGGGGGGGGAGGGGGGGGGGGTCAGGTGTTGGTCAGCGTACCTATGTTTAGGAACCCCCTCCCCCTCTCTCTCGTTTTACGCCCTAAATTTTACACATGCAGAAATCAAGAGGGGGGTCAGGACATCCGGACCCCCCCTCTAAATCCGCCCCTGTACCAGCTCCTTTGTGAGCAAATGATATGGCTAGAATATTTTTTTTTTTTTCAAAATGTGCTGTGTGCGAGTTTGGATTAGACATTAGCCGCGGAAAATGCACCGAGTCAGACTATCTGAGTAAAAACTCTTCTCTTCAAGTTGTACTTGTCCTAATCTACCGGAATAAATTTGGAAGATTGTTTGTAGCGCGGTTGATCTGTTTTGACTAAAAAATTATATTTTACATGCGTTAATTTGTGCACGCTACCTGAAAGTTTGCTACCTTTTACTTAACTCCACAACAAGCTTAGCGAGATCAAGGGACACCTTTCACTGTAATTTGTTCTCCCTATATGTATTTTCCCAGTGCTTTTTTTTACTCGTAAATAAATTGGTTTGACCACGGTGAACCATCATTCTGTCATTTTCTTTGCGCCTATTCTTTCGCCTACTCTATGACGTACTGCTCTCATCAGGGCGGGGCTTACCACAATCAGACCAAATGGATCCAGATTGCCCGTCAAAACAAATGCTTACCCTTTCCCTAGTTTCTACGATTTGAGTTAACTCTAGTTTCCTCTAAAGCCTCCGGAATAAGAAAACGTCTTCCCTGATTAAAAAAAAAAAAAAAAAAAAAAAAAGAAGTAAAAGGTTTTATTTTTTAACTTATATTACAATATCTCAATTATCTCAATTTTAAGCGACTGTAGTGTTTTGTCGTGCCACATTTATGATGTTCCCAAATATCCCCACGTGGGCAGGCGGCTCCTATGGGGCCGCGAGGGAAGACTAGAGTATAGTATTTTGTAGACTATAGTCCACGGACTATGCGTGTTTAAAAGTTGATATCTTAATGGTTTCGCCTTCTCGGATGACCTACAGGTACGTACCACACGAACGCTTAAAAGGGCACAGGCCAGAAACCCTTCCCTGGAAGGGTCGTTCGATTTCGACTTACCTGCATGTCCTGCACGGGTGCAGAAAAGGGCACGGAAGTCTAACTTCCGGTACGTGTATTCAGGTGACCGGAAGTACGACGCCCTACACTTTTCTGTACCGGTGCAGGGGGTGCAGGTAAATCGAACGAGCTTATTATGCGGACCGCAAATTCGTCTGCTTCCTTTGAAGGGGGTTGTGGTGACGTCAGAATGCCGAGCTCTAATTGGTTCGGAATGAAATGTAGTGGATGGATCTCAAGGCAGCCTGCTTTAAGGTCTACCCACTATCCTCCAATCAGAGCTCGTTCGATTTCGACTTACTTGCACGCCTTGCACGGGTGCAGAAAAGGGCAGGGAAGTCTAACTTCCGGTACGTGCATTCACGTGACCGGAAGTACAACGCCCTACACTTTTCTGTACCGGTGCAGGGGGTGCAGGTAAATCGAACGAGCTTATTATGCGGACCGCAAATTCGTCTGCTTCCTTTGAAGGGGGTTGTGGTGACGTCAGAATGCCGAGCTCTAATTGGTTCGGAATGAAATGTAGTGGATGGATCTCAAGGCAGCCTGCTTTAAGGTCTACCCACTATCCTCCAATCAGAGCTCGTTCGATTTCGACTTACTTGCACGCCTTGCACGGGTGCAGAAAAGGGCAGGGAAGTCTAACTTCCGGTACGTGCATTCACGTGACCGGAAGTACAACGCCCTACACTTTTCTGTACCGGTGCAGGGGGTGCAGGTAAATCGAACGAGCTTATTATGCGGACCGCAAATTCGTCTGCTTCCTTTGAAGGGGGTTGTGGTGACGTCAGAATGCCGAGCTCTAATTGGTTCGGAATGAAATGTAGTGGATGGATCTCAAGGCAGCCTGCTTTAAGGTCTACCCACTATCCTCCAATCAGAGCTCGTTCGATTTCGACTTACTTGCACGCCTTGCACGGGTGCAGAAAAGGGCAGGGAAGTCTAACTTCCGGTACGTGCATTCACGTGACCGGAAGTACAACGCCCTACACTTTTCTGTACCGGTGCAGGGGGTGCAGGTAAATCGAACGAGCTTATTATGCGGACCGCAAATTCGTCTGCTTCCTTTGAAGGGGGTTGTGGTGACGTCAGAATGCCGAGCTCTAATTGGTTCGGAATGAAATGTAGTGGATGGATCTCAAGGCAGCCTGCTTTAAGGTCTACCCACTATCCTCCAATCAGAGCTCGTTCGATTTCGACTTACTTGCACGCCTTGCACGGGTGCAGAAAAGGGCAGGGAAGTCTAACTTCCGGTACGTGCATTCACGTGACCGGAAGTACAACGCCCTACACTTTTCTGTACCGGTGCAGGGGGTGCAGGTAAATCGAACGAGCTTATTATGCGGACCGCAAATTCGTCTGCTTCCTTTGAAGGGGGTTGTGGTGACGTCAGAATGCCGAGCTCTAATTGGTTCGGAATGAAATGTAGTGGATGGATCTCAAGGCAGCCTGCTTTAAGGTCTACCCACTATCCTCCAATCAGAGCTCGTTCGATTTCGACTTACTTGCACGCCTTGCACGGGTGCAGAAAAGGGCAGGGAAGTCTAACTTCCGGTACGTGCATTCACGTGACCGGAAGTACAACGCCCTACACTTTTCTGTACCGGTGCAGGGGGTGCAGGTAAATCGAACGAGCTTATTATGCGGACCGCAAATTCGTCTGCTTCCTTTGAAGGGGGTTGTGGTGACGTCAGAATGCCGAGCTTTGATTGGTTCGAAATGAAATGTAGTGGGTGGATCTCAAGGCAGCTTGCTTCGAGGTCTACCCACTATCCTCCAATCAGAGCTCGTTCGATTTCGACTTACTTGCACGCCTTGCACGGGTGCAGAAAAGGGCAGGGAAGTCTAACTTCCGGTACGTGCATTCACGTGACCGGAAGTACAACGCCCTACACTTTTCTGTACCGGTGCAGGGGGTGCAGGTAAATCGAACGAGCTTATTATGCGGACCGCAAATTCGTCTGCTTCCTTTGAAGGGGGTTGTGGTGACGTCAGAATGCCGAGCTCTAATTGGTTCGGAATGAAATGTAGTGGATGGATCTCAAGGCAGCCTGCTTTAAGGTCTACCCACTATCCTCCAATCAGAGCTCGTTCGATTTCGACTTACTTGCACGCCTTGCACGGGTGCAGAAAAGGGCAGGGAAGTCTAACTTCCGGTACGTGCATTCACGTGACCGGAAGTACAACGCCCTACACTTTTCTGTACCGGTGCAGGGGGTGCAGGTAAATCGAACGAGCTTATTATGCGGACCGCAAATTCGTCTGCTTCCTTTGAAGGGGGTTGTGGTGACGTCAGAATGCCGAGCTCTAATTGGTTCGGAATGAAATGTAGTGGATGGATCTCAAGGCAGCCTGCTTTAAGGTCTACCCACTATCCTCCAATCAGAGCTCGTTCGATTTCGACTTACTTGCACGCCTTGCACGGGTGCAGAAAAGGGCAGGGAAGTCTAACTTCCGGTACGTGCATTCACGTGACCGGAAGTACAACGCCCTACACTTTTCTGTACCGGTGCAGGGGGTGCAGGTAAATCGAACGAGCTTATTATGCGGACCGCAAATTCGTCTGCTTCCTTTGAAGGGGGTTGTGGTGACGTCAGAATGCCGAGCTCTAATTGGTTCGGAATGAAATGTAGTGGATGGATCTCAAGGCAGCCTGCTTTAAGGTCTACCCACTATCCTCCAATCAGAGCTCGTTCGATTTCGACTTACTTGCACGCCTTGCACGGGTGCAGAAAAGGGCAGGGAAGTCTAACTTCCGGTACGTGCATTCACGTGACCGGAAGTACAACGCCCTACACTTTTCTGTACCGGTGCAGGGGGTGCAGGTAAATCGAACGAGCTTATTATGCGGACCGCAAATTCGTCTGCTTCCTTTGAAGGGGGTTGTGGTGACGTCAGAATGCCGAGCTCTAATTGGTTCGGAATGAAATGTAGTGGATGGATCTCAAGGCAGCCTGCTTTAAGGTCTACCCACTATCCTCCAATCAGAGCTCGTTCGATTTCGACTTACTTGCACGCCTTGCACGGGTGCAGAAAAGGGCAGGGAAGTCTAACTTCCGGTACGTGCATTCACGTGACCGGAAGTACAACGCCCTACACTTTTCTGTACCGGTGCAGGGGGTGCAGGTAAATCGAACGAGCTTATTATGCGGACCGCAAATTCGTCTGCTTCCTTTGAAGGGGGTTGTGGTGACGTCAGAATGCCGAGCTCTAATTGGTTCGGAATGAAATGTAGTGGATGGATCTCAAGGCAGCCTGCTTTAAGGTCTACCCACTATCCTCCAATCAGAGCTCGTTCGATTTCGACTTACTTGCACGCCTTGCACGGGTGCAGAAAAGGGCAGGGAAGTCTAACTTCCGGTACGTGCATTCACGTGACCGGAAGTACAACGCCCTACACTTTTCTGTACCGGTGCAGGGGGTGCAGGTAAATCGAACGAGCTTATTATGCGGACCGCAAATTCGTCTGCTTCCTTTGAAGGGGGTTGTGGTGACGTCAGAATGCCGAGCTCTAATTGGTTCGGAATGAAATGTAGTGGATGGATCTCAAGGCAGCCTGCTTTAAGGTCTACCCACTATCCTCCAATCAGAGCTCGTTCGATTTCGACTTACTTGCACGCCTTGCACGGGTGCAGAAAAGGGCAGGGAAGTCTAACTTCCGGTACGTGCATTCACGTGACCGGAAGTACAACGCCCTACACTTTTCTGTACCGGTGCAGGGGGTGCAGGTAAATCGAACGAGCTTATTATGCGGACCGCAAATTCGTCTGCTTCCTTTGAAGGGGGTTGTGGTGACGTCAGAATGCCGAGCTCTAATTGGTTCGGAATGAAATGTAGTGGATGGATCTCAAGGCAGCCTGCTTTAAGGTCTACCCACTATCCTCCAATCAGAGCTCGTTCGATTTCGACTTACTTGCACGCCTTGCACGGGTGCAGAAAAGGGCAGGGAAGTCTAACTTCCGGTACGTGCATTCACGTGACCGGAAGTACAACGCCCTACACTTTTCTGTACCGGTGCAGGGGGTGCAGGTAAATCGAACGAGCTTATTATGCGGACCGCAAATTCGTCTGCTTCCTTTGAAGGGGGTTGTGGTGACGTCAGAATGCCGAGCTCTAATTGGTTCGGAATGAAATGTAGTGGATGGATCTCAAGGCAGCCTGCTTTAAGGTCTACCCACTATCCTCCAATCAGAGCTCGTTCGATTTCGACTTACTTGCACGCCTTGCACGGGTGCAGAAAAGGGCAGGGAAGTCTAACTTCCGGTACGTGCATTCACGTGACCGGAAGTACAACGCCCTACACTTTTCTGTACCGGTGCAGGGGGTGCAGGTAAATCGAACGAGCTTATTATGCGGACCGCAAATTCGTCTGCTTCCTTTGAAGGGGGTTGTGGTGACGTCAGAATGCCGAGCTTTGATTGGTTCGAAATGAAATGTAGTGGGTGGATCTCAAGGCAGCTTGCTTCGAGGTCTACCCACTATCCTCCAATCAGAGCCAATCAGAACTCGGCGTCTTTCTGACGTCACCGCAACTCTTACGCAAGGAGCAGACGACTTGCCCTCCGCATTCCAATGTTCGTACAGCGATCGTGGGTATGGCTACGGTGAACTGTATGACGCGATATTTTGCTCCTAACGCATTCGTTACTTGCTTTTCGAAGTGGCAAACATACGCGTGCTGGGGCTGTGAAGATCGCACGATGTGCTGTAATTTTGTAAGCGGTGGAATCTTTTTTTTTTTTTGTTCGCTTAGTACGATTGTTGTGTGTCGTGAACGGCGCATGAGCTAGCGGCATTCACTTGCACTTGGAGGTTGCACTTTGTCACGTGAGCATATGGCAGCGGTCAGATCTGCTTGAAGTCGTGCATAAGAATACGCTGTAATCGGCAATGGCAGTTGTAACCAAAGACGCCGAAGGGTGGTTAGACGGTTTATTCCAAATAGCAGGACAGCCAGATAGCGACAACTCCCTGAGTGCGATGGGTGCGCAATTTTGTAGGCGGCACCGACAACACTCGAAATGCCGTCACATGGTACCAATGCAAGATTCCACATGTGGATGATAACCGTAACAACGCATCAATACAAGTCACCGCGATTCATCAAGAATAACAACAATTATAATGATACATCATTTTCAATAATACAGCAACAGTCGAGTCGGAAAGCGTTCGACCAGAAGTCTCTCTCCAGTGGTCAAGAGCAAGCTGCTGACGTATTATAAATATAATAATGATGTTAATATAAATATCCTTACGCTCTCCGTTCCAAGTATAATAATTACGTTGCGTGTATATTTAGACGGCGGAAAATTATTCAGCCTCAGTGGTCGCTCAATGGGGCTAGCTTTCCGCCGTCTAGATATACACACAACATAATTCTTTTATATATATATATATATATATATATATATATATATATATATATATATATATATATATATATATATATATATTATATATATATATATATATATTATATAATATTTGCTAATGAATTTCGCCAGTGCAGTACCGGAGGTCTTTAATGCGCATCACGTAGTAGTGGTACACGTACCACATACCGGTACGATGACCGTACAGACTGAAACGGGCAGAAGTAGGTAGAGTCACTAAATGATTTACGCCTAGAGTATTGGCCCTCTGTTCCCCGATATTGTGGGCGCGCCGCCATCTTGGTGCTTAGTCCAGAGCGGCCGCAATCGCCGATCGTCATGATTCCAAAGTGCGACTTCCTCAGCATTAGGTTCGGTGCGAGAAAGCTCACGTAAATATTGCTTTGCTCGGTCGCGAATTTTTTTAAAAATTTGTCGAGGACAGAAAAAGCGTTTCCTGTGATTTCAGATAAAGCTTCAGATAACTGGCAAACCACGATTTGAAGCAGCAAGATGGCTAAGAGTCGTTACTCTGAAGCGTAGCTTATATAGTGGTTCGAGGGGTGGGGGACGAATTGATTGAACCCAGGATCCCTGGGCTCTGCTGCGCAAGCTTTTGCTCCACGTGCTCCGAGCTGCGGTGCGCCAACACTCTCGGCCACCGAACCCCGTGACGTGTGATACGCATGGTATGAGGAGAGCGGAAGTTCGTCTGCTTCTTTTGTAGGGGTATTAGGAACGTCAGAACGCCGAACTCTGATCGGTTTTGATTAAAAGATAGTGGGTAGACTTCGAGGCAGCTTCGTTTGAGGTATACCCACTATCCTTCAATCAGAGTCAATCAGAGTTTGGCGTCGTTTTGACGTTACAGCAACTCCTGCGCAAAGAAGCAGACGATTTGCACTCCATGTATTTGTCTGTTTACGAAATCATGAAATAGAGACTGCAGTGATGTGATTGCTGCGCCATTTGCATCAAACCGCGCAAACGTGCTTGCCCTGCTACATCCTGCTCCAGTTTGCCAAAAGGTGGGAGGAATTTAAGCCAAGAATGCTCCGAAACTTAGTTTCGCTTTAATAATACTGAAAATATAATAACTCAGACCTCGCTACCCGGACGGATTGTTAGGATATATTTAAGCGAGTTTTGAAAGTACTCGGAAGATTCGCAAAAATTCTCGTGTTCGTGGTTTGTTCTTGAGGGTTAGTTGGTTTCGTTGAGTGCGCTTCTCATTGCGCACTGGTGTACTGCAGAGAAGCGACAACTGCAAGGCAAGCATTGCGATTTTCCGTGTCTTGCTTCGCCGCAGCGCACCCGTATGCTAAGGGGAAATCACTTCCCAGAGCGAGACGCGACACGATTTCTGAATACAACTTCGGCTTGAGTGGTAGACTGCGATATCCCTGCAGTATACCTCTTTCCAATTCGAGATTTATCCAGGATACTTCGATATTGTAAGAATATTTATATACACTCTTTTGTAGGTTTATTTTGTTTGCTAACTCCTTTGTTTAGTTCTCGCTTTTATATATATGTTGTAAATTAAAACAAAATTGGCAGGAGCAGTGGCTGGAAGCTTGGGAAGAACCTTAACGAGTTTGGCGGGATTGTTGTTAGGAAGGCATACAACCGTCCACATGCCCACTTTTGTTATTAAGTTGTACCTATGAAATGTAATTGACGTTCATAATGAAATGCCAAGTACTATGTTTTTTTAAAAATCTGAATTATACATTGCACTTTTATTACAACCTATAGAGCTTAAAAAAAAACAACAACAACATACATTTAGGTGCTAAAAATGATTGTATTGTAACATTAGTTCAGTTGGATTCAGTACCTGAGGTAACCACTCACAGCAGTACGTGCTCTACTTCACTGGTCATCTTGATACTGTGTCTGATGCTTCTCTACGCAACTAAATGCTAGTTCTGTGTTGAAGGGAATCGCTCCAGCTGTGCAATCGATGCTAACAATAGGTTGTACATAAGTGAGAAGAAACAGCTGATATTGCCTTTTAGTGTGACCGGCCGACACATTAATCGTAACCAAATATTTGCACCGGTATGAATGGAAATTAAATGTGCGCTCATGCTCCAAAAGTTATTTTAGCTGCTCCAAAATGTACTTTTGACTGCTCCAAGATGTCTCAGACCGATCACATCGCTGCGACTAGGAGCGACAATAAGTCTGAAAACGTGGCTGCTAAATAAGTGGCCCTGAACGATAAGCTCCCATTTATTTACACAGTCAACCTCTTGTATATTATTATTCTTTTGCACGCGTCACGATTGTCACGACTCGGAAGCACCCTCGCCACGTTGTACCACGAGGCGTGCTGAAGGGACGCCACCGGAATATCTTAGGACCGATGTTAACCGCAAATAAATAACCTAGAAGCTGCAAGTTTGTGCTTGGGCCTCGATCGGTGCTCGTGGTGCTCTTCATCACCGACATGACCGCGCACTTCCAGCTGGACGGGCTCACGACCCTTCGGCTGAGCGGCTGCCCGCATCTGCCGTTGGTCGCGCTCTGGTTCCCGCCGAAGGAGTCAGAACAGCCGAGCAGCTGCATAGATGTCGGCAACGACGGACGACTGACCGGCTGGAGTTCGCGGTAGACCAGCAGCGCTGGATCTTAGCGCACGTCTGCTTTGGTTGAGTTGGGAGGGGCGTATGGTATTACTCTACATGGCGGCTGAGTAAGAGCAGCATATGGCCACATTTAGGTGAAGTTTTACATAACCGGTTTGTAGAAGGTCGTTACACACTGTACATACACACACACAAAAAAGAAGAAAACTTCCTAATTTCGAGACTGCGTTCACGCAGTCTTGAAATCAACAAATGTAAGGTTTTTTGGCGCAGCAGCATCAAGAGTCGCAGTGCGTAAAAAACACGCGTACTGGTAGCGTGCTGACAGTACTTGATTGTCTGCAACGCAGTCTAAATTTACTAGATTTTTTTTTCAGTGCGTACAGCGCCGTTTTTGTTTGATTTTAAATTCCTAGGGGTCAAAGCCCAGGCCGAACCTAAGTATTGAGCAACCTCGTGTTTACTTATGTTATTTTTGTTACATGCCATTGCAGGAGGGAAGCTGTAAGTGTAAGTACACAATGAGAGTTAGGAACAAAAAATGATATCAATATAATTTAACAGATAACCAATAAACTAACATAATTAATTTAGAGCAGCTCACGACTTTTTATAAAGAACCCTGTTTGGGCGAAGGAAGGCAGTTCCTGTCAAAAGATGCTAATGGATGGTGCTCGTTCAACTTATTTTGTGTTTTTATGTCTTCGATGATTATTTTGACTGGCTGCCTGATGTTGAGTATGACTAGACTAGTGAGGAGTTTTTACGTTTCGGTGCGGTCATGATACGTACTGCATTGCAAATACTAAACCTTAATTAGTACACAATCTTGTACCATAAATCAGATAACTTATTCTTAAAACAAACGTACTACTCAAAATGACAGTACTTGACAAGGAGCGCTCTGAAAGTTCCTATCCGGCATTTGACAAGCCAAACTTTTCAGCAATATTCATGCCAAAATAATGTCTTTTTTTATTTTTTTATTTTATTTTTACAATATTTACGCCATTATTTTAGTTTAATTGACCCTCTCTCCGATGTCAGTAGGCAATGCATCGGAGAAAATCCTTTCAATGAAAACATGTTTAATACTAACACATTCTTTAAAATTCTGAAAAACACGTCGCACACTGCAAAAAAAAAAAAGAATAAAGAACGGTTATTGCTTTAATATATAAATACACAATCATATTAGCAAACAAAAGAGACGCAGGAACGAGCAGGTCGGGGCAGAGGACCACAATTATGCAACGCCGCGACACATCTCGTTAAACGACGCCGGACAATGTGCCACATACCTGTCCCACATTTGTAACAGCTTCCCAAAACGTAGAAAAAAGAAGAAAAGAAAAACAATCTACACATAACGTCCACTGTAGTCCTTGACACATGCCATGTCCAAATTCTCGTCACGTAAAGCAACGCAGCGTCGACGCGAATCCAAGTGAAGACGAAAAGAAAATTCCATAGCGCTTTATTCATAGATAAAACGTGAGTCCAGCTGCACTTGCGAGGATTTGCCAGATGTCGCGAAATAAATCTTTCACAAAAGCTTCTCCCGATCTGGTTCGAAAAAAAAAAAATCTTTAAAGGCACGTTTGTTTTATGCTGCATTCTGGCCTGCTTTCTGCCTTGAAACATGGGTACGCGCTAAAACTTCTCCCCGTATTTTTTAATTTTTTTTCTAGCATAGAGACATTTAGGAGCTTAAAATAAAATGTTTTACGGATACCTCACTTGGTTAAGGATCTGATGTAGTCAATCAAGCAGTGCACTCTAAAAGAAGATCATGCGTCGATTTTCCCGCACAACACTCGAAGAGCCAATTACCACAACTTACGGAGGCAGCTCAGCGAATGACGATGCTGAAACACGTGTTTATACCAAAAAAAAACCGCAGCCTGAGTTGTGACATTAAGCAATGCAAAAACGTCGCGCTTGCGTTGCTTAATGTCACAACTCAGACTGCGTTTTTGGGTCTAAACATATGTTTCGGCATCGTCATTCGCTGAGCTGCCTCCCTAAGTTGCGGTGATTGGCTCTCCGAGTGTTGGGCGGAAAAGTAGACGCACGGTCTTTTTTTAGAGTGTGGCAAAGGTGCATCGTCACGCCGTTGGTCGTCTTTGTGCGTTTGACCAATCAGGAGCAGTGACCACTGAACCAATCAGGAGCAGTGACCGTGATGCTCCGCTCTTTTTGTTCGTAATTGGCTTAACCGGTGACTGACAAGCGCACAAAGACGAAGAGCGGCGTGTGTCGGTTAAGGTCGAACGTTAAGTGAAATGGAGTTATATAGGTACGACTTAGGGGGGAAGAGTGACATTTTTTACCTCGATGCGCGCGGGCGGTCAATGTTTAAAGTAACTTTCTGCGTAACGCGGGGATATGTCGAAAGGGAACGTCGAGATTCAGTACGGATTCAATATGAAAAGCTATGCGTCGGATGGGCAAAACAAAGAGGAGCTATTGTGGGTTATCAACCCAGGTCGTATACCACATACAAGAAATGGGGGTTCTACGAACGGACACTCAGAATAGAGTTGTTTGCATAAAAATAAATAAATAAAACGGAGTTACTTACGTACGGGCACGTCTGCCGGCGTGTACACCTGGACTCTGTGAGGTCGCGCGTGCCCTCTGGAAACGATCTTTGTCGAAACGTATATCGGGGTGAACGTGACTTGTCCCGAGGTCCCAAGCTTGAAAAAGTGGAATTTGAATGAAACCCCGCTTGAATTTCGGCCTCGCTTCGGTCGCTCTCTGGTCGTTTTTTCTAACATTGGTTTCTGGGTGTCGAATTTCCGATCGGTTTTATACGTGTACCTTTCGCAAGCTGGGTGGGAACGGAAACCTGGTCAGTCTCCTGAAGCCATCGAGCACGACCGCTGGAAGCTGTAAAAGTTCTACGCCTTGCCTTGCCCTTGCGTAAGGGGGGAGGGGGGGGGGGGGATGTTCCCTTTTTTTTTTTGCAGTGGAAATTTGTTTCCTCATTTTCCGCGTGAATCAGGCACGCAGGACTTACAATGTATAGAAACTTACTTAAAATAGTAATCTTTGACATTTTTCTTAGATTTCCATACGGTCAGTTTTGTGTTATTGCGCGATGCAGTTTATGAAACCATGACTGGAACTGTTGAAATGTCTCCCTCCCGATCCTCTACTAATGAAATAAAGCTCCTTTTTTGACGGTAGACCTTTCACATGTTGTAGGATGAACGAATTTTATTTGCAGTCTTTTAAAAAGTGCCAATCTGCTACGTGCGTGTATACACCTGAAGTCCCATTTGCGTGAGAGTGCATGCATGAAAAATAGAACACCAAATCGACACATAGGCATACGCCAACAGCTTTGACTAAGTATAAAACGAAGTTTTCGCCAGCAAGTGTGGCGTCTGATCTTTTCTGTAAAACACGCTTCTGAACTTTGACGGCAACGATCCAAAGCTAAAGCGATCCTTCAGACGCTGATACTGCCGGCGCGAGTCACAGATGCACCCGCCAGGTTCTACGTCGGCGAGGGCACATTCCACCAACGGGATCTCGAGCAGTTCAGCGGCCATTTGGGGAGAATGATACTTGAAATGGTCTCGAACTAACGGAGGAGATAACTCTAAACAGCTGGCGAGGCCAGACGTCTTCAAGTTCACCTTTTAAATTGGGGACATCAGTGATCTCCCGTTAAAAACAACAACACCCACAAAAAACAACAACAACAAACAAGCAGAAAACTTAGTTGACCACATTTTATATATAAAAACAGTAATGAACTAATTTTTTGTTGTATCATTAAGATTCCACCGGTAGGTACTTGTAGATTTCTCGTGTTTCTTTGTCGTTCTTGTTTTCTACCTTCACCCTTCTGTCGTTTGGTGCTTCAGATGCACCAATTACCAGCACCTCGACTATAGGATGATTAGATCTTTTTCAACTCATGCATGAGACATAGGCCCCCTACTCCCTTTTAGATAACGATGGGTCTCGGAGGACTTTACGAACCATTAGCCTATTCTACGCCTTGTGAGGATCACGTGTCCCTTGAGAGAGGCACTGCGACGCGCGTGGAGCGTGGTCAGGTGGTCAGGTGTTACGTCCACAGCGTTGGAATTGTTGCTAGTTTGGCTGGGATTGTTTGTAGCGTCCACTATGCTCCATCGCAAGGTAAAACGAAACGAAGCATGGTTCCTTTCCCGTCGGTATACAAAGAAAAAAAGAAAAAAAGTCAAGATTGTAGGAGCAAAAGCAAAATTTCTCTCTCTCCGTTCATCCACGTGGACCCGTCACAACGACCAGGCCGTTGCTCGTTTTGCCTCCAGAGCATATTCGGAAGTCTTTCCTTACCCAAACCACATTTCTCGACAAGGCGAGGACGGTGGGCGCGCGTTCTTCGGCCCGTATCTAGGAGAGTGCCGCAGCATTATACATGCAGCAGACAAACCGAATCGCTCGTTTCACAGTCGGGTGCCCCTCGATCTGCGAGGTCCAAGTCCATGCGGCGGAGCTCTGCGCAAGCATCGCAAGCCGCGACCGCGCGTCCCTTCTTCCGAGTGTACACCTGGGCGCATACAAAAACAAACAGGCAGCCCAGAATAGCGGCCGAAGCCTCTCGAGTCGACCCGGTACGCGGTGGTGGCGCCACCTACTCGAACGCGCAGAGCGCGCGGTTGGTGCGGTCCTCACCACTCGTGCAGTTTGCATCGGGCCGCGCACGCGGCGCGGGCCGAAGCGCGTTTCGCTAAGTCAGCGCGCGAATACCAGAAGACGCGAATTCCTGTATTTTACGCTTTATATGTCGCACCGGTGTATGAGTCCCATACCCGTGTAAACGGGTGTTTTTACAAAATAAGAGTTGGTATATAAGTCGCACTTATAAAAGTATATATTCCTACGGTCGGCGCGGCGAAACTGCTCTGATGAGCCTGCCTATGCGTATTGTGATTGCGATGTATGCACGAGCGCGAGAGCTAGTTTCAACATTGTCGCCAACGAATCGAGCGATAAATATAACCCCCGCGGCAAATTTGCAAAACTAAGGTCCATAGTGACAAAAGAGGAAACAGTCCACACAGAACAAGCGCTGACTCTTACTAAACTTAAAAAAAAAAAACAGCAATAACGAACACCATTGTGGGGTTTAAAAATACAATATTTTTGCCGTGCGAATTCAGCGACGTCTGGCTGACGCATTTCGTACCTTCTCTTTTAGTCGCATAGGCTTCTAAACATTTCCCTCGTCATTCGGTCTCTGCCCTTGCGGACAACCTCCGCCTTTTTGAAGATGGGTCAACTCCCCATAATGGGTTCGGTGTAGCTGATTTTATTTATATTGAAGTTCAGTTCAGTTTAGAGTCAGCGATTGTCTTGTTTGCACTTCTCCTTTGTCATTATTTTCTGGGAGCTGTTTGCCCTTTTGTCAGTATCAACCAACTACCCCACATCGCCACCCTAAAACCCCTACTTGAAGGGAAAAAAAATCAGTTGCACAAGACGGACCGAAGGAAATTTGGTAAAAACAACGCAATTTATACACCGGAAAATATTTTAAGACAATGTATCCCCACCCACTTTAAGAAAAAAAAAAAAAAACTAAAAACATCGGCTTCTATTTACCGAATATAAAAATATAAAAGCCGAAAACGTTCAACCCGCTCTCTACAACCTAGACGTAAGATATTTATAACTTACGCATTACCGTCCAACCTTTCCCAACTAAATTTCAAGCACTTTTCTGTCATTACTCACGGGAAAAATTCCCATGGGGGACTCGGAAGGATCCACAAGCGCTCTATGCCTTTAGTGCCAAAGATGCGCTTGCACGCTTGCGCGCGCAAGAATATACAAACAAAAAGGCGCTCACAAAACGCTCAAATCCACCAAGGTAATTCCCCCTTAGAAACCAGGATGATCAAACAGGTAGTATGTTAAGTAGAACGGGCTTCGACGCCTTACACGGGTGCTGAAGGTGTGACTTATACGAGGGAGGCTCAGTTTCAGCAAGTTTTCCTTTGGCTCGCTTCTTTCGCTGCGATCCCTTCAAGAGATTCTCCTACTCGACCGGATTGATGCTACTCGCCCTGTCTCAGAGCAGAAAAGGGTAGATGACCGTGCTTAGAGGCCCGCAATAAAGTGACAGAAAAAAGAAATGCACAAAAAAAAAGGAGGGTAGGGATGAACGCAACTGAAACACACTTCATTCCATCCAGGCGTTTCGTGCAGAGTTGCGGGAGTCGCGGCTTGAAAAGTGAAACATTAAAAAGTGTGTATTTTTAAAGAACGAGTGCATAGAAGCGCTTTTCCTGCGCTGCAGGTTTGAGCCGTCATAACCAGGGTGTCGAACTTGAACCCGAACCGAAAACCGGAGCAAAACCGTTATTTTTAACCAAACCGGAACAAAGCTGTAACCGAAATAGAAGATTTGTTAACAAACCCCGGACTCGAACGAAACCACAAACCCCCGCAGTGGCTACCGGTTCATAAAAAAAAAAAAAACAAAAAAAAAAACAACGTGCCAACATAAAAAAAAAAAAAAAAAGTGAGCCACGCCAGTTTTTGCGGGTGGGGCACGAGGTCAATTTAACATTCGTGACGATAGAGTCTGCGGCGAACTGTTCACTAAAAAGCTCAATAAAAATGCAAGAAATAACTTTTCTATTATGTGCACCACGACTTAACGTCGGCGAGTCGGCGCGGAGGTGTACACTCCTACAGATGACTATGCGAGATTGCTTAAGAGCAATTCTTTGTTTTGTTTGTTGTGCTAAAGAATATTTTACAGAGAGAAACCAAACACATAAATCAATATAGACAATGGACGGCTGCTGCGTGCGTTTGTTTCGCGGTGGCAAAAACTGGAGGCGCCACTGGAGAGGCGAACCCACGAGGAGCGAGACATACAGGCGCCGGTCAGAGTAAATGCCGGTTGCCTGGACACCGCTCCTTAGAACCCTAAATGTTGCTTAGGAAATATATATATATATATATATTTTTTTTTTCTGATACAGCATGTTGCCCTTTTTTTCTTCTTTTCGTTTGAAAGTTTTTTTACTGCCCTTTGTTGTTTTTCTTCTCTTCAACTAAGTAATCCAAAGACAGGGCATTTGCTAGAATTGTGCGTGCAAATGTCTCTATGCGTGCTGGGTGATTTACTCGAGTACTGTACATTGACACTGTTTCGGAGGGCCTGTATGACCAGATAATTTGTATAGAATAGTGCATAAAATCAGGGAGCTAGGTTTTGAAACCGAGGGAAATATATCAACGGATTCGCTCTGGGAAAATTGCGCAGCTTTTCAAAAGACGGACATGTCTTACTTACAAAAAGGCGTGAAAACTAACAGATGCCGCGAAATTCTAACTTAGACGGTAGGAAAGTTACTGTACTGATTTTATTTTGGTTAACACGACACTATAAAAGCGATCTTGTAGTCGTAGCCTCTTGGGTTCTGGCGGAATGGGTAAGCGCCTCTTGTATCCGCAGACGGTTCTGACGCATTTGGTAACCGTTGCGTGTTTCCCGTGGTGTGAACCACCTAAGGATGAAAGGACTGAAGTAGACGTCCCTGTCCAAATGTTCAGAGCAAGCAAGTGAGCGAGCGAAAGCTCTATTTCATTCTGGCCCACACCGAGGCATTTTCGCAGACGCTGTCGACACGCTTTTAGCGACCCAGGCCGGAAGAGTTGATTTCCCCCTTGGATAGAAATTTCTCAACAAGCCACTGAAAATGAACATTTTTGTTATGTCCAAGGAAGCCAGCCCAATGGCAGCTGGGAGCAGTGGGCAAAAGACGAGGAAGTGAAGACGTTGTTCGACCAGTGTGTTTGTAGCCATGTTAGCGTTGCTCACTGTGTTCCAATAATAAACAGAATGATTAAGTAAACACTGGCGACGAGAATGGGATCTTCCAGCGTTAATCTTGCCACCAACTCGGCTGTAAGAGGCGTACTTGGAAGGGCTTCGAACATGAGGATGTCACCAGGAGCGCGAGGTTCCTCGATGCGATCTGGTAACGGCAACCTACTTAGCGCGTCTGCGTTCTGATGGAACTTGCCGGCTCGGTATTTCAGGTCGTAGTTGTAGGCTGCAAGCAGTGTTGTACGGAACGGCGTTCCAAGGAACGGCGTTCCTGGAACGCGTTCCTTTTAGGAGGAACGAAGGAACGCCGCCGTTCCATTTTGCATCGCTGGAACTGGAACGGGAACGCGTTACATTTTTACTGTGTGGGGATTCCTCTGGTCTCCCTTCCCCGATGGCTGCGATAACGGCCGCGGGTCGGAACGCTCGGCCGCCTTCGCCGTGAGCTCCGACCTGTTCGTGAGGCGGAGGGCCGCCCTGGCTTGGGGGGCCCTCCTCTCACTCTCTCCCGGGGGGACCGCTTTCCGTCCTCCCGCTCGGATGCGAATCACTGCTGACAGGCGAGGAGGTTTCGCCTCTTGTTTTCCCGCTTTCGGGAAAGGGACTCGTCCGGGTGACCGCGAAAGAGATAGGACGTGTGTCGGCGACTTCTCCGACGCTTTCCCGGTCTTGGCTCTCCGGAACCCCGCGTCTGGCCAGGTAAGGACCTTTTCTTACCTTGCCGGCGCGGGGGGCATTTTGGATGGGGACATAGTAGTTCGTTTAAAAGAGTATGTAAATAAATGCTCTCGCGAAAGAGATAGGACGTGTGTCGGCGACTTCTCCGACGCTTTCCCGGTCTTGGCTCTCCGGAACCCCGCGTCTGGCCAGGTAAGGACCTTTTCTTACCTTGCCGGCGCGGGGGGCATTTTGGATGGGGACATAGTAGTTCGTTTAAAAGAGTATGTAAATAAATGCTCTTGGACTCTGTCCTTACTCTGGTACGTGTGTCTTCTCTTCCGCTATATTCGAGAGAGTGAGACAAGGTAGACGATCATTGGCACCGACGGAAGTAATTAATCGAACCGACCCGCGGTAATGTAGCCCTAAACGTTCGTCTATATTACCGCGGAGATGTGGGGACCGCGCGCTACTAGGTTTGACGTCTCCTTTGAGATATCGCCGCTGTTGAGACAACCCTTTGGTTACTCTATCGGTACCTGTGT
Source organism: Ixodes scapularis (assembly GCF_016920785.2). NCBI lineage: Eukaryota > Metazoa > Arthropoda > Arachnida > Ixodida > Ixodidae > Ixodes > Ixodes scapularis. The sequence goes on from NW_024609868.1 coordinate 22,517,866, forward strand.
TAGTTGGTAGCTAGCAAATCCCACATAAAATGGCGCCCAACGTGGGGCCACGACTTCCTTTATCGTGGTCGTGGCTCCTGGCCTCCGTCCCTTTGTCCGGCCTATTTGCCGACCATCCTTGCCTTTGATCGCCCCGTACCATGAGCGTCCTGATCTCGCCACTTATGGTTGAGCGATTAATGCCGAGTCGGCAACCCGCAGTGCCACTCCTTTGAGCGAGCGCAGTGTGATTCGTACGCGCGTTCCTGTTTTGAATTAGCGTGCGTCAAGCAACATTCGTTGTTGCGGGAGACCCTTTGTTCTCCATGCTTGAGGCGAACCCTTCACCTGTGTGTATTTGGGTTCCTTGCGCGCCACCAACAACTTGTCCTGAAGGGAAAATGTAAATAGAAGTTTTGATGACGTTTTTGAGTACCGGGTGGACTTTTATGTCCGGCGGGGAGCGAGGCTTGGCAGAAAAGAGTAGCGAAGGATCAGCAGTGGAATCTGGGAATGTAAATATTCGCGTTTTCTTTGACTCGGAGTAGTCGCGGACACTCATTTAGAGTCGGACGGTACGCCTGCCAATAACGTCGATAAGTAGCTGGTACTGCTACTGACGGGCTCCAGGAGCCGGGCCGCGTAACCGTCGGCGTCGAGAAGCAGTTTGCACACTGTTGACGCGCGCGCTGTATTCACTGCTGGTATTGCAGTGGGCGCGGAGGGTTTTCTTCGGGAAAGATTTGTATCTGCTCGATGCCAACGTACTCCTGCAGCCTGTTGTTGTTTTCCAAGAACGACACTAGTTTTGCGTTCATGGTGGTGGCGCTACGCGGTCTGATGCGCACTGTGGCAGTATCTGGGTGGACGAGTGACTCTAAGACTTTCGGAAGTTATGTTGCTCTGAAACCCAGGCGCCATGTAGTCAGAGCCCCCTTTGGCGATATCTGTCAGACTCGCGTAATCCAGGTGGAAGAGCGACTCTAAGACTCTTAGCAGTTACGTTGCTCTGAAACCTGGCCTTGCCTCAAAAGAAGGGTCCACACCGTTGTGAGCCCTTGATCAAGCCGTATCGGGTGCAAGACATGTTTTTCTGGCCTCGGTAAGCTAGCTAGCTCAAATAGTTGGCGAAACTAGCAGGTTTGAGCATGTGAGCTGCGGCCCCTTTTGTCTTCCTCCGTGGGGAGCAAGATGGCGGCTATTTTGCGCGGGAACTTGCATCTTCCCCGCTCGCAGACGCGCATGCATGGCGGTTTGTTTCTATCCGCCCCTTCGAAGTCCCCGTATCCGTTTACCTCGACTTCCGAAGACGGGCCAGCTGCAGACTGTTATCTGTTTTTGGCCACTTATAGTCAACGGACTCTTCCGGTAACTATAAAACCGGGTATTGTAGGCAGCCTCTGTCTTAGCTGCCTGCGCAATGGATTGAGAACTCGGCATGTTTCCTAGAAGCTCTCTCCCCGGTGCCCACATTAAGCGAACTCAATTAGTTTGCATGGTATGTGGACGCGTTTCGAACGGAGGGGCCCCCTTTTTATGGCTTCTTCCGGTGTCGAATCGGGTCACTCTGGCATGTTCCTGTCACCGTTGACAAACTGGCCACCTTTTTTTGTGGTTTTGGTTGTCGTTTGCTGCTGCCCGTTTCTGCCGCCTTTGCGGCCCGGCAGGCGAGCTACGGTTGCGCGCGCCCCCTCGCTTGGAGGCAGCGGCGCCCTTTCTTCCCTTTGGGGAGGTCTACGGCCGGCTCTGGGCGTGTTGGCTGCTGGCGCAAAACGACTTCGCAGGTCTGCTCCGAGGTCGTCCACCCCCCTTCACCAGCCCACTGCGGCCGAGATGGCGTCAAACCCCCCGGGCAGCGTCTCTGGGACTTCGCCAGCTGGTCTCCGCTGGCGGGCGGCGGTCGTCGGTCTTTTTTGGTGCTGCCGCCTTCACGACGGCCTGGCTGCCCCCCACTGCAGGCCAGCTCGTACCGCGACACCTGGGTCCAGCGGCGTCAGCGCGGTGCCTGTCATGCTCTGCCGTGCTGTGGCGGCGGCTGTCAAGTGCTTGGAACTGGCACTTTCCTTTTCTTCGCCCTGGTGCGTGAGCTGTTGACGACGGACACTGTGAAGACGCGCGCTGGGTGTCGCGTGTATTTGTTGGGGGTGCGCAGAGAGATATATTATTTTATGAGAGCAGGTGGGCCTCCTTTATTCTTTATTGAGACCCACCTACCGTTTTAAGGAGGGGGGGATGTGGGGATTCCTCTGGTCTCCCTTCCCCGATGGCTGCGATAACGGCCGCGGGTCGGAACGCTCGGCCGCCTTCGCCGTGAGCTCCGACCTGTTCGTGAGGCGGAGGGCCGCCCTGGCTTGGGGGGCCCTCCTCTCACTCTCTCCCGGGGGGACCGCTTTCCGTCCTCCCGCTCGGATGCGAATCACTGCTGACAGGCGAGGAGGTTTCGCCTCTTGTTTTCCCGCTTTCGGGAAAGGGACTCGTCCGGGTGACCGCGAAAGAGATAGGACGTGTGTCGGCGACTTCTCCGACGCTTTCCCGGTCTTGGCTCTCCGGAACCCCGCGTCTGGCCAGGTAAGGACCTTTTCTTACCTTGCCGGCGCGGGGGGCATTTTGGATGGGGACATAGTAGTTCGTTTAAAAGAGTATGTAAATAAATGCTCTTGGACTCTGTCCTTACTCTGGTACGTGTGTCTTCTCTTCCGCTATATTCGAGAGAGTGAGACAAGGTAGACGATCATTGGCACCGACGGAAGTAATTAATCGAACCGACCCGCGGTAATGTAGCCCTAAACGTTCGTCTATATTACCGCGGAGATGTGGGGACCGCGCGCTACTAGGTTTGACGTCTCCTTTGAGATATCGCCGCTGTTGAGACAACCCTTTGGTTACTCTATCGGTACCTGTGTTAGTTGGTAGCTAGCAAATCCCACAACTGGAACGGAAAGAGTAACGGCGTTCCTTTTTTTCGTCCAGTAGAGTCATTTTTATGTTGTTTCGAACAGGGAAATTTCTAAAGTACAAAAACGTTATCATTACGAAGTGCAGGATCTCGGATCTCGTTACCTTTTTGGATACTAATATTGTGGATTATTTTGTGTAGTCCTCGCTTGCTAACAGTTTCGGGTGCAGGAGAGCTGGTGGACATTGATTCTTTTTTGAGTTCCCGAAACCGCGGTACAAAAAGCAAGGCTTTTAGTCGTAGGAAAAGACAAAGAAAGAGGGTTGTTTCAAGCTCAGCTACTTTCTTTGGTTCCACGAATCCTCATACACCCAGAAATCTAAGGCCGTCTACAGCTACTTGTGAACTTCCATAACGGGACCTACAGTTACAGCAAAATCACAGACTGCCAGACATCGAACGCACCCTTGTATCCCGAACATTGGTCACTTAAAAGATACAAAACAAAAAAAAAAAAAAACATTATTTCTTCTCTTGTCCCCCCACCTTCAAAATGAACAACAAAGCCAACCTTACAAAGAAGTATTTGTAGTTTTTAAGACTGACCTTCCAAAAGCCCTATCCTCTCCTCGACTTGCTCGTCTTGCGGACAGCAACATCGAGAAGCAACTGTTGTTAAGTTCGAACAAGGGACTTTGCTGAATTGAAACGTGTGAGGTTGCTGTAAAACGCTCATACAATGTTGGGTAAAAGTACATTTGGCTCGTCTGAATCGTCCACTACAAACATGAATATGGTTAAAAGATGAGATTTTTAATTTGAATATATCAACAGATGAAACCCTGCTTCCGCTTGTTTTCTTCTGTTGCCCTTCCATAACGACATACAAACTCGCATGTTGACTATTAATGGGATAGATAAAAAAAAACTCCGCTTGATTAAACTAAATATAGTAATTAGCAAAATACAAATGTAACGTATATGTAACGATACGTTCCATTTTTTAAACTGTAACGGGAACTAGTTCCTTTTTCACAGATGTAACTTGTAACGAGAACGCGTTCCAAAAATCAGAAGGAACGAGGAACGAGCTTTCGTTCCTTTTTTTGAGGAACGTGTACAACACTGGCTGCAAGCTTTAGACACCAGCGTGTCAGCCGGGGTGAAAGTATCTGGGGAACCGGTTTCTGCGATCCGAGAATTCCCAGTAGTGGCTGTTGGTCGGTCACAAAGGTTACCAGTCGTCCCGTAATATACTTGTGAAACTGGTTGGCTGCGAACACCACAGCAATGCCTTCCCGATCAAGCTGAGCGTAGCTGCGCGCAGCAGCAACTAATGTCCGGGACGCGAAGGCTATCGGTGCTTCCCTGCCTTGAGTGTCTTGCTGGGCTGGCACCGCACCTACACCATACGGTGAGGCGTCGCATGAGGCCAGTAGTGGCTTTGTCTCATCGTAGTGCGCCGGAAACTGTCCTCTTCAGGATCAGTTTCTTGAACTCTTGGAAAGCTCTGATGTCTTTCTTCCCATTGCCATGGGGTGTCTTTCAGGAGCAACTCATACAGTACGGATGCTACTGTGGCTCTATGTTCTAAAAAAACGGTCGTAGAAGGCCAACATGCCCAGAAATGACTGCAGAGTCTGCTTGCCATGGTCAGAGTGGGTGCTTCCACTATCGCTTTTACCTTTTCGTCAGTAGTGTGTATTCCCTTAGCATCAATCTTGTGGCCCCGAAAATCTACTACCGGTACACTGAAGCGACACTTAGCCTTGTTGAGACGCAAGTTTGTTTTTGCCAGTCGCTGTAGCACGGCTGACAATCGTTCCTTGTGCTCTTGTTCCGTGGCACCACTGAGAATGATGTCGTCGAGGTACACACAGACACCGGTTAGCCCACTTAAGGTGGTCTCGGGGAACCTCTGAAATATTGCTGGAGCTGCTGCCACACCGAAAGGACGCCTCTTCACCTTGTACAGTCCGTTTACTGTGTTTTCAGTGAGCAGCTCAGCCGTAGCTGTAGTCACGTGAAGTTGTTGGTAGGCTTGCGCTAGGTCGAGGGTGATGAATGTCGTTCCTCCCCGCAGTCGGCTCAACACTTCCTCCGTTGTTGGCAAAGGATAAGGCGCCTTTTTCGTGGCCTCGTTCACGGTGCTGCGATAGTCGCCACCGAGACGAATGCTTCCATCCTTCTTTCTCACCAACACGAACGGCGTCGCCCAGTCAGAATGTTTTGTAGGCTCCAAGATATTTTGCTGTTCCAATCGGTTAATCTCCGTCTCGACGGCTGAACGGAGCGCAAAGGGGACGGGCCGCGCTTTCAGAAACTTGTGCCGCGCTTCATCTCTTAATTCCAGGTTTACTGGCGTTCCTACATAACCACTGATGGTCTCGGAAAAGACTGACTGAAATTTCTGTAAAAGCTGTGTAATGTTGCCATCGCGCGTGGTTTGATGAATGCCACTGACCTCAATGCCCAGTGGTCCCAGCCAGTTGCGTCCAAGCAAGTTGCATCCAGCGCCTTGAACCGCAAGTAATGGAAGCTGGAAAGCCTTGCTTGAGTGGCTGACATCCACTGTTGCTGTTATGAGGACTTCTATTTTCTGGCCTGCCCAGGTGCGCAGACGAATGTCATCTGGCTGTAAAACAGGTGGTTTTGTAGGCCATACTGCTCTAAAAGTATCACTGCTGACCAAGCTGCAAGCGGCACCTGAGTCAACCTCAAATGTCACTGGTTGGCTCTGTACAGTGACTGTCACTGTGATTTTAGGGGTAGTGGACTTATTTGCCTCTGAGTTAAGGTCATGCAAGCAATGGCACTGACCCACGCAGGTCATCGAGCAGTCGTGTCCATGAAAATCTGTGCGCACAGTTATTTATGGTGGCCAGGTTTGGATGACGACATTAAAACAACAGTTGAAGCATGCGATCCATGCCAGCGCACGCAGACGAATCCGGCAAAACCTCCGTTTTCTTTGTGGACGAAACCATCGGCACCATGGCATACGTTCCATATAGATTTTGCTGGTCCCTTGGAGGAACGTACCTTTTTGGTAGTTGTGGATGCCCATGCTAAGTGGGTAGAGGTCAGACAAGTAGCTCGTCCCACATCGGCATCGGTCATTGATGCACTGCGCTCACTGTTTGCGACATTTGGGATACCACGCAAGGTGCACGTGTCAGACAACGGAACAGCGCTCGTGTCTATCGAAATACATAACTTTTACAAGGACAATGAAGATCGGTACGTAACGTCGGCTCCATACCATCCCGCTACCAACGGGTAGGCAGAGCGATACGTTGGCGAGTTGGAGAGAGCGCTGGCTCGAGAACCGTTTGCATCGGTGGACCTGAGACTTCCACGGTTCTTGTTCCGTCAGCATAGTGCGGTTCACCAAACAACAGGTGTTACTCCAGGTAAGGCCATGTTTGGTCGGCAGCTACCAACTGTCCTTGATCGCCTCGTACCGACAGCAGAGTCACCAATAGTAACGGAGAAGTTACCGCGAAAAAGGCAACTGCAACTCGGAGAAGAAGTAACGGTTCGGCAGTTTCTGAGGAAGCCCATTTGGATTCCTGGCACCATAGTTAGACCAATGGGTCGACGTTCGTGGCTTGTTAAGTGTGCAACTGACACCACTCGCCGACACTTGAGCCAGATTCGCAGACGTCGCCTTGAACAAGATGCAAATAATGGGGCATCAGCGACGCTCACATGGGGCATGGGCCAGGACGATGAAGAACCAGAAACTACGGCACCAGAAAGGCAGCCTTGACAGAACGTCTCCGCGCCGATCTAACCGGACAACACGGCCGCCTCCCAGGTACCACGTCTGATTGTAGAGAGGTGTTATGTCCAAGGAAACCATCACAATGGAAGTTAGGAGCAACGGACGAAAGACGAGGAAGTGAAGACGTTGTTCGACTAGTGCGTTTGTCGCCATGTTGGCGTTGCTCACCGTGTTTTGATAATAAACGGAATTATTAAGTAAACAATTTTAGGCTTAAACTAAGATTGTTCAGGTGCACCGAAAATTGATGGCAACTCTTATGTCAGAAATTGGCGATCAAGATGACCTTCACCTGTTGCAAATGGCAGTGTTTTATTTCAGTCCGCGGGTTATAATTCAATCATTCATGCACTAATCCACAAGCAGAAGGGCCCGTCACGGGCATCAACACCCTCTCTTTCTCTAAACAATTATTACTAAACAAGCCGATGAAGATGCACGCTAAAGGGTAAACAGATTCCTTCGGGGCAACTTAATGACCATATAAAAACAGTAGTAGACAAATCTCGTAACCAGAAAATCTACTCATACACTGGTAACTGAACTGCGCAAATGTGTTTTTTCACGCTCCCTTTTTGACGTAACTGCTATGGCTCGCTATGCAGGTAAACAGACACCCGTATAGGTTTCTAAATTCCACTTAATCCCTCCCTATACGCCTTCGTTGGGCTGTCTCGTACTTTTCACTTTGTATAACACCCAGAGTTCTATACGCATCCCAAGCCTGAATAAGACCGATGAGACGTGTCTTAAGTCTTAACAGCGTTATAAATCCCCGCGCACACCGTCCTTTTTGTTTACGCGGCGGGGGGAACTCGATCAAAAAAGACGCCGCCTCGGTTGCCTTTTAGTTCCGCACGCTTTCACGTTCGCGTAGCCTACCCCGGCATGGGGTATTTCTTAGGAGAAGGAAGGAAGGCCTTATTTTTAACGTCAACGGCCACACTCCTTTAGCCGTTTTGCGGAAATACCTTGAGATCGCTTTGTCACGCCTCTACGAAGAACATCCTCTGTCGGTCGCTGTGTGACAGTAGATGACGCGGAATCCGCGGGAGATTGGAACGGGAGCTGGGAGGCGAGGCGGCGAGACACAATGAGGAACCCTTGTAGCACTCTCCCGAGAAAGGGTCGGGGAGAGTCGGCAGGACGGAAACAGGAACGGCTCGAGCGGCGTTTGTTTCCTCCCGATCTCGCGATAAGAATACACGCCGCCCCGTGCCTTCTTCATTCGAGGACTCTGGGGGGACATTGAACCTCGCTCAGCGAGAAATTGTTTGCAGGGAAACTCGTTACTTGGTTTCTCACCTGCGCGACCTGGTCGGGACTCTTCAGGTGCCACGGTCAGTGGTTCGAGCCCTGGATCTCGCGGAATCGCGGGCCACTTTACTTCCTGTATTGTGTCTGCTTCCGTCTAAGTTTGAAGTGCTATGGTGAGACATTGGAAACGAGTAAGGTCTATGGCGGGTGAAGAGAAGGTAAACTTTATCAAAGTGATGGGTCATGTAGTGTTGATCGCCCAAAGCAGCAGTGGGGTTGTTTGGGCCAACGAGGTACGGACGTAAAAAAGGTGAGACAAAGTGCAATCAAGGGTATATAAGTTCCCGTTTACTCTATAGTTTACAATTCCATGAATTATGAGTTACAGGTCTGACGGACACGAGCCGCACATTACAAGCGCACCGTGGCCGTCAAAGCTCCCGCTGATTACCCAAGAGCCAAAAATTGATGTGCAGATTGCGCGGTGAAGGTGGTAAGAAGTTTTTTTTTGCAGCGCAGCTGCTAAGGGCTAGGTTCCCCAGGATCGTGCCCTCCAGCAAAATAATGATGACACCGAACTCTGGACAGCTACCGCCATCTATGAGCGACGGCGGCAACGAGACTATTGGTTTAGCGCGGTAGGATCAGTAATTACGCTCAGTACTAAACCAGGTCTACTTTTTTTTTTTATTGATGGTAGGTTGATTCCCAGTTTTAAAAATCTGCGGCTAGAAAAAAAAAATGCGGGTCTATATTTGGATAAATGGTAACCAAGATTGTTCCCGTGCAGTTCTTGATCGAAAGAACAAAAACTTTAAGTTTACTCTGATTCCAACGCCGCTAAGGAACAGTGTCGCTTGCACCAGTGTAGGTTTTCGTAATATTTAGGGGTGGTTTTGGCAGTTCATAATATTAAAGTCTGGAGTTTGGTAGCCCATAAAGCTTGGGGGACGTATTTTCGTTGATACGCGAGATGACTTTTGCAGGCATTTTACAAAACGTATACATAGAGGCTAAATAAACTACCGGCTGTAAAAGGGCAAGGGGAAAGAAGCTTTTTCTCAACTGAAGTGTTGTGCTATGATTCATTTTTATCGATTTTGTTTTAGCACCCATTGTAAATGGAACCTTCTTCGACTAGAGCCTTATTTCTAAAAATAACGCTCTGTGTTCCTTTGACGCCCTATTTATTCTTACAAAGGGTAATAAACAATACGCTCCAGTGTCAAAGAGTAATCCTCAGTCGTTATCAAAGATAACTCATTTAGCGATGCAATCACTTTTTTCAGTGTCAAATGATGCGCTAACAGATGTTGCCATCCGCTCCAAAATGAACAGTGACTGCTCCAAACCAATGTTTTGCCTGCTACAGAGCCTGCTACAAAAGGTCGTCTGCAACTTCCATCACTGATGAAGGTATAAATTTCAAATAAAAAACCGTTACTTTTGATCCGGCAATGAAGAACCACTTTATAAAGTATTTGGATTCCCATAAGTATCCCTTTAGATATTAGAATACAGAGTAGAAGGGCACCGCGGGGCACTGTATGTTCCAGCGCGGGGCACTGTATGTTCCAGGCACCGCGGGGCACTGTATGTAACCGGAAAGTGCGTTACAATCACAGAACGCAGCGTCGGGTCGAGAACTTTCTTCGCCAACTATTCTACAAAACGGCCCTGCAAAAGCCTATAACAAGCCGTCCCGCCCATACAGGTGTAAAACACTTTAGCGCTTTCGAACTAACGAGCGAACGTTACATTACCGACGGCTCGTCGCACCTGTCTATCTCATTGCAGGAGGGCATCAACGCCGAACCTCTTTCGTCGCCTTTCCGCGACCTAGGAACAAAGGAAATGTCTCCGTGGGCTGCTTGCTTCGGGAGTTCAACAGCGGTGCAAGGAGCCCCGGTGGCCCGACAAACGGACGGCCCATTCGTGGGGGAAGCCGCGAAAACAAACGCTTTCATTGTTTGCTGACACCTCCTGTCCCGTTCCGTCCCCGGAGCGGCGTGCACGGTGCAAGCAAGGAGGGGCCTCACAATTACACGGGACTCTGTAAAAAAGTGCGGGAGCAAGAGAGGGATGCCGCCGGATGTGCGGCCAGAAATACGATGCACCCAGGGAGCCTTGTTACTTCGCCTCGGTGGGAAACCGCGGCGCGGCTTTATCTGCGTGCGCCGACTCATGTCTTATGACATCACACCGAAGGTCTGCGAAACGGAGGGTGCGCAGACACTTCGCTTTTGGAATGCGCATGCGCAGTGGCTACAGCTTGTGTGGGCAGAAGTTTTCGTTCGTGCAACATGTATAGAGCGATTTACTGTGTGGCGTGGCGAGTCCTAAGCCTATTATTATTAAGTTGCGGCTTTAGCCAAGAAGAACGCCCGAGTACGAATCAGGAAGCAAGAAGCACGTGAACTTCATAAGTCAGGCCCTGTTAAGCTGTCACTGTTTATAGCATATCCAACAGTGGGAGGGCCGCGATCATTATTGAACTCCTTAAATAGATAAATACAAATACAACAAAATAATTGCTTAAAAAGTAAAAAAAAAGAGAAAACGTTTGCATAAAGCTTTTTTTTTCTTTTTTTGCAAAAAGCTTCAATGCAGCAAAAAAAAAAAAAAAAAAGAAGAAGAAAACAAAAAGGTCAAGTGTGAAGTTTTGTAGATAGATGGGGTATTTCCCGTTCGTCTACTTTCCCGCAGGGCACGCGAACGATCGTCATGGTTACATACGGAAGGGGAGCTGCAAATAACGAGTCGCTGATAGTCGCTCGGACATGCGATTTGCGCGAGGATTTAAATGTTATTGGTGCCTCGCCATTCGCTGGCAGCTCTCCGTAAACGACAGTGATTAGCTGCTCCCACTCTCTGCGGTAAAGTCAACGAGGAGGCTTTGTTGATAAAAAGCTCGCACAATCTGTAAAACTTTATGATAGATTTTTTTTTTTCTAAAGAGAAATTTGCAGACGGAAGTATGTACTAAACTTTCGTTCCTGTGTTTGTGGTCCCCACAAAATCTAAGCTCAAATGACTACTCGTTTTATAAATTGTACGAATCATGCTGCTTGCTGTCTAATTATAATGATCGCTGTGTGCGAAAAAAAAATATTATGTGCTGTCCAAAGGAGTTTTGTGGTTGCCAATATTCTGTTGGAGTGCCAAGTTGCTCTCTATTCCCAGTCTTTCCCGCAAGCCTTAAGCATGCTGTCACTAAATGAACTTGAAAAAAAACATGCACGTGAACAAAACAAGCAAACAACTTATAACAGACAACCAAAATGACTTATTAAAGGAGCAATGAACAGAAAAAACACTGATCGGAAGATAAAAAATGGAAGACATTTACTATTCTCTGTAATGCCAAATTCGAGCGCAGCTCTTGAGGAGGAGAAGAGGGTACGGAAGGGAGGGTATGCTTTCTCCTCACTCCTCCCCCCCCTCCCCCTTCTCCCCTCCCATTTAGCGGAGAAACTTTCCCGCTAAGTTTATCGGGAAAATTTCCCCGCTAAATGTGGCGGAAAATTTAGCGAAAATTTCCGCGCTAAATTTAGCGGGGACAACGACGTCGCGTGGCCTTGACCCCAGTTCAGTTGATAAAGCAACGCGCGCAGTTACACCGACGCCGACGGCGACGACGACGCCGCTCAATCCGGAAACGGGCGCCTAAGAGCTGCGCTCTAAAATAAATGTTGGTAGATATTCTTGATAGAGGTCTGTCAAATGTCTGCTTGATTTGTGTCCTGTTTAATTTAATCTTCCCCTCTCTCGTGAATTTCATGTGTCTTCTTCTCTCATCCTTTGTATTGCACAAGCGAATAATCGAAGTCAACTGATTTTTTTTTTACTTTTCGTACGTAGGAACCATGCCAAACCCAAGACTCATCGTCTTTCGTTATAAAGAAAATATATAATTACACCACATAATATATAGAATGGCATCGGGGAAGCGCAGTACCGGAAACTTTCATGGCTTATCACGATACAGATCATCAGAAACATAACGAATACTACATTGGCCGAAGGTGCGCACTCCGTATACTACAAGTGGACTGAGTGAAGTTTGGAATTTACCTCCAATAAATAAACTGTTCTAATAGAAAAAAAAAATCATTCAGCCTTTCCACTTTGGTGAAGAAGGAAGACCAGCGAACCTATACTATGGTGGGAATGAAGTAATGGCTGGGCGCAAGTCGGCAAGCCAGAGTGGAAAGGCTCGAAAGGTTGCGCCATTAATGAGCGACGGCGGAAAGCGGACAACCGGCAAACACAACACTCTGGACAGCTACCGCCATCTATGAGCGACGGCGGCAACCAGAGTTTTGTGTCGACATTTCTTTGCGGAGGACACGATCTTGGGGAAACTAGCCCTTAACAGCTCCGCTGTAAAAACCCTTAAGATTTGTCTTTCTCGGGCGAAGAAAAATGGACAAATCTGCGTGAAACCACGCAGATGTCGGTTGCTACACACCAGACACGTAGCCAGGATTTTGTTTCGGTGGGGGAGGGGGGAGGGGGGCACCCATGACAAAATGCTGTATGAGGGGGAGGGGGAGAGGAGGTCCCAGCAAAAGGAAAGATTTCGGGGGATAGGCCCGGGCCCCATGCCCTCCTCCCCCCCTGGCTACGTTCCTGCTACACACACTAGAGTTGCGTCACACCGCTTATACATCATTCACAATACACGGTGTTCGCTGCAGTCGTGTTTTACATAACTGTCTGCGGACACAACTCATGCATATATTAGACAACACATTATGTCACGAATGAAGCGATACCACCGCTAATCGGACTGATAAACTTGCAGCGATCTTTCAGAGCCTCATTGCATGCACACAGGTGGCCGGGCTCCTCCTCGCCTACCTCTCTGGTCACACGATCTTCCCGTTAACCAATCAGCGTCGAGCACCCCACTCGTCCTCCTCCACCCGTCAGCCAATCAGTGTCGAGCCTCGCGGCCAGGCTTTAATGCAGGCTTCACCGGCTTTACAAAATGCCGAACAACTATCCAAAAAACGTATCACGTTAAAAAGAAGCCAAGTCGAGCTTTTTCTTTTTCTTTTTTTTTTTTTTTGTAGATTGCAGCCATGAGCTCTTTTATGTGCTGTGCGGGAAAGTAAACACTCACGATTTCTTCCTTCAGTCATTCATTTAATATGCCTAGGGTTCCGCGTTTTCGATTCTATTTTTCCAAAATTCGGCGTACGTTTTTCGGTGTGTATTTTAAAATTCAATTTTTGGTTTTTTACGGCGTATATTTATGCCCACAAAAGTTTATCGGCTTTTTTCGATGAATATAAAATAAACACCAACGGACGGCGCATCAGGTGATCCTTGTAGCTCTGATATTTGTGATCACTCAAATACCCCAGAGATACATTAAAAAGAAATGGACACTTTATATGGCGCAGATCTGTGAAACTGTAAAATAAAGAAGAAAAAAAAAACACAGTAGTACAAACAAGTCAGATATAAAGCCTATGCACAAAAAACATGGAACTTCACCTTCTGCACATCAGGATTACGCATTCTTATTATAGTAAACACACTTGTACTTTGCCAGGTTCTCCCCGTTGATCCGCACTCTTTCTTTCCTGTTAATATGGACCTGAGCTTCGAGAATGCCCTCTCAACGCTAACACTGGACACTGGCAGGCTGAGGAGATGAAGCGCTACCTGAGCCAAAATTGGCCAATCAACCAATTGTGACCGCCAAAAGAGACACGGTGCGAAGTTTTGAAGCACAACAGAACATGCAGAGCTTGCATCAAGTCAGTCTTCCTCACAACGAGTTTGAAAACACTCGTGCATGGCGAAGTCATGGGGCATTTCAGACTTCACGTTCCGATCGATGATGGGCACTTTAAACTAAAACGCCATGATGGCATCTGTGTATCCCATACGTTTGGACACGTTTCGATAGACACTGTCGTTCCACTTTTTCGCCACGGCTCTGCGGTACGACTGGAAGGTCAAATTGACCTTTTCCGGTTGAAACTTAATTTTAGAAAATGGATTCTACGTACTTTTATCGGTTTTTACCGGTTTAAATCGAAAATGCCTAACCTAAAGACTGACTTTTTTTCGGTTAAAACCGAATTTCCGAAAATGAATTCGTACTTCTATCGGTTTTTATCGGTTTTTATCGGTTTAAACCGAAAACTCTGAACCCTAAATATAGCCTTAAAGCGCCCAGGGCTTTACATTAAGGGGAGGGGGGGGGGGGGGGGGAATACACAACAGATATTTAAGAAATAAAAAACACAATGATTGATATTGCTATGTATTAAAAGAAGTGGCAAGTGCAGCTCTGAAACCGGACGATTCCTGAATATTGACAATATCTTCTGGAAGTGAGTTTTAATCTCATCTCTGTGAAGGAACTGAACAAATCTGCGTGAAACCTCGTAGATGTCGATTGCCAATTTGCCACCCATGGGTATTGAAGCCTGGAACGACCTTAAGCACACACAGCTAAATGAGGCTCTTTTTGTGGGGCTCCGATCAATCAGCTGCGCTCCGCTGGAACGTGGGCCAACGCCCCGTCCGCTTCGACAAAAAACCGAATGATCGAAACGGCCCGTCGAAACGACTCGAAAACCGATAGCTCCAGTGTCCGCCTATATCTAGAAGTATTGTCGCTCGTAATTACTGTGATCAAAGGTATAGTTGCGGCGATTTTGAGTCTCTCTCTCGGGATATATCAAAATACTTTTTAGCTAGATTCGGGACGGGCTCCTGAAACATGTTTCGTTGCTTCGTTTTCTAGTCAGCGTTTCTCTCAGAGGAAAAAGGGAGTCTAGAGCCATTGTGAAATTTGTGAATTGCGATAAGCTGCGTCACTGTGATGGGGAATATTTCCCGAATTGTTTTTATACTCCAAATACGATATACGAAAAAGAAAGAGATCTTAAAGGTCTGAATTTACGATGTGAACAACCAATATGCCCATTTCCTGACGTTTTTAGGTCAACATTAAGTAAACATAGCTTAGTTGTCCTGTCCTGTTTGTACCCAAATATGGTTTGGAGACAAACAAGAAAACATTGCTGTTTTTGTTTTTTAATGCTCCAAGAACATGCGTGCACACATATATCTTTGCCTAAATGTTATTAAAAGAATAGTCCAGATCCAGACAACAATTTACAGATATAAAACGTCACGTCGTTGACTGATTTACAAACAAAACAAGATTGTTTCGTCGTCATACAATACCTTTATTTACGTTTACTCGAAACGTTCTGCCGGAAATTGCTAGCAACCCACTATTTGCCTGTGTAGTCAACGACTAACAAGGTCACAGAGCCGCTGTGCATGGCTACACTCGTCGTAAGGCAGTTCATGAGGCCTTTCTTGACAAACATCGCGTCAAACATTGCCGTGGAGTCCCAGGCAAAGAAAGTCCTAAAAGAAAAAACAACGTCCCGAAAGGTACTGAAGGTGTAGGACTCCTATAAGAAGCATGCAAGATAGTTTCGTCGTCGAACAATCGCTTTAAAGTGCGGCCTTTTTAAAAGATCCGTTTCCCTGGGAGCATTACCGCGTATTAGTATTTCAGTGGCGTCTAGCGCTTTTGAGTTACACGGAAACTAGCTATCATTTCTTGATTTTATATTTTCTATGCCATCTTTATGAAGACATCAGCTTCGCAACATCGTTTGGACTTCAAAAATCAAACGATTATGTTCAATTAATAAATGTTCTCAAAACTATCGATATTCCTGAAAGTTAAAACACTTCTTGCAGGGCAGAACGTTGGTAGACATAACGGTCATAAGACTAAACAACAAAGAAAAAAAAACAATTTTTAGGTCATGATCCAGGTATGGGTACGCATATACTGCCTTGGTGTATTTTTTCTTTAGGTGCGTTAGGAATCTTGACTATCTATACCGCAGGTTTGAAGATTCGTGTCGCATGAAGCCAATCTTTTTACGTAGGTGTCACATCTTGCAAGCACTGCTGAGCGCGGGCACGTTAGTCACGAATTACTGAACACGATTAATGATCCTCGTTCTCATTACGTAGCCATTTTCGGAGGAGGCAAATAAGAGGTAAGCAAATTGCTTCCCTTTAAGACGTGTGCAAGGCCCAAGCATTTTACCCATCACAAATGCAATTGCAAAGCGACGACATGGCTGGAAAAAAAAAAAAATCTCACTTTAACACGAGTAGTTGTAAAACTTGTTAACTAGGTCCCCAATTCGGCCCTCTAGCAACAGCAAGGAACACTTCCACGTGACCTTTAAGCGCGCGAAGCGTCATGCACGTGGTTCCGGAACATATCGCGTATACTTCGCGGTAGAAGCATTTCCGCAGCACATCAAAGCTGACTGCATCCGATATCAGGCATTCGACTTCGACCACTGCGACGCCGAACCGCCGAACCGTCTGGCGGCGCTCCCATTTCATGGGCGGTGAAAGTCATAAACACCGACAACGGAGAATCGGAGAAGACGGTGGTGGCGGCGGGAAACCGTGGTCATGTTTCTTCAGCTGGGAAACGTGCGCGCCGACGACGGCCCACCTGCCTGAGAAGCGATCGCTTTCACTTTCGAGTGCCGCATCAGCTCCTGCCTTCCCTGGGTCGCCTGTTCATCCAACCCCCTGGTAACCGGGACGGAACTATGGCCCCTAACTTCGATGTATGGTTTCGCATGACTAGCGTGCCGTACGTCACCTTCACATGGCTTATTTGTTGAGGCGATTAATGGACGACTGCGCATAACCACCAACAAGACCCCCCCCCCCCCCCCCCGCCCAAATAAAAAAAAAAAAAGAAAACAGGAAAAACAAAAACAAACGTACACTGTGATTGTTGCAGACATGGCGACATAATTATCTGCGGAAACGCCTCATACATGCTCGAAGCACGCTTGCTTCATGTGCATGTATGTTTCGAAAAATGCCTGCAGCCAGTTTTTGTACGGCCGATGTGACTGTCACACGAGGGAGAAACACACCTCATCTGCAAACTGTATTTTGTATGACGTAAAGCTGTGTAGACAACCTTGCTTTAATGTTGCACACCCAGACACCCAGTGACGGGAAAGATGGTATATATACATATTTTATGTTTCAAGCTGCAACTATCTATCAGTTGCCATCGTATACCTTCTTTGAGGGCCTAGATGGGATTAAGGGAGGAAAGGGGGGGGGGGGGGAGAAAGCCGTCGAGGGGATTAAGTCGTCCCTTGCGGGGGGCTTACGGAGCCCTGTCTCCAACGAGTGCAAGAACAACGGGCGGCTTTGGAGGAGTTGATCCCGCCGAGAACCCGACCGCGGTTGTTACTCGCAATTAAGGGGACGATTAATGCGAAGCGAAGAAGCCAATTGTTCGCTTTAAACAAGTGGCACTTCGGGTGAAGGGAGCTATTATCGCAGATTTATTTGTATATCGCGAGGAAGTTGGCATCAGAGTTTGGGTATTTGTGCCTAATTTGTTGGAAGTGGTTTACGAACGTTTTCACAAATTATACTTTTCCTTCCCCTCGATTCTAAAGGTTCTTTGAGCGTCCTAATGACAATATATATATATATATATATATATATATATATATATATATATATATATATATATATATAGCATTACCTAAACTTAGAGTTCCATATTCTTTTATATAACAGTATACTTTGATTAGTGACCGCGAATTTAGAATTCCTTCTATATCAAAGTGGGGGAAAAAAGACAAGTATAATTGGAGTTGTTTATTGAGTGGGAAAAATCCAAGCTTCGTGGGAAGAAGAAAATTTTTTAATGCTTTTTTTGGTATTACTATTGACTTGGGATACAGCCCGTACTGAACTGTATGCAAAGCTGGTCCCTGCTTCAAGAACAATGCCATGTTTTCTTCTCTGCCTACTAAAAACGTAGCAATTTCTTAAAAAAAAAAAAACTATATAGTAAGTTATTTGTTCTGAAAACAGAAGTCAAAATATACGATTTCATGCCAACGACAACAATAGACACCGAAGAACGCGGGACCTAGAAGGCGAAATAAACCGCAAAAGACATCCCCGTGTTAAAAAAAAAACAAAAAAATCTGAAATTACGAATTCTTCCCAATACAGTATAGTATCTCAAAAATCCCTTACTGCGTTTGGAATACGCGGTCCCTAACGCATAACCTGACGAAGTTTTTTTTTTTTAAGTATGCACTCAAACACAGTTATTTTTTTTTCTTATAAACCCACGCACTTACGAAGTCGCGAAAAAAAAAAAAGAACGTATCTATCCCAGCGAATTGTTAACTTACATATGTATTACGAGGAACGCTACTGCAACGTGCTTAGCAGACACTAGTATCTAGTTTATCCTTTGTACTACTGCTACTGCACTACAATCATACATCATGAAAAAATTCCTTCAAACTTTGATTTTGTGCTGCAGGACTCAAAGAAGAAATATCTTCTTTATTAAAAAAAAATAAAAATGACACCAAAGGGTGGCGTCCATGAACTTCACGAAAGTAGGCAGTTCTGTCCCGCGCACGCATTCTGCGTGCTACATACCGACTCCTATCAATAAGGGTCGCTCCTCTGTCGTTGAATGAAGTGGGCAGACTTTCTTTCTTTCTTTTTGTTTTGCGTCCTGGAACTTTGAATGCGAGGCGTCCGCTTCAGCGAATCCATTGGGAGGAAAGTTGTCTCTGCCTTTTTTTATTGGCCTTCTAGTGTTTTTCGTGGAGGGCTTCGCCTTGCAACCGCCTTTCAACTGCGAGATCCTTTCACACGCGACAGGAAACGGAATTTGATTTATTCGTTATATTTGAATATTCTCTTTCTTAAAACAGTTCTAACAAAAGTTTCTTAATTACGCGCCTTTTTCGTTTTTGCCTGTGATTGTTTCATGCAACTCGCCAAAAAAAACTTCTGCGGCTAAAATTCTTGAGTTTTTGGAAATTTGGAAGTTCGATGCCGTTAGCGTCAACTCGAAGCATCGTTTAATCTATTTCACACTTTTTCTCGTCCCACCTATCCAGTTGGACAGAATTGTGATGATTGTCGATCTATGACTGTTACTTCTGCTAATTATGCATGGTGTCTCAACTATTTCTTACTATGCACCACAACCAATGTTGCTCGGTTCCTATACGGATAAAAAAAGCCTAAATTCATGCCGACCACTGCGCAAAACGACCTAAATTTGCTTTTTTTTTTTTTTTTTTTTAATTTTTACCCGAAATTTTTTTGTTCTCTTTTTCCTTTTACTGGAATGAAGGCCGCTGATCAAATTAAAGGGGTCATCTCAAGACCGTTGCAGCCTGTTCTGTATGTGTTCGTTCGTTCGGTATGTGTATTACGAAAAGACCATGACAAACCGCTAACCTGGATTTCTTTTTTTCGTTGTCTTGATCGCGATCCAATTGTTTGGCTGATTCCAGGCTCTGAGAACTCTGCACAGGATGCGTGTATGTTTTAACATATAAGAGAGCTCGGCTGTTGCTAGGGAAATGACGTCCTAAAAATCTGGTCCTAAAGTGTTTCTTGAAAGCGGCAGTGGCTCTTCAGTGCTCCACAGGGAAGGCCAAATCACCCCACGTTTTTCTTTGGTAGTGATGACCATCAGCCGACGCTATCACTAGCGGACGGACATGCGTGAGACATGTCACATCATGTCTGCAGCAAAGCCGGTGTCGTTTGTATGTCGAATGAGCATAGTGTGACCGCTTCTTTAGGGATGTAACACGATGCGTTAAGGGCCACGGAGCTTGTGAACTCGGATCCTGGCCAAGCTGCGCCGACACGTCGTTCTTCTCTGGAGGCGCCTCGGGTCTGCATATATCTTGGGAGGAAGCTGCAAACGTGTCGTCACTGACCCGTTTAACACGCTCGCACTCTCCACCAGCCTCCGTTTCACGCGTTGACGTGGTCGGGAACCTCTTTGCCATTTTTTTTTTATCTCGCGTGACTCTCAACAGCCGCAAGATCGAGTACCTCTAGGAACTGTCGGTTGCAAGCAGTAAAGGGGGGGGTGGGGGGGTGGGGGGGGGGGGGGGGGGGATGCCTGCAGTGCAGGCAGGGGGTGAGCTTCTGCGCGACAACTGTAGAATGCAACAGCGTCGGAGAACTGGCGCGCTATTGCGCTGCCGGAATCTGTTTTCCATTCGTGATCCTGAACGTACACGTTGCATTCTAAAACAGAAAAAAAAGATAGGACGCTACGTGACTCTGTTTAATATGTCCAAGTCGCTGTATAGACGTTTGTAAGTACGGCTTCTGCAGGCGCCGCCATCTTGGTGCTGGTGTATGTAGATCGTCTGATAGTCAAGCATTACTGAGGCGTAACCACGGCCCCAGCAATGCTTGACTACCAGACGATCTACCCACACCAGCAGCAAGATGGCGGCGCCCAACGTTCGTACTTGCAAACGTCAAGTTTCCCAAAATAATACGTCTTTGGCGTATCGGATAGTATGGACGGGCACGCCAATCAAAGGGGGAAAACAGAAAACACAAGGGGAACGCCCAATGATGTCGTCATTGGTTTAGGAGGGGGGGAGGGTGGCGAAAGCACGTGGGTGCATTCGGGCGACCGAACTTGCAAGCCGTAAACACACGTTCCATGCCAACCAGATCACCATGGCTGAACATTTCAACGTCAAAGCCTCGGAGCACGCGCTGTGACGTTCTGAAGAGTGTATATCTTTTTCTGCACCCGCCGACGCTGCATTAGATGTGTAGAGAATGTTTACTCATTTGGGATATCGTCTTGGGGGCTATTAAAATTTGCTTTGTCGCGTTTATTTCTTTTTCTTCTGACGTTTCTTGGCGGGTTTTGTTGACTAATAAATGTTATATGGCACCTTCTCAAACCTTCCAGAACAGGTAGAAACAAAGTAGGCATTCGAGCGAAGAAGGGGTTATCTAACAGGGAACACAAACAACTTACTCCGTTTTGAAAGCATCGTCGGGGCTGACCGATACATCGAAAGAACCCCTAAGTATTTTTAGCTCGGAAATCAACGGGAGGACACCGCAAGGCTCGAGGCGGAATTTTGAGTGCTTGATGTCCGCAGAGACGGTTGCTCGCTTGATGCATGATATAAGTGCGTACTGGGCACTATTTTTATACACCGAGCATCTGGCTCTATTTCTGACAATATCCCCATGGTAAGAGGAGCGTGCTCGCCTCAGCTCGTACTTCAGCTGGGCTTGCGGCATTTGTCTCTTTAGACACGCGCCATACTTCATTACGGTCGTGGGTTCTCACGCCAAATCTGTTGCGGTTATGGGGCCGGGAAGAACACCCGACCGACGTTGTTTTGGTTTGGTTCCGAAATGCCTGATGCATGTTGAAGACCACAGGCCAACCGTCGCACTCAACTATTAACCTTATATATATATATATATATATATATATATATATATATATATATATATTCAGGGAAAACTAGTGTTGCTACATTTTAAAGGCAGAGCGACGAGCGACCCCTGCAGTCTAAACATGAACGTCTTATTTGATCTGTTTTGCCTTTGTTTAGAGAGCCAGCTAAATTAATAACTGTACGGCTAAAAGAATATACGCAAAGAGAAAAGAGACACAAGTAGACAAATTAAACAAGACATATGGCGTTGACCTTTGTGCGTATTTCTGGGACGCCTGAGCCTTCCATTAACGATTCAACTGACCAAGCTTGAAATCACGCTAGAGTAACTATGACTTACTTGTCTATCGTTTTATTAAAAAAAGCATGAAATGATTTTTAGATTTCTTCCTCCTTTGCGTTTCTCATCAAATCAAAAGCGAAATGAGAAAACACGTGGTCGTGACGTGCTTGGGCACCGGTACGACGACTCCACTGATCTCCACTAGAGGGCTAGATGGCGCATTGAGCAAACAGGTTTGAAGTCGCCGGAAGTAAGCGGCTTGTCCCGGAAGTGACCGCTTGAAGGCTTTCCCGCTCTTACGAGCGGTGGTCCAAACAGTGTCCAAGGTTATATCAAGAGAGCCTGCTTGTTGCACAATAGCAGCTCATGCAGGCCCGAGAAGTCTTCTTGGAAGCCGTTTGAGGTGTGGGAATTTCGAGATTCTAGTTGATCAAGTGTACATGCACCACGTTCAAATGCCTTATTCGCAAGATTGAATATTAAAAGGGATTATAAAAATCCACGCAGAAATGCAAGAAAGCACGAACCAAAGCATTAACTAAATGCACTATAAAACCCAGCAGACACTCAATTTCCGGGACAAGCATCGAACTTCCGGTCGCTTCACTCGCGCCCGACTCGGAGCGCGGCTAAGATCAGTGGATGACTCCAAGCTTCCCCGATCCTCTGTAAACGCACCATAAAAAAAGAAAAAAAAAAAAGGTGTATGTTTATACAGCTTGAATTTAGTCATGCCTCAACGGGCGACCTGTCTCTCAGCTGTATAGATGAGCAATTTACCCAGTGCGCTACAACCGCTAGCCGGGCTCTTTAACATGCACCGCGCAGTAGCGATACACGCCCGCACGCCGGTAAAACACATCGTGGAACTTGTCATCCGCAAGCGATGATAAGTGCCGTCACGGCACTCACTGGCCACGAAGGCGAATCCAAATATTCGTCGACGTATTGGTTGTTGACGAGCGCATACGTCCCAGTAACGCAGTTCGTGTCCAATCCGTGAGCTGGTTCGGCTGACGTGGAGCGTGCTTTAAGTAGCGCGAATGTATCACTGTAAAAAGGAGTAAAGCTTTCGAAGTAAGGGAGGTGCGAAATAGTCCGCTGTATTTTCGAACGTTTTTTTTTTTTTTGTACCGAAAAGCAGGCTTTTGACTTTCTACCCTCTTTCTTTTGGCCCACGAAACGATATGCGATTAATAAATTTCCAATCTAAAATAATTTCTCCCAGCCCAAAATGAATTTCAAGACCCCTTTAAGAGGATATCACGGTAGGATTTTCTCTCCGATTCAATGTTTTTACGAATCTGTATGGCCCCACCTAGAGACACTAAATGAGCTGCGCTTAGAGTATCGACACTCCGTTCCCCGACATTGTTGTGGGCGCCGCCATTTTGGTTCGTATGCAGAGTAGATGCAACTGCCGATCGTCATGATTCAAAAGTGCGATTTCATCAGCATTAGATTCGGCGTTAGAAAGGTGATGCACTATTGCTTTGCTCTGTCGCGAACGGTTTAAACATCCGTGAAGGGCGGAAAAGCGTTTGCTGTGATTTTAAATAAAGCTTCAGATAAACTGACAGCCATGATTTTAAGACACAATATGGCCAAGTGTCTTTACTCTGAAGCGTAGCATATTTAGTGGCACTGTACTCTGTTTCACCTTATGATGTACCGCAGGAAAGGCTACAAGCGCGAGCTCCTTGCTCTAGGGCACATCTCGGCGGCACAAGCTCTCGTGCGTTAAGAGCAGCTCCCAACGCTATGAGCTCGCGCTTCTAGCCTTGTCTGCGGTACAACGCTCTGGCTTGACCAAAGACGCTTTAAAAGCCAAGCCAATCTGACATGCCTATTTGCGCTTGACTCTAGTTTTCGCTTTCACCGACGACTCCTCAGCGTGAAATAACCACTATTCAACTTCCGCTTAATGGCAATAATGGCAATAATAATGCCTGGAGAAGGGGAACAAAGGGGACAAAGCTGGCACGTAGCCAGGATTTTGTTTCGGGGGGGGGGGGGGGGGGGGGGAGCTGCCCTTGACAAAATTCTGTATGAGGGGGAGGGGGGGGGGGCGGGCCCCCCGCCCCCCCCCTCCCCCCTAAATAAGAACATATTTTGAAATATGTTCTTATGTTCTATTTCTTGAAAGAAAATATTTGAAATATGTTCTTTCAAGAAATAAGAACATATTTTGAGTCCGTCAGTGAATAAACTTTTATTGTAGCGATGTGTGACAAACCCACGTATGGGGCCCCTAGTCCGGGGCCCCATACGTGGCGGCGACCGCCTTGGCACGGTCCACCAGCGATTGCTGGCCAGTGGCCGTGCAATCGGTCAGCCGCTCCTCCCAGGAGGTAGGGGTGGGATTGGGATTGGGTGAGACGGCAGGAATAAGCTGGTGCTGCCAGACCATGTGAAAAAGGTTGGGACGGTCGCCGCAGTGCGGGCCCTGAGGCGGGCTGAGTGACGGGTGGAGGTAAGAGTGCGTCAGTGTTCTTTTAGCACACGAATTTTCGATTTCACCGAAGCGCACGCTTCCGAAATTCATTTCCTAATGACAAAACACCGAGGAAATCAATTAGAAGATATAGATGCACAAATACATTTTACACTGCAACGCGGCACTACAATTTGTATTTATCTTTTGCTTTAATTTATGAGACGCTTGAATGTGGAAGCTAAAAAATGTTTTTTTCCCCCCTTCGAGGTCCTGTAAAACAATATCAAACGAAAAAAAAAATAATTTCGCGAAGTTGTTAAGTTTTTTTCACTATCAAATAGAACCACTCCGACGCCAATAGATTCAGTAGTTGCTAAGAATAAGGACCAAAAAGTTATCGTAGGTCCTGGAAAAGCTATAGCTTCAGCGATGTGCTTTAACCAAAGCCACGTTTGAAAGCGTTAAAAAATGTGTTTATCACTGAGTTTACAACGGTTGATCGAATGCCATTTGATCGAAGCACGTTTTAGAGAACGGGCACGTTTTATCGAAGTTCGATTTAGAGAGTGCGGAGCCTCCGTTTAGAGAAACGCCGTTTATCAAAAAAGGGACGCTGCTTAAAAAAAAAGGCTCGCCTACTTAACACGTGTATAACTGGGGCGCGTGTTAACCATACCTCGGCAAACCTCACTCATGAGGGCCTTCACTCACCCTCACTCACCCTCATCTTCACAGGTGAGGTGAGGGTGAGTGAGTTTCTGAACCAGGAAAATTCATGAGTGTGAAGGTGAGTGAGGGCCGTGAGGGCTGTGAGGGCGGTGAGGGCCGTGAGTGGCTTGAGGGCTATGAGTGCGTGAGGGCCGTGAGAGCGGTGAGGGCCGTGAGGGCGGTGAGGGCGGTGAGAGCGGTTAGGGCCGTGAGGGCGGTGAGGGCCGTGAGGGCGGTGAGTGGCGTGAGGGCGGTGAGTGGCGTGAGGGCCATGAGTGAGTGAGGGGCGTGAGGGCCGTGAGGGGCGTGAGGGGCGTGAGGGCCGTGAGGGCGGTGAGTGCGTGAGGGCCGTGAGGTTCAGTGAGGGTGAGTGAAGGCCTGAAGGTGAGTGTGACTGTGAGGGTGAGGATGAGTGAGGGGCTGAAGGTGAGTGTAGCTGTGAGGGTGAGGGTGAGTGAGGGGCTTAGGTGAGTATGGCTGTGAGGGTGAGGGTGAGTGAGGGTGACCTAAAATGCCGACCTCTGGTGTTAACCCACCCGGGCTAAAACTAGGGGACCTGGTTTAGGCTGCTTCGTGGCGACAGTCGGCAGCGGCTCATTACAAAAATGTTAACCCAGCTGGCCCAACCGTACACGCCGCTTCGCGGCGGCCGAATTCGCTAAAAAGTGGCTCCCGCCAATTTCTCTAAACTGGGCTTTTCTATTAAGGGATTCGATAAACTGGGATCGGCAAAACGACGTTCGCTTAAACGAGCTTCTCTAAACCGCATATCTCCGTTTATCATTGTAGTATTTGCACGCAATTCGCAAGAACATTCTAATTAAAAATACTCTCCCAAAAGTGATTTCGCGTATAACGTACAGTATCTCGCGGCCGCATTCTCCAGGCCTCGGCAACAGTCAAGTAGTACTCCGCGAAATGAAGTTTTTTTTTTACTCCGCTTATGTTTTGATTGCATCGTGCATTCAGCTTCCGAAAACCAGAGGCAGCTTTTTAGAGGACACTTTCTCAATCCGTTTCTTTTTCTTTTTTTCGCCGTTTGACCGCAGACAAGAAAGTTGGGGTCAGCGCCGTGACGAAGTGCTCTTCTAATGTAGCGTGACCGATTGCGCAGCGGGGCTATGCACGCCTTTCCCCTTCCTACGGAGCGCGGTGGACGCTACAAGCCATCGGAGCCAATCAAATGCCTCCTGAGTGTCACGTGGCCTTCGGAAGAATCGATGCGCAGAGCGCGTGGTCACGTGATGGGGCGCCGGACTGGCTCGAGTACAGTCCGCCGCGCTCCATCGTGCGATTGAACCGGAGTATGGCGAGACCCAAGCAGTGACCACACAAAGAAGCGACTGCGACGGCAGACATCGGAGCTCGCGTCACCCTTTTACCCTTCGAAAGACGTACCGAAACATACGTCGACTCGCTTCTCGTGTTGCCTCTTTTCGTGCGGACTTTGCGCTCTTCACTAGGCCACATTTTTGGCCGTGGTTTTTGGATGAAGCAACTTATCCCGAGGACATCATAAATTAAAAAGAAAAAAAGATGTCTGGTAAGTATACGCGCACGCCGACTTTATGCTTGGGTTCACCCGGGCCGCATGGTTTATATATATCTATATTTCTCTCTTCATTGCAGTGTTGAATGAATCGGTGTCTTTCCTTCTTTTCTCTCTCTCTCTCTCTTTAATATATTACAAATAAAGAGATGTTGATATTTTAGAGTAGCGGCTAGTCCGTGAAACCTTTTGCTCGAAGCAAAAAAATCGTCTATTTCGAATTTCTTGATGTTGTCGAGACGTTTATTGAGGTCCGCTGTCGCCTCGGCCAGGGTACTCGAGGAAGAGCTGAAACCGCATAGAATTATAGATGGTGTTGGGCAGAGACCAAGCGTTCGGCGCATGTGTGGCGCCGCCATAACTTTAGTTCACCGGAGGCAAACGGCAATGTACGAGAGGGCTCGTGCTGTCTCGTGTTCCACACGCGCAGAGCTCCAGCGAAGTTGCCGCACGTGCCGAAAGACTAAAGTTCCCTCGATGCATTGCGGCAGCGGTGGCGTAGTCAAACTGGTAAGTGTAGAGTGCCTTCATACACACGCGCGCTCAGACATCTAGACACCCTAGGTTGGTGAGATCGGTCTGTTGCAACCGTTGGTGCGCTTGCTCTCAGAGACGAAGTCAACCGCGCTCGCTTCGAATCGCGCGGACACGGATACAATATATTGGCGATATGGCGAAGGTAGGATGTATATCGATCGAGAAATGTGCAAAATTGATTCTAGGGCACACATAGAATGCAGCGTTTAAAGGGCGCTCGCTTAAATTTGTTTAGAAGGCATGAACCGGTCGTTTAGGGGAGGGAAAAACAGATTGTTCACCAATGGACATCACGTGACCCGAGTTCACGCGACGTGGACGCAACGTCACGGTGTCCCGTGGCATAAGTTACTGCACATATTCCAGTTGAGTTTTTTCGCCAAATTTAACGAAAAACGATTTCCGCGTTACCAGTAATTCGTGACGCGACCGGAATCGGTGCATAATTGTAGACCAATTAAATTTTCGCACTAAATGTAGCGGGGCAATTAAGTTATGCACGGATGAAGGAACTGAAAGATGAACAAGTTTAAGAGAAACACACACACACAAAAAATTTCTTTGCTTTGCTTTTTTTTTAATGTTTGCAGTGTATGCATTTCATAGTGTTTAAAACGCCTACGTTCGGACTGTATACAGCTCCGCGAACGATTTCTTGCCCGCCTGCCAGAGCCCGGAAGGCCATTCGAACTCGATGAATGTTTTAACGCGTTCCAACGCTTTACACGGGCTGCGCAAGGCGGAGACAAAAGAAAAAAAAAAAACGAAGGAAACGCAGCCAAGTAATAACCGAAACTGACGAAAAAATAAAGAAGCAGGGCGAAAAGGGATACGGAAACGCGGCGGTAGTTTGACGCCGATGCGCGAGTAAAAGCTCGGGGGAACAGCAGGCCGTAAATCGTCGAAACGTTTTGCGAGGCATCGACATCCGCGTTCGCGACCTTCGAGAGGGCGAGTGTTCGGGGAGGACTGGAACTCCCCGGACGCGCGCGGACCCCGAGTCCTTCGCCGCAGAAACCTCGTAACTCCCGCCTAAAATAAATACCACGGAAAACGGCGGTTGGGAGAGGCAGGCAGATGCGTCCGTACGTATGCACACCCAAGCAGAAAGAGATGGACGAAGCCCGAGAGAGAAAAAAAAAAGGATATGTTTCAGGACGTTGGCCACGTCAGCTTTCTCAGAGAGAGGGAAAGAGAGAGATAGAAGAGGTGGAGGTTGAAAGAAAACTTTGAGTTCGGTTGTAGTCCGTTTTAATATTGCGATGGACCGCATAGGCCGCTACTAGTCCTCAAAGTCATTCTATGTGAGCGTCACGGGACTTTTGGGGAGTGGGGCAGCGACGTGTGGGGGGGCGTGTAGTTGCCACGTGACAGGTTCCCTGCGCTGGATTGGCTGGGATGGCTCGTAGAGTTGGCTGCGAACCATCCTCCGGTGAAACGGAGCATGGCGTCCGAACGGTTTGTTTTTCCGGTGATCGCGGGACGGACCAGACGAACTCCAAACAGATCGCGGGAGGAGGGAAGCGACCGATCGGGAGGAGCCCTTGGCTTCTGCCTCGGAAATAAACCACACTGGTGCGTGCACATATAGATATATACGCATAACACACAGGGGAAAAGAAAAAAGAAAGAGAGAGATAGATTGAGGAAAAGAGATAATGGCACCCCGTGAATGAAGGGAAGATTTACGTGCTTTGTTTCGGTGGGTGAATACGACTGTCTATTTTCTATATATATTTTTTCTCATGACTTTTACGGACGGACGTTCAGAATGAAAGCATCGCGTTGAACGC
This sequence comes from Ixodes scapularis, assembly GCF_016920785.2. NCBI lineage: Eukaryota > Metazoa > Arthropoda > Arachnida > Ixodida > Ixodidae > Ixodes > Ixodes scapularis. The sequence continues at coordinate 22,546,420 of NW_024609868.1, forward strand.
GTCTGAATGCCTTCGTTTGAGAAGAAGGCTCACTTTATCCAGAAAAGCTAAAATAAAGAATAAAAAAGGAGAAGCGGAAAGATGAATGTCCGAGAGGTGACCACCAGTCAGGCGCAGACAAGACAAGTTCGTTTTTTTTTTTGTTGTTTTGTTTTGGCTCGGGACATCACGTTTTGCTGCTTATTCAGCGGTACGCTTCTGTTTGAAAAGTTAATCGCTCGGCGCTCCATCATGTTCGCCGCGTTTGTTGAGCCCTGTTTTGGTTTCGAGTCTTCCGACGCGTTGGCTTCTTTCTTTTGGAGCGAAGACTCTCGGACGAGGACGGTATACGCTCGTACCGCACGGCCGATTTGCTGCAGGGTTGCTGCTCGCCCTCACGCACGGTGGTCTCGCGTGGGCTCCGACCGTTTCCAGAAGGGAACTCGGGGTTCGCTCGGGTGAAGGAGCATACACACCGAAAGATTCGATACCCCGAAAGCCTCAGTCACAATGCTCGCACATCAATTAAAAGACAAGGCGTTCGCTGCAGGCGTGATGGCAGAAATCTGCGCGGTCCGCCTCAAGCATCTTCGAAGCACGTTCGCTTCATGCACATGTGTTTGCTGCGAACATGCCTGCGGACATTTTTTTTCTTGCATAGTCGATGTGACCGCCATACGTGCAAGTATAACACGCTTCCGATACTGTCTGCAGGCTGTCTTTTGTACGATGTAACGGCTGTGTAACCGCGGCTTAAGGTTGTAAAAAAGATTAAATACGTTTACAAATATCTGTAACGCGAAATTAGAGCGCAGCTCTTGAGGAGAAGGAGAAGGGGCGGGTATTACCCTCCTCCGTACCCTCTCCTCCTTCTGCCCTCCACCTCCCAGCTTTCTCCTCCACGTCCCCCTCATTTCCTCCTCATTCACCTCCCATCCTCCCTCCCGCCTTTTCTTTTCTTCCCCCTCCTCCTCCTTTCCTGCTCTTCTTCCCTCATACTCAAACTCCCCTGCTTCTACTCCTCTCCCCTGCCTCTCCCCTCTGCTACTCCTTTCTCCTCCCTCCTCCTCTTCCTCCTCCGCACCCTCCTTTCCTCTTTCTCACTTGACGTCGATTTTCCCCCTAACCCTAACGGAGAAACAGAATTTGTTAATAGGTGGCGTGACACCAAGTCATGGGACGTCATTTTGCCCGCTAAATTTAGCATGGAAACTGAATTGGAGTTGAGGTCCTGTGACGTCAATTTTCCCGCTAAATTTACGTATAAGCGTGTGACCCGGCTTTAGTTAAATGGACACTGACACCCCCAAATGTTTTCCTTTTTGTTAAGCGATTTATTGTGGTGACGACTACCCAATCAATATTTTGCTACAGTGTCACGTACATTTTTAAGAGAAAAAGACAAAAAAACAACAACAACAACAACAAAAAAACAGTGACTTTTTGAAACCGAAATTGTACTGGGGTGGAAGAAGAAATAAAGAGGAAAAGAAAGTTTCCAAAAGTTACGTGGCTGTGCAGATTTTTTTTTAGTCAAAGTATTTGCAACGTGTTATAGAAGCCACAAAAAAAAAATGTGTCTTATTTTCAGTCTATTTTTAGTATTGAGCGTGTTCCTTCGATAACTCACGACTCTGATTATCTTTGGTGGTTGCGTCTACACCATAGAAAATGGCACGTGACCACGGAGAAGGGAGTGAACTCGAACCGGCCAGTTCTCGATCGGCGGTTTTCGGGCGGAAAGAAAACGAATTTCGAGCCGCAAATTGTGTTTTGGGTAGTTGGGCACTCATATGGGCATGTACAAATAAAAGCCTTGACGGGCATAAGTACCTTGTCAGTGTCCATTTAAAGCATGCTTCATCCAAAAGGAGAAAAACACATTTCATGACACTCTCTGTTTACAATTTTGCTAAGATAATGACTAAGCCCGCACCAACTAGCGCAAATTATACCCTATTACAGTCCACTTGAAACGTTATGTGAGGCTGATTGCAATAAAACGCAGAACATATGCCTCCCCGGAAAGCATGTCCTGATACAGGGAGTTGTAGTTCATGGAAAAAAAATGTGCAGCTTTTTTTAACCTTGAAACACATGCCCAGGACTGGTCATTAAAACGTTTTATGAGCTTTCGCAATGAGTAAGCATGCCTTAAATTTTACCTTAAGTACTCGAGCTCTGGAAATGCTTTTCGTGCAGTCACAGGATTTGCGTATTTTAACGACTATACGCAATGATAAAATCCCAGTGTTTCTATAAAAGAAAATAGATTGATATTAAATGTATTATTTACGCATGGCATAGTAAAGTAACACATCACTTCAAGACACATGCATAAGTTAGCACCTATGAAAACAAAAACATAAGTAAAGAAAGAAAGAAAGGTACTTAACAACCCCTCACGGTTTTGTTACGTGTCAGGAATTTGGGAGTAAAAAACGACGTTGATAAGCTGCTTTGGCTTGGAGAAAAATGTATACACCAGAGATGCCCGTGTCTTTGTTCTGGAGAGGATAATGAACGAGGCATAAGCAAGTAACCTAATTATATGCTTCCTTTATTAGTTTACGTATGCTTATAATGGTCCTGGACATCACAGCAATCCTGCGAAAATCCGTGACACCGTGACAACGAAGCGCTAGCTACTTTGGAAATAACTGGCCCATACCGAAGCAATAGTCAAGTGGCATTTCTATTTTTTTCTACGTTCAGTCAAAGAAGCTATAAAACGATTTTTTTACTTATGCTAAATACTACCTAGAATCACTTCCTAACGTTAATAACTGAATAAACTTGTCTTAGTTTTTTTTCTTCTAGGCAATGGCAGTCGCCAAACAAATTCGAGAAATATGGGCATCGCTCATCCCCTCATCTCGGAGAAAGAACAAGCGGCCACGTGGCCTGGTGCCTATCCTATGCCACCAACCATAGCCTCCTCTATACTTACAAAGCCTGGTAGTTCGACGACAGGGCCTGTTAAGTTTGTAAAAATCCTGCTTATTAGTTAAGGTGATTTTTGTTAGGAAAGTTTATCTTTCCAGAGTAGCGGCGGCATTGTTTTTTTTAGCTTTCTATGTTTGTGTCGGCGGGGCCAGAGCGGCCGCGACGCGGGAGCGGTCCCCCCCGCGGTCGTTAAGAAGCGTCTCGGGTTTCGGAAGCCTGCTCGGACCGGGAGCGGGACACCCCGCGCTTGGAGGGGCTTGTAGCTTTTAGCCGAATGTGCCTGTACACAGAGGTTTTTGCCTCTTAGTATCAAATTGTCGCTTTTTACCAGTTGTAATAATTTAGCTGTTGGCGCCAGCCCGTCTGCCTAAAATGCAGGGGTTGATTCTAGAAAGAATTTGGATTTGGCCGTTGGAAGTGCTAGGCTGACAGCTTGTCAACCATTGGAGAACAGTGTACCACGTGGGAGTGGTGAAATTTGAAGGGATTGGTTGGACCCTGAGGGGAAAGGAGGCCCCTACGAGGCTACAAAAGGATCCCCGAGAGAGATTCTGGGGATTGGCTTCGATTCGATTTTGGGAGACTGGGAACAAAAGTATGGGGTTTAATTTGGGATTTTAACTCACTGTTGAGTTGTTTTGTTTCATAATAAACGTGGCCACACTGGCCACCGTAAAGTCAACCAACGTCGGAATGTGTTCAGCGGGATCGAACAACTTTTAGTATTTCTTTTTTTATTATCAACTTCCCGGGGGGCTGTCATCGGGCGAGCACCATCATCGGTCGTCACCATCCGGACCAGGTCCAGGCCCTCCCTCGGAAAGTTGACTGGGCCATAGAGCGCCCGGTCGCAGATTTAGAGCGCGAGGATCTGGTAGCACAGTACATTTCTCGGGGAGTTTGGTAGTGAGCGCACAGCTTTCGAGCGGCGAGGACCCGAAACACACTGTTCGCTCGGGAGAAACCGATGCGGCTGGCTGCTGATGTCGAGGCTACGGCGATTGCGGCCGCCGAGGCCTATGGCGGAGGCTACGCCGTCAGCGTGCTCAGCCTCGTTGTCGCATTGTGCAGCTGCGCAGCGGGATAACCTATAGGGAAAAACCGACTGTTTTGTTTCGACGTCTATTTACGGCAGTGTTTCAGAGGGCTTTATCCTAGATGCCAACGTCTTCGTCTTCGACATCTTCTAGAAGTCTTCGTCATCTCCGAGACGTCTTCGTCGGGACGAAGACGTTCGACCAGCTGAGGAATTGCTCAGGAGCATCTGATTGTCTGGGCAGTTGTGTGTCCTATATCTCATGGACCGCCGAAAACTCAAAGCAGGGTATACTGATATTTCGACGGTGTTCCCGTGTATCAATATCTGTGATCTGTAATCAATCAGCCCCGGCAGTTTGCCGCACTATTTTGAGCACAAACGAAACAGACGAAACCAAAACGGGGGAACGCGGAAGGTGGCGTTCCATTTACCCTCGCCAACAGGAGAAAAAAAAGTGCAAAATATGTTTCGGCGTCTCGGCCGCAGCGGGGCGCCCGTAACATGACTCCCCTCTGGACTCCCCAGAGCCGTATATGAGGAGTGTTTGGTCAGTCTATGGGAGGGGGGGGGGGGGGGGGGGGGGGGGAATCTCGCCGCCGTAACGCTCTCCTCCCAAGTGAGCCAATCAGCACGCCGCGTAGAGCGAGAGGCTAGAGCGCATGCGTGTGAACTCCCGGCTGCTCCCACCTGAGTGGGGAGGGCCGCCATCTTCGATCATTCTCCCGGCGGGATGCGTGGGATCGGCATCTAAATCTCGATTATTGCCTTTTATATCGCTGGCTCTGGCAAGAAAATGACATTCTGTTATTCCTCGGGGCGTTAAAAAGCTTATAAAGGAAGATTTTTCGGCGTATGGCCACAAACTTTTATTCAGGCGAAAAGAAGTCGGCCCGTAGCAGACGACGCGTAGCCTCAGCAGTGCTCTTCTCCGACCAGTCTCCGAGAGCGTTGCTCAAAAATGGCGGTCGTCTCCTCTCTGCTCCCTTCTTTCTCTCTCGCTCCTTCGGCGCTCTCCTCCCTTTCATTTCCTTTTCTCCTCTCCGGCGCCTTCGTCGCCACACCCCACTGGCCAAACTCTCCCAATATACGGCTCTGGGCTCTCCTCTTATCCGTTGTTTTACCGCTCTACCTTTTCACTTTCGGCGGCCGCGTCACATGACTCTCTGCCAGGCTTTGTCAGTATAGAGGAGGCTATGCACCAACAGTAATCGTAGCCACGCGTTGGGGTCGGACAAAGTAAAAAAACGCGCGCTGAGCTCCAGGCGTAGCTATTCCCGTCACCGAAGTGGTTGGACACGAATCACTAGACGAGTGTCCCACGAGGCAATGACTGTTACGTGCCGAAGTCGAGCCTCAGGCAGTTCTCGCGTCCAGTACACGAGCGGCGCCTAACTGTCTTCAGTCGGGTGGTTTCGATCCGACAATTACCATATCAAGCTTTGCGGAGGCAAGACTGAAAGACATAAAAGACCCCTTTTACCCTCGCAATTTCACCACGACAAAGAAGCTTCTGAATCGGTGGCGGTCTGTGCGAGAATACTTGGGCCAGACTAGGACCAGTACGCCTCTGCAAAGTCACGAACATTCCAACCCGATATCGTTTCATGATGCCTTTAAGTAAACGAAACACATGAAAATTAGTGCAGGTACAAACTGAGCGACTTTTCTTTAATTTTAATAGATTTCAATGGACACACCAAAAGGATGCTGTGTTTTAACTGAAACCCGATGGGCTATTGTTTGCTAAATGAGCGATTTGTATTTTTTACTAAAAAAATATGTGACACATGTAAAAGCAAGGACGTAGTGCCCCGGTTTACATATGTTTGCTGCAATTTCAACATTTTTTTTTGTGGAGTGCATTTTATGATTGGCGACTCCTCTCAGTGAACGCTTTCAAACAACATAACTGCTCTTATTTCTTATGTTTTATGTGCTTGCAATTTATATGACTTTGCAGTGACTCTACTTCTGGCGATATCTAAAAGATATAAACTAAATGTATAAATCACTCAGTCACGGACAGGTCTTGGTTACGGATTAAGGCATCAGGCATTCGTTTACTAAAATATCTCCCGACTGCTGACATTCACAACAAAAACATGGGTCATTCAGTGTGATTACGGCAACAAATGTTTCATGATGAATGCTCGCGCGCTTGCTTTTCTGCAAAAAGATTATGCCGAGGTTCACTCATTGCGATTACGATTGGAGACAAGAAAATTGCATGACACAGGAGGGGTTATCATTTAGCAAGAAGTTCATGCCTATACTCAAAATGGACGCTTTGTCTGCTCAATATGTCTACTTTCGTAAGCTGAAATAATCGACTCCCTGTATCCTTTCCTACCGTTTTTCGTAAAAAAAAAAAAAAAAAAAAAAAAAAAAAAAAACGAAATTAATTTTTTGTTTTACCGCAAGGACACAGTCAAAGGGTAACGCGCAAAGTCACGGTGCATTCACTGCACTTGATTGCTTCAACCAATTTTAGTAGATGCATAAGACGACAAGCAGCGTGACGTTGCACTTTTGCAGCTTTTTGAGGGAAGACATCATCGTGAAGCGAAGTTTAGGGCGATGTTCCTGTTATTCACTTGTTTGACCCCGCGTGCTATTTGGAATTCGTTAGCTGTGTCATCAGTGGGCCTGGAAATGAGTGAATGGATCGATCATAGCAGGAAATGTAAGTGGCGGTGGGACAGAGTGTCGTGCTGTTTGAGCTGCTTAGGCGGGCGCGAAAGAATATTGAGTATATCGCATAGGGCTTGCATGGAATTGCGTTTTTTTTTTTCGCGAAAGGTTGCAGGGGGAACCACGAACGAGCATGATTTCGGAGTTAGCATTTTCTGTGTTCTCAAGAATAGAAAAAAATCTGAGAAATAGAAAAAAAAAAAAAAAACAAGAAATAAAAAAGGCTGTTATTTTGAATTAACTTATATTTTCGAGTGCTGATTTCCATATAGAAAACTTCCCAGGTAGGGAGATGAGTACCTTCGATTTGCCTCTTTTCAATATTGACACTCCAGATTTGTTTATCCCTCAAAAATATCTAGGAAACAGACATTGTCAATACAACAGGAGGCTTCACCATTAAACATTTCCTTCGCTAAACTCAGGGCTAAGCAAAATGTATACACAGATGTGTCTAAGCGAGTAGACAAATGAAAACAAACGTAGATATATTTTAGGAAAGTACATAAAGCAAAACTGCCGTCATATTTACACGAATCAGCGGAATCAAAATGTCACGGGAATGAAAGAAATTGTCTCATACCAAACGGCTTATGCTAATTTGTCTGTATACTCTCGAATGTACTGACAAAGAGCTTAACAATGCCAGAAAACATTAACATGTCTTTGCAGGCAGGAGGAAAAAGTGGAGGGAGGGGGCGTGGCCTGCATCGTGTTATCACTCTGAGTGTGAACAGGATAACGCACGTCTTGCGTTTCTATAGCTGTCAGTACGGTATAGTGGCGCCCAGCACTTCCTAAATTATCGATGTCCACGGACTCTCGCTCAGTTTTCCCGAACATTACGTGCACTGTTTGTCATTAGATTTGTTTATTTTAAATCAAACTACGAACCGCGGAGCTTCAACCTTGGGTTTCAAAGCGCAGTTCAGATGCACCGATCGCAGTCTACTGACGCAAGGCTTCGCGCTCGACGTCCACGCACGTGAACGTTGCGGTGAGTCTAAAGCCGAGGTCGCACTGCTCATACATCATACAAAAGACAGTCTGCAAACTCGAATCCGTGATTCGAATGCCGCGTGCCAAGTTTCCCCTTGAACTCATTGGCCCGCGGCATTCGAAGCACGGATCTCGCGGTGACTCGTGTTCGAATCTCCATGCTTGCAGGCTGTGTTTTGTATTATGTTCAAGCAATGTGACCCCGGCTTAAAGGGGTCATGAAACGATGTCGGGTGGAATTGTTCATGACTTTTAAAAAGCGTACTGCTCCTAGTCTGGTCCAAGTACTCGCGACTCCAGCAAAATGGACGGCACCTAGAGGGAAAACACTGAACTGGCCGGAAGAGGTCCTTTCGCGATTTCTGCTCGTCATGACTTCCGTGATTGGATGTTGTCGGTAGTTTGCGCGATGGAACAGTTGTCCCGGTGACTCTGTTGTAACTTCAGTATCAGCTTGTTACCCAGGCTGCTCTGAACGCAACCTACATAACCGCCTGACGGCGTGAACCAGACATTCCGCGTTCTCCAACGTTCGTCAGCACCGTGGAAGGACAGTAGGCAGTCCTTTCATCGCTTCCTCGAAGAAAGTCAAGCCTCTGGGAGCTCCCTTACCCCAACACATCGCCGCAAGTTCGAAACGTGGAGAATAAAAATCGGGGTAAACCATTCTTAGTCCAATGTTTGCTTGCTGATGCCACAGCGTTGTGCGTTGAGCTGGCACATGGCACGGCACGACCTGTTTTAAGCCGCGATTTTTGCCCGATAGTGGCGTCCCCTATAGGTCTCTGGACTCGCGAATATATACTCGCATAGGGACCACCACTGAGTCAGAAGATATATTTTGTCGCGGTGAAATTGCGAGGATAAAAAAGGGGCTATTTCTTTCAGTCTTGCGTCCGCAAAGCTTGATGACGTAATTGTGGGTTCGAAACCACCCGCCTGACGACAGTCGGGCGCGACTCATGGATTGCACACGAGAACTGCGTGAGAACTCGACTTCGGCTCGTAAGAATCAATGCCTCGGCGGACACTCGGGTTGTGGCTCGTGTTTAACTACTGCAGTGATGAGAATAGTCGAGCTCTAACAACACCCAGCACACGTAGTCTGCCTTGCCAACCCCAGCGCGTGGCTATGATTAACTTTGGCGGCATAGGATAAGCACCAGGCCACGTGGCCGCTTCTCCTGGCTCCGAGTTGAGGGGACGAACGATGCTCACATTTCTCGAATTTGTTTGGCGACAGCCACTGTCTAGAAAGAAAACCCGAGACAAGTTTAATCAGTTATTAACGTTAGGGAGTGATTCTAAGAACTGTCTAGCAAAAGTAGAAAAAATGGTTTCATTACCCCTCTAAGTTTAATTTTGACTGTGTGCACTTTTCCAGCTTTTATTACCCAGGCGCAAAACGCCGAGTCACTGGTTAGTGGAAGCATGCGAAACGTCTGATTCTCCGCTGAAGAGAGCTACTGGGTATGCGTCCCATATGGGGTTCCCAGTCCAATAGACAAAAAATGTCAGTGCTAAAATTTGGTTTATACTATTTCGCGCAATGTTTCGCCATGAATGTGCCGAGTTGCACGTGTCATTTCAGGAAGGCCGTCGGAAAGATCGGACGTTCGAAGCGAGATAATCGACCCCTTTTGAAATACCGCCCTTTGTTAGCAGCTGTGGGATCCCCGCACAATGGCGAACTAAAACCCCAACGTCACGGCACACTGGAAAAACACACCTACAGAAAAAGGCGCAGTGGCGTTGCACTTTGGACGCTGTTTGGTTGGCTCGTCGGCTCGTAGTGTTGGCCCCGCTCCGACATTCGCTATCTTATGGAATTACTCGCACGCTCCTCGATGCAGTTGTTCCGCCATTATGCGGTGGTTCCGACCTTCTAAAATCGGCACGTAAATTTCGTAAGGGGTCTATACTTTTAAATACAAAGCAAGAAAGGAAACGGAGGGACCTAGAACCCCGTCACCAAGGGGATTGTTTATGCGTGCCACCACAGGTTATTAACCGGCTCCATTGAAAACATGACTTTGAGACTAATACGTTGAGAGCCTTCACAGGCCCTCCAAGAACCTAATGACATGTAGTACTGTCATAGGCGTACCAGCGGGCAGCCTATGTTCGAGCTGCCCTGATCGGACATCATTCTGCCGAGTAAAATGGAAGTTTTCTATTTCTGCATAAACCTGAGTGAATAAATCTACGAAATACTATCCTCCGGATGAAAACAAGAAAGGTTGAATCAGGCTTAAAAAAGTAGTTGCCACACGTTCAAGATGACATTTGCTCTCCTTTCATGTTACGTGTTGTGAAAAGATGCCTTTCTTGTGCACTTTATTTAAAGTAAGAATGCTTTTCTTGCTCTGAAACGGCTACCTTACATGCAACCAAAAATACAAAACTAATCTTGACGGCCGATTCGGTTAGCCCGAAGTGGATGGAAGCACGGTAAAAGAAAGCTCTCGTAAAAGAACCCACGGATTCTGTCTTTCATCGCCATCCTTACCCGTTTCGATAAATATGGATTAGCATTTTAGTGGCGTACGCTCGAAGAATCAGTATTGCGTGGCAGACATCACAACTGGAGGTTGACAGTCATACTGCACTGGTCAAATTGGTAATCTAAGAAGAAAGAGAGCCAAGTGGCCTTACTTCAAAATCTCAAAAAGTTCACGCTATCGAAATATCCAACACCCTTCTTTTTCAGTGCAGATTTGTTTTCTATGTTTGGTTTTTATTTTTGTTGTTGTAATTTTTATTGCTTCATAAATTCTTTAGATTATATATGGACAGTTGGCACATTGCCTCAACTATTTCCCTACACTACTAAGGGATTTAATAAAAACCCTCTCCAACTTGTGGAATTTTCTTGAATAAGTATCATGTGTTCTTTCTCTAAAACGAGTTAATAAAAAAAAGGAAAGAAAAAAAGAAGTGTTCACTATGTGCAGACTTTAAATCGAGGGCAACAGCCCAAGCTTGCCTAAATTTACCCTAGTCCATGATTGTCAGGGCCTGTTTGCTATGGTGAGTGCCGCACAAGGCACAACACCCTCACATTCAAATATATGGTTTTTCATGCATGTGTTGGCTCACACACAGCCGCCAAAAACGCCTCTTTGTTCTTATTCCTTTATTACCGATCGGAACAGGAAAACAACGAGACACGCATCGCATTGTTTACCCAAAAATAAGATAGAGTAGGTGGGAAGCACACACGCTCTGGATCGTGGTAGCCGTGGCAGCCTAACAAATAACCAGGGAATTCTCTTTTTTCCCCCTTCCACAAGGACGCTGAACGAGCGTGACATTACTAAATTTGCGTCTTCCTCCTCCTCCCTCCCCTGCGCCCACTTTCTCCCCCTCACCCACCCGTCTCTTTCCTCTCTCCCGATATTCCACGGCTCGTTATGAGCCGTTTCTTAAAAAAAGCAAAATGTACGGCGGCGCACGCCCCATGCGAATTGCGGGTCCTATCCAATTTCAACGCCGGTGTCCCTTGTTTTATTTTTGTCTTCCCTTTCCAAGCCTTGAGGAAGAGTGCCCAGTACTCTTTCTCGACCAGACAGACACAGACGCACGCACATACACAGACACGCACGTACACACGCACGCACGCACACGCACACACCCTCACTTTGAAGACAGGATGGGGAAAAATGGGGAAGAAAGAAACAAATCGGTGAACGCTTTCCCCTAAATTTTAGGTGGGCGCTTCCCCGTTCTTCAGAAGAGAGGGGAAGTCCTCCTTCGGGAGTAGGTCATCGCAGAGCGTCCGCCTTTTCTTTTAAATTTTTTTTTCTTTGTTTTTGGGAAGGAAAAGAAACCTTCAATTATATGCCGGCGAAGACCGTTATGCGGCGTCGGATATCGTTAGCTTGGTGCTGTGTTTGGGCTTTGACTATTTTTTTTAGGCCGATTTGTTTTACATTTGTTGGAGGATATACTTTGATTTTGAATGCATGATTGATTCGTAACTGAATGGGGCGTCACAGCTCACCAACGTTATTGATTGCCTTTTTTTAACACGCATTTTGCTCAAAAGTGTTTTTAAACGAAGAGATTCACAAAATAGTGGCGAATTTTGTTCGCGTCTTTTCATTAAGGAAGAAGTGTTTGAATAGCGCCGCTGGCTTCGAGCTTTTTTGTTACCATTTCGTTTTCATTCGTCTATCATTTCTACACGGGTAGGCTGACCGTATATACCGTCGCTGCCCCAATCCTGAGCGTAGGCTTTGAGACTTCCAGCTGACCCACGCGCAAGGTACGGCGAGCGACCCCAGGACATCGACCAGTGATTTATACACCCTCGCCACCACACTCCTCCAATACACCCCGAGGCTGAACAGTCAACAAACCTATAACCCCCGGACCCGATGCAGCCGCTTCGGTGGCTCCGAGACAAAGCGCCGGCCTTATACAGATCCATAGGTGGTGGTTTCGAATCCCCACCGAGGTGCCCGCAATCTGACAGAGGCTTATACCGTGAAAGGCGCCGTGTAATCGAGATTTCGGTGGCACGTCGAAAGGTCCCCAGGTGGTTCAAATTAATCCTCAGTATTCTGCTGGGACTTTCCTTATGTTCTTCGTTGGTTTGGCACGTAAAACCACCAAGATTAAGTTTATCCTATCTTCCCCGAAGACCCTCCCAAAGGTTAGACAATCCTGGATAAGCTCCTGACATCGACGAGCACCTGCGCGGTTCGCCGTCCCCTGTGTCGTCCCCGCCGCGGCACCCGTTCCCCGTCACCGCGACGGCCAGCACCCCTCTGCGCTGATCCCGTCAGGCGAGCGCATCTCCCCCGTCTCGCCGGGAAAGCTTTTAGGGAAGCTGAGCGCGGCACTGCGGGGAGAGGGCGATGCCGAGGAAGGACGAAGCAAAGAGGGTCCGTGAGCGTCGGAGAAGATCCCACTCTAACGACGACACGCATCAGAAGAACGACGCATCTGTAACGGTGTCGAACAACCCCCAACGCTGTTATCGGCGGCCACAACGGGACAGCGGTCATCGACGCCGGTGCAGATTCTTCCGTTTTGAGTGGGAAGCTCTCTCGCCGCCTTTGGAAAGGGACGACGCGGAGGAAGGGGGCACAAACGGCGAACCAGAACCTGCCGAAAGGGAAATGCACAGAGTCGAGACCACGATCCGAGTTGCCGTATTTCTAAAGACGTTTGTTTTTAAGGCCTCAATAAAATCGGCCAATCAGCTCGCGATCCCGACTCTGCACATGCCCAATTGCAGATTCTGTGATTCTTTTTGAAAACTTACGTCTGGAACCCTTTTCATTACCCGCGAGGCAGGGAAATACGTCTGATGGAGCACCGGAGATGCTAGCATGCACCTCACTGCGCTGGCTCGTGGTTCCCAGGTAAAAAATGCAACTTTCGCAAATGTTTTTTTTTTTTCCCGAGGAACAATACATTAATTTTGATCACCCTTCACTTCCATCAGGCCGCGTACAATGTCGCGAAGCGACACAGGAGTGCACGTCTTTCATAAACGCGTGAGCACAACCCGAGGTCGGATGTGTATTGGCCTCCAGGACGCGCTCGTTACCCTCCACTGTGCTTTGGCTGTGCGTGCACGCTCGAGGCCGAAGCACCGTCGAAAATAGGAAGTTCGTGCTGGCGGCACTTACAACTGAGTCACCTCCCTGCCGTTCTTATCCTGTCAGAGATTATTTGCGATTTTAATCACACGTTTTTGAACCTGCTTTCACGGCTTCGTCTTTAGACCGTCAGGCGATGTGGGAACCTGATTTGCTCAAGAAAGCCGGCGGGCGAACCTGCCGTGACGGCTTTCTATTCCAGCTGCTGTAGGTGTCGTCGGTGCTGTCCAATACCATAATAATAGAAACGACACCAGTCGCCAGCAGTGGCCATTTGTATGGGCGACGCCTCTTTCGAACGGCGCGACGGACGGATGAAAAGGCATTTCGCTATTCGAGGTCGTCGTGACGGTCGACAACTAGCCGCTTTAATGTAACGCGGGAAAGGGCAAGCTTACGGACCTCGGTCGAGGTCCCCGAGTGACCAGGTAGCCGAGAGACGAACCTATTTCGGTCCATCGACCCATGATCCATAAACGGGGGAACGAGACATAAATAAGGTCGTTTTATACTGGGTTCGGACCGCGACAGTGAGACGACTCTGCGCCTCGCTGGCGGAAGGAATCAATGGAGCTCGACCGATTGAGTACCGCTGCTGGGATCGGTTGCGGACGACGTTCAAACCTTGACCCATTGATCGTCCGGGTCGCTGGCGCGGGAAGCGGACCGCACGAGTCAAGCATATTCGAGTGCGAGACGGGTCGCTGTTCAATCTGCCTCGGTTGGCTAGCTTCCCATTATCCTGAATTAAAATGGCGGACGCGATATGCGATCCCGATGAGGACCCCACGTGATTGCGGGTATTGATACTGGGTCTGTTCGATTCGCCTGTGGAACTGGTTGAACTAGTTCAGCAGAGCAGGAAACTGGCGCATTCGATTCAACCGGAAGTGGCACGGCCGCTGCACCTGCGCGTTCGATTCATTCCTGTTCTGAACGAATTCAGACCTAGTTACTCCAAACCTTGCACCGGCTCTGAAACCAGTTCAGCATGGTTCAGTGTCCGTGCAGAAGCAGACGACGGAAGCAGACGACACTCTTCGTACGTTTCTGTTCGCTGTGCCACTTCTCGGAGCTTTTTCTCAAATGTCCGCGATGTTTAACAATAATGCCAAGACGCGAAAGCGATATCCTAAAGGAGGGTAGGAATCAGCTCAAATATCTTTTGAAAGCGTCTTATCCACCTTCTCGCGCAGGTTTGACTCCCTGTAGTGAGTGTTGGCAGATTGACTCACGTAAATTCATACTGATGCTACGTGGGTACGCACTATATGTTAATATTCTTCCTAAAAACACAAGAAAAGTATTGCACTCGTGATAACTCGCTCTTCAGCAGCTATTGGATGCAGACTGACGACTCCGATACATTGCAGAGGTCTGCGATTTAGTACGGAACTCGCATGTCCCCGTAGCTGAACATGTTACTGCAGGCTTTGGCCGCTGGTATCTGCATGTGGCTGCCCACTAACGGGCCTGGGAAAACAACGCCGAGAATCGGCTTGGTAGTTGCACGTGGATCTCTCTTGAGAATCAGACTAAACGCTTCAACTCTGTTTTCAAAGCGACGGTCGATAACTGTTTTAGCCAAGGTGACGCCGTCGTCAGGCATTCGTCTTGGAAGTGTCGGCTACCACGCGCTGCCGCCAGGAACTTCCGACGCGAAATCATCCACATTCCGCGCCACTATCGTCAAACCCCGAAACTCGAGAGACTTGGAATTAATCCACCATTACCAAATGAATGTAAATTGTATCGTGGCGCACGCGGTGAAAGACACGAACCCTTTTGGAAACGATAGAAAGCGGATGGTAACAGTTAAAAATGCAGACATAAACGCATTTCGTGCTTAAAACGATTTCAGTAGGCTCGAATAAAGAAACATTCACAGAAAAGAGTTCGTTTATATACTTCAAAAACTGAAGAAACGCGAACGATCTCATCAAACCGCGAAGGATTAAATATAGCGTACGGCGTGGCGTAGACAAACAATAACCAAAAGATGCAGATGATACCATGTGCTTCCGCTAGGGAAGCCGATCACAGAACCAGCCAAGCAGTGGATTTACTCGTTCTGTGCTATCGCTGCGCTATCACTGCGCTATCGCTGCGCTACCGCTGCGCGACTCCTGCACTCCTTTGAACTCGGACAGAACTAGTTCAGAACTTTCCGACCGAATTGAACAAATCTACGAGGCTGGCCAGAAGGGGGAGGTTTTCTCATTGCCTGCATCGACTCAATCCAGAAGAGATCCAGGACGGCACTAAATGGCGCAGTCATCGGTTCCGATTAAAATTCCGGCCAAGAACCGTGCCTTGTGCCGCGTCGCCGCATCTGCTGGGATCACCTGGTATTGATAGCGGTCAACAGCACTCAATTGCATGCTGCTGCTAACCGCTTTTCCATCACTTGCACTTTATCTTAATTTATTTAACGGCCTACGGGTACAGCAATTAATTCAGGCCTTCATGAGTATCGTAGCAAGTGGAAAAAAAGTATGAGAATTGACTAGTTCGGTTCAGGGACGACCCAGACTATTTGTCACATGGTGCTGTACTTCTAAAAAGTATGATGCCTTCGTAGAATCCTGAAATGTATGGACTAATCACATGGATGTACCGGTGCCACCTGACTAAAACGACTTTAAAAAGAAATTTCGCATAATACTGGTAGCTATCCGATAATATTTATTTTCCAGGCTTGGAGACGGGCTCCGTGTTTTGGTGTAAGAAGAGAAAAAATGCACCTGTAAGGTTAGGTGGACGGGCTCTCACTCAGCCGCAGAGCGGTGGCGTTGAGTAGTATTTCCCCTCTTTTCACGTCCTTCATCAGCTGTAATTCTTATGAACAGACATACTCGTACAGAACCTTTCGAAATTTTTGTTGTTTTTCACCTTGGGTTTTAATGAGGGAAAAAAAATCGGGCTTCACAAACGTTTAAATAGTGAAAGGACAATCATCCTCCGAGATTTGGCGGCATGGTTCGACGTGTGGAGGAGTAACCTACTTAGTGCGGTCTGAAACTTAACCTGAGGTCTGTAACGTGCTCCACGCTACTGTAATTACAACACTGCGTACCTCTACGATGCTTGTTCAAGCCAAAACACGCAGGGGGCGCTGCTCAGGTAGACGATTTAAAGCCCCTCGATATGTTTGCGTTTGTCGTGCAAGTAGCGCCAAATGCGCGAGTGCACGAGACCCACGTCTCGAGCGGCCCTTGGAAGCGAATGGCGGCGCAGCACTGAAATGAGCGGCCCTAGGAAGCAAATGGCGGCGGAGCACCCGTTCGTGGCACGTGTCTCGCGCGTTTCCACAACAATGGTTGGCGGTACTTGTAAAAAGACGCCTTTATGAAGGGGCTTTAAGACGATTGACTTAGCCACAAACTCCTATATTCGCGGCAATAAGTTTGGGTATCGCCGCCTGGTGGAATTTTTTCACAACACAGAGTTAGGATACTTCAACTTCCTCTTCCGGTGCAAGCATGTGCAATGGCAACCTTCTATGCACTATGAAAATTAAAGCATAGCCGCGTGGGTAGCACGTGCCCTATCCATATAGTGAGGAAGACAGAAGCGCCCCTAGCGAGCTTCTCACTATGAATAAGATTCGCTAGGTCTGTCTTTAGGCCTGTCAATAGAGAGCAAAATAGGCCTTGTGGTTTCCATGTGGTGGCGCTCGTGATGCAGCTATGCGGTGAAAACCCTGCTCCGCTTCGCAGGAGCAGAGTCAAGTCAGAGCCTTTTAGAGCTTGAGGCACCAGCTCCAGAAAAATATAAATTCGTAATATTCGGTGTATATTAATGTTTAACTTGGTATCTGGATTTGCGGTAGTAAGAACTGGAACCCAGAGGGTAATACACGAGAAAATACCCAATCCGCAGATATCGTCTATTACGTCTATTGAAAATTGTGAGACGAGCCGATACACTCTCAAGAAAAAAGGGTGTAAAAGGGTATCACCTTACACCCTTTGTCCCATATAATACACCCCAAAACTTCATTTCGACGTACAGCGCCCTATAGTCGAACAGACAGTCCCACATTTTACGAAGGGCCTGGTAACGGTGCGAAATAGCTTTTTAAATAGCTAAAGTACGTATCAAAGACCACATAAAGAAAACACCACGTTTATACTGTAGGGCCAAGAAAACCCCAATTATTTCTTTTTTGTAGTCAGTAACACCTATATTAGCTGTTTTAATAACTTATACCACACGGCTATCAAGCCCCTCGTAAAATTTCGGGCCGTTTGTTCGACTATAGTGCGCTGTACGTCGAATTGAAGTATTGGGGTGTATTCTATGGGACAAAGGGAGTAACGATACACCCTTTTACACCCATTTTTCTTGAGAGGGTATTTTTAGGAATACTTTTCTGTACACTAGTTTTCATAATAGTTGTGTTTTGATAGATTTTTGAGTGTATATTCCAGTGATGTTTTATTAATCCTTTAAATATACCACCCCTGCTAAAATGCTTCACAGCAATGCAGGCCTTTTTGTAACAAAAATGAAATTTACAGAAGTGCCGGCAAGAATGTGTGCCTCCACTTACAAGAAGTAGGCAAAAATGGCTGTTCTTTTTTTGCCTGAAAGGCAAGCTGTTTATTAGAAAATAATCAACGACATTATATGACTTATCATTGTGAATAAAGCGCTACATGTTGCAAATATGCAGCGAATCGAAATCTACTTTCACCAGGTGGGGTGCATTGTGCCGTTGACGACGCCTGTTTATCAAAACTAAACAATTGAAATGAAATGCTGGAATGTACCTTAATAGTTAATACCGAGTTGGTTTCTTCATCCCGATCGCTTGAAGCCACCTGGCTCGCTCAAGTGGGTCAGATGTTGTTTCATGGTGTGATACGGTGTTATTTAGAGATGGCCTACATTTGCTTACACCGCAAATGGGTACACATAAACTCATGCCTGAAATAGAACCTCAGTATTAGGACCTATGAATATTCACCTTTTCCATGTCAAAATGCTACAAATATAATATCGCGGCGTTTTTATTTTTCACATTCGGCACGCTAACCATTTTAATCTGCAAACAGTCCGAGTGTCATTGTATGTCAGTTTATGGGTCATGCGACACCACTGTGTCACATGTTGCTACAGTGTCACATAAAGTCACAATGTCACGCGACGTCACGAAGTCACGTGGCGCTCTGATGTCACGCGACACCGTGGCATATGACATCCTTATGGGCTTGTTACTTATAAGTCCATGCGGACGTGTAACGCTGAAACGTGTCGAACAGATTAACCTATCGGTTTTCTCATTGAATTCGGCTTTTAAAACACTCCGGTAACAATAGAAAGGTTACGACCTTCACAGACGTACACCTGATCGCCCACCACCATTATTATGTAACGAATAAATACAGCGCTGGTGCTAATATAGTGATAAGGAATATGCCAGGGCATACGATGAATGGACGTTCAACAAATATATCAAGTGAAAAAAAAAAAACAAAAAAAAAAACAAACGAGGAAACAACAACTATAGTGTGTTTATGGTGATACAGCCAGCGCGAAAAATGAAGACGCAATCTTTTGGACAAAATAACAGATACAATTTTAACATCGCCAAGTCTGTCATAGCGTCCCGTAACTCATCTATTAATATTGCCGGTGTTTTGATGCCTTCGGGACGTGGAACCCCGGTCAACTCAGAAGTGCCGAGACACCGCTGATTCCGTCAGGCTCAAATGAGAGACGCGAGCTTGTGTGGCTTGCATCGTGCGTAAAAAATCTTGTAGCCACGGCAGCCACGGGATGACGCTGCCGAAAGAGTCGTGATCAGAGCCGGTTATGAGGAAAAATTGGGTTAGGGGGATATTTATACAGCGTGAATTGGTCAGCCATTAAAGCTACGACGAGTCACACGCTGTAGATGAGCAATTTAGCCAGTGCAGTACAACCGCCGGTTATGAGGACAAGCTCCGGTTATCGTACAGGGGCCGTGGAGTGACAAGCATAGAAGCTTATATAGGGGGTATTCACTGGCGGCTATAGTTACATGTGTGCACGACTGATGATCGCGAGCGCGTGCCGATGGTAAGCTTCCACAGTTCTTTTGCAACGTGCATGTGACACCATCAAGATTGCCGGTCTTGGCAGCCTATTAATGTGAGCTCGTTCTGAGCACGCGCTCTAAACAGCGCTCTCAAATGTGGTGTCCAGTGAAAACCCTTATAGACACTTTACCCAAGTGCCAGCCGCCATTGCCGACCTCATCTTGTTTTACGGAGATACCGAGTCACCAAAACGGGCATTGACGAGCCTCCACAAAGGCATATGCTGAGGAGAAAGACACATTAGAATATAAAATGGAAATGATCTGGTCTACAACGGTAATGATGAAGTCAAGTAAACGGAATACGAAGAAACAAAAACTGAAGGTCGGTTATGGCGGCCCCCATGCACGGCTGCCTGAAAGCATCTATAAGAGACTCTGACTGAGCAGATCTTTGACGTTTGCGTCAGATCTGATCCCACCGCCCCACCACTTATCCTGAGGCCGTGGATTATTTGCCTCACTGTGCTGAAATCAAAGTAGGCTAGGCGGAAGTGAGCAGTCATAGCTGGGCCAAGTTTCATCAGTCGATTCATGATATGCCGGAGCCTGCCCCAATGCAACTAGCCTAATGCGACAGGATTCAGATGCTCCTTATGGTCATGCGACAAAAACAACACTTCTATAAAGGCTCTTACAGTTCACACGGGTGCCGAAAACTAGACAGATCTCGAGCTCACCTATTCTAAAAGCTGATAGAAAAACAAGAAAACTCAACGACTTCTTGTTTTATTTTCGAACTCAGAAGTCACGTTTCCTAATTTGCTATAACAAGGTGCCACCACGTGTGACTTGAACAAGAGCTACAGCGTCGCCGTGCGGATCATGCACAGGTGGCGTTTCTGCCAAAATGCAAAGAAGCAAAAAACACGCACACCATCACTTCCAGCACACTATGCCCTACCAGGCGATGAGCACACCTCCCCATCCAGTCCACCTTGAACTCCCTTGATAAAATTCACGCTTTCAAGTACCGCCAACCCTTATTGTGGAAACGCGCAAGAAACGTGCCACAAGCGGGTGCTCCGCGGCCATTTGCTTCCAAGGGCCGGCCGAGACACGGGCCTCGCGCACTGGCGCATTCGACGCTACTTGAAACGCATCGATGGGCGTATTGCCGTCCACCGGACGGCAATACGCGGGCAGTGCTCGCTCGGATGTGCATCGAACGATCACTGTGGGTGCAATAGTCGAGCTTCATTCACTGTATTAAACCCATCCAGAGCCTTAAAGTTTTATTGAGAAAAAAGAACAGTTTATTTCGCTCTTTCTTCAGCTTATTCGCTGGATTTTTGCTTTCAGTTATTCAAGAGGATCTTGTTTGTATGCCCTCTACCAGTCAATCAGAGTTGCTGTAATAGACTATAGGGTAAAAGGTCCTCTTATCTTTTCATACCTTTAGAGAGTGTCACAAACAACGGCAGTTTTCGGAGGCACTGGCGCGATTCTGTGTCTATCGAACGGAAGACGGATATAATTATAATGCAGTTAATGCAAATGTGCGAGCGAGCTGTGTTTGGAGATTCGTGTTCGTCCTTTGTCCCTTTTGTGCCCCTTCTCCAGGGATTTTTATTGTCGGACGGATATGATGCCTGCAGTATATCGTACATAGTCAAGCTTCTCTGACAATAAATCGTCGCACTTGGGATTTTTCTATTTATTGAGGTGTTCGGGTCGCAAAATATGTTCATCGTTGCACGCCTGCTACCTTGATGCTTTGTGACCTTGCCTTATTCCAACCGGTATCATAGTTAGGGGACGTTTGACTTGGAAGTTTTCTCTTTTGATAAAAAAATAGCTAATAAAAGAGGCATTTCTATACACAGAAACATGCAGGAGCGAAAATTCAGACTCCTTGCGTTTAACGGACAGGCCTTAGCATTGGGTGTTCTTGTTTTCTATATATATAAAAAAAAAAAAAAATACCAAGGAGTAATATCGTACGCAACTTTGGCTGCCTCTGTTTTACTCACTCTTTGAACGCGTTCGAACGCCGGCGTCTTGCGTTCGACGTTGTCGTTCGAAAGCGTCCCATGAGTGAGTAGAGACAGATGCGTCTAGCTTTGCGTCTCCCCGCTAATCACTCCAACCAGAGCTCGGTGTGCTGACGTCCCCTCGAGCTTTCCTCTCCTCCTCTCCCTCAGCATCCTACCAGCAAAACACTTTCGCAAAATCGGAACAGTAGCGGGTACCGTACAGTGTTATGCGTCTTATGTCAGCGTGGTATCCTCGGCCAGGAGTCTTGGAACGATTCCAAAAGGGCCGCGTGCTAACAACGAGACATCCTCGAGGCTTGCTAAGCTCCCAAGTTCTTTCACCCACTTTTCGCCAAACACCCAGGTAAAAATAAATAAATAAATAACTGCATAAAACACAGTAAAAAAAAAAAGCTGCACTTCGTACAAGGCAGAGTAAAAACAAAATAAGCTGCTGACAATTCAAGGTATTTAAAACAAAGTTGGAAACAGATAAATGAGGGGGGGGGGGGAGGGGGGGGGGGAGGACAAGGGAAAGGTGAAAGAGACAGCGAGTGCTTGAGTCAATAACCTAAAACAAAGCTCCGTCGAGTCTCCGTCATCAATAACAAACAGGCTGGCTGCTGCTGCCGTCTTTCAGCTCTCGGACTTTTAGGTCGTGTATTTTGGGGGGAGGAGGGGGGGAGAACCGTGTTTTCACTCCCGAAATCTCGGGCTTGAAAAGCGAATACACGAGCAGCAGTGGGGCGGGGCGTCAACGTGAGGAACCATCTGGTACTCGCCGACCACCTTCATCGAGCCAATACCTTTTTCATAACGAGGCCGCAGCGCTTCATTTTTGACGTCACCGAAAGAGGGCCAACGCGGAGCAGAGATTGGACGCGATGATGCGTTCTCGTTCCGCGGAGCCTCGTATTCAATTGGCGAGGACAAGAGACTTAGCCGACCGCTGAGGCAGCGCTCGGGCCCTACCTGAGCTGTGTGTGTGTCGGCCTTCTTAAGGTGACGTTAAAAATGAAGCCTCACGGCCTTGGTATGCGGAAGGTGTTGACCGAAGCTCGGGCTCTCACCCTTTCTCCGCGGTAGCTGGATAGGTTGCCCCCGTTTCTGTGATTCGCCGGATTTAGAATGTGTTTGTTTTAGAAGGCACAACTTTCACGAACACCAGGAAGAAAAACTTAAATGCGTTTTTCGTTTTTGCTTCTTGTACTCTTGTTGTGGATATCGTGGAAGGAAGAAGCGGCTTTACCTGGTGGCGATTTGCAGCGAGGGCTTACGGCTCGTAAAAAAGCTATCCGGCGCTTCTGTTTGCACCCCCGCTTGGGACTGAAACAAGGGGGCCTCAAGTGTAGATTATAACTCAGAATTTTTGTTTTCTTTTTTTAATGGACATGAATGGGCGTGAACCTGACTGAGGGCTCAGCTCTAAAACGACCAATCAGAGCACCTATAGCTCTTGACGTCACGAGATTTTATGCTCCAGACTGTCGAGTTAATCGTGAATCTACGAATAGTCACGTGAGAACATTGTAAATAAGCTTGTGCGGATTTTGAGTGGCTATCTTGTTTCCCGAAATTTCGGACTGAAGTTAAATGAGGATTGACTCGCTACTTGGATGTTTGGGTCGGGTTATAGTTTGATAACTGAAGGATTCAAATGAAATCTGCCGAGGGAGTATCTTAAGAATATTGTGTAACACCTGGGACCGTGGTGGAGAAAAAAAAAAAAGGATTTCAAGCAAAGAACAAAAGTATGCAGGTTAGGAAATACCATAACTTAAACCATGAGACAAGGAGATATTACACTTGTCGTCTTGTCCGTTATTTTATTTATTCTTGTCTCAGGGTTTAAATTATGAAACTTCCAAGACGCGAAAAAAGGCACAGGAGGGGAACGTCTCGCCAGGGTCAAGGGCGTTACATAATATGATTAAGCATCTCCAGCTCGCCTGCACACTCACTGTCTTTTCGAATTTTGCGTACCTTCGGCTGGTTGTCAGATAAAACTCTATGTAAGTTGTAGAAAAAATGATACCAGAGGATGAACATAAAAAAAGAGCAGAAAAATGACAGAGAAAACTCTTCTCGCAACTAATCTCACATTGGTTTTAACAGGCAAAGCAGCCATTTAGCTCGTCGAGAAAATTCTGTTGGATATATGTTGATCAAGGAAAGCTGCCTCTGTCCTTGCAAAAATTCGCGCTGTTCCATTATGAAGCGCAAGAAATTGGCAAATGAAACTCCGAAGATATATGAGTATTTCATTCAATTTTTACGAATAAATTAAAAATGATTCGTTACAAATTAAATAGTTGATTATTACAAACGTATTGTACACTTCTACTTTGCAGGTATGCTTGGAAGAGACCAATCAAGTAGGCAGTTTTGATTATGTCCGATGTGCAGTTTTTTCAGACAGACCTGCTTCTTAATAGCGCCGTCACTCAAAAATCTTTAAGATAATGTCTATTGTTCTTGCTCTTCTTGTGACGCGAGTATAGAGAGTCATCACCGCTTCTGCGAAACACTAGGGCAAAGTTAGCTGACCAAAAGCTTTTGTTTTCGAAGACTAAGAAAAAAAAAACACAAAAAAACAACAAATACGGGACGACGGAAAACAAAGCACAACAAAAAGAAGGAATCAACAAACTGAACTAAATAAAACAAGCGCGCAAGGCTCTTTCACGAAGGAGCAAGGAGAACGCGTGAGCAAACGGCAGCTTTCGGGAAAGCAGACTTAACACCGTCTGCTTTGCGAGGATTTACCGTCCGGAACGGCTTGCATGGTGTGCAGGAGCTAAGGCCAAAGACAACTAAACTGGTCGATATACACGGGGAACCTTTATTCTACCGCGGTTCTCTCGGTCAACGCCATCCCAGGCTGCCTCCCTCTGTGTTTGGAAATAAGCTTATCCGTTTCATTTACCTCTCGTCTTTTTGAGGTGCACTTCCTTTCTTTTTTACTTCTTTTTCTTCTTCTTTCTCATTCTTCCCACCTGTGTTCAGAAAGCCTGGATGTAAGAGAAGGAGCAACGCAAACTATAAAGAGAGTTTGCAATTTAATGGCGGACGCCTTCTGCGCAGATCGATCGCGAGTTCCCATGTGTCTTGTTTGTTGTCGCGGGCCGAGGACGAGGAGGAAAGCAGGCGGAAATTTGAAGACGCAAGCAGACGGTCAACACTTTCGTCTTCTCCACGCAGCTTGTACCGGAACCGCGGCCCATAAACCACGTGACCACGATCGGGAAGTTGGAAGCACTCTGTAATCTAGGCACACTTTCAGTGGATGGAAGGGATGGACGGATGATCGGATAGATGTGGCTGAGCCCTTTGAATCAGGCGGCGACTTGCGCCACCTGGACAATGTTTTTTTTTTCTTGACATATATTTAACATTGAGTTATATATCTAGAGATTTATTCCTAGAAGCTATATACGATCCGTACGACGGAGGCGCCTCTATGTGTCTCGTTGCCGAGGCCGCTCAATTTGTGGGTGCTTCGCCACTTGGCTTGATCCAGAGCCAAAAGACACGCGGGCCCCGTTGAAAAGCCCGGTTGTTTGAGCTGACAGGGGTGTGTTCGGGATGTATAGGCCCGACGAATGTGCGAGACGAAGTGGCTCCGGGATGATGCGCTACCTCCGTCGAGGCGGAGAGGCTACTTTTGGGGTTAGCCGCGCGGCAAGCAAGCGCCTCGCAAGGCGAACAGTCCCGCGAGGTCCGTTGTACGCGGTTCCGAGTGGCATTTCGCGCTTTGTCAGAGGAAAACGCGCTGAGGGATTCTCGTCTAAAGGCGTTATGTGAAGAGACGACGCATTGTTTTTCGGGTAGCCCAGTTCGGTGACTTTATCGCTTGTCGGTGAGCTTCCTAATATTCAGGTAGCAATCGGGCTCGAAACGACGCTTTCTTCTCCCATAAAACACAATTATGGAAGCTCCTATCTCATTGCTTTGGTCAAGTACTGACCATAAAACGTTTAAGAGCGTCTCAATAGCTGCTAGCAAAACGGGACAATATATTATTTTTTTGACGCAGTTTTAAATTATTTATTTAATACAAATTGTTGTCACGCCTAGGCACGTAAGATACACTTTAGATGTCAGGCCTGAAAGTTGTTGGTGCACTGCTACAAACGCATAATAGTGATTTTTTTTCTCTTAAGGCACGAGTTTTAATGTTGTTTCTTTGCTGTCTGAATCATGCGAAACACGATGGGAAGTCGTGTGCAATCATTTCGCGCATGTGCAATCATTTCGCGCATGTGCAATCATTTCGCGCATCTCACAATCATTTCGCGCATGAATAAAACTGTACGCATTACATAACAAGTGAATCTTCTCGTCAAAAATCCGCGAAGAGGCGTTTGTTGTGATTCATTACGAACATACTGAGAAAATATTGTCTTTTATTGGGTTGGGATACTCATTTCACGTTGCAGATAAGAATAGGATTTACTTTTAACATCTGTGAATATTTGGCGTGCCTAACCAAACCGACAAGATGCAGCTTTTGCATTCTTCCATTCGGTAGTATACGCGACACGCTAGTCTCAATAATTTTGGTGTAAGATGACATTAATTAGGCCGATATGATATATCTTTAGAAACGTTAATGCTTGTAATAGTCACGGAGGCGTTAATTATTAGTCGAACGATTATCGTAAGTGCGCACGTTTGTTTCAGGAACGTGTCCTTTAAACGTTTACAAATATAATTTTATATATATGACAGTCCATTTCCTGGCGTGTTGGTTATGATAAAACAAAAATATGTAATTAAGCTTAGGCCCGAGTTAACGAAAACAACTAACGGTTAAAAAGCAATACGTGAAATTTATAATTCGGGGATAAGAGAACAAGAGTATGTTTGCTAATTAGCTTACAGGCTCAGGACAGTTGGAATAAATAATGAGGAAGTAACCTAATAAGAATTTTAACGCGAATGAAGTCCGAAATGTTTTTATGCTTTGGTTTATTACTGTTTTTAACATTCGGTGTGTATAAACAATTGACACTTTAAATAACACTTCTATCTAATTCACTCGACCAGTCTCGCCAAATTTAACTCATGCGAAGTGAAGGGATGCATTGTAAAACTGAATCCACGTAGATCTCTAGAAAACCAAGGTCTCAAGAGAACATAAAAAGAAATAGGCGGGATTAACGAACAAAAAGTTAAATCGCAAGCGGGCTGGTGAATGTTTAACATAATTTAAGGGCACAGGGTAAGTCCTATGCACTCCATAAATTTTAGGTCATGTTGAGGAATATTTTTCTCTCTAATTAATAGGAGTATTTTTGTCATCTATATATAATGTTGTTCCAAATTTTGTGTTTTTTTTACGGAACTAAAATTTATAAAATCAGTTGAAAATTAAATTTTATACATTTTTTAGTAAATTTTAGCTCGCTTGGTGTATTATAAAATGTCTAGCACAAAAACTGTTAGGTGTATTTTTTAATTCTAGTTCAGAACTTTTCGACAGCTATGTAGGTGGCAGGAATAAAAAAAAAATCTGCGCTTTATATTGGGAGGCATAGGAAATAAAGGTACCTATGTACTGAAAAACACTGTTTCGAGATACTTGAGTTTAAAGAAAGAAGATAGGCAAATAACAAAATTATTATTGGCACCAACACCCTCACAGTCTTTTCTTCATTAGCCGCCAGCTTGGTAGTCATTGTTAGAGTCTTGTATTCGCTTCACGGTTTTTCGCCTTGCTTGCCGGGTCTCTTTTTATGAAGTCGTTCGGTCGGCAAAATATATTCGAGGGACGTCAACTTCCCTCAGCCACTTGATGATGTTCTACCCAGGGTTCAAGCAACAGGGCTTCAAAATGTTGGCTCGTGCGATGCTACCACAATAGAATGAAAAAATAGCATCGAATGTTGCTATTTTGTCGTTCAAAAACACAGGCGCTTGAAAGTACACATGTGGAAAAAACCTGGACAACCTCTTGCGATTATTTTGATTAAAACAAAAGCTTTGCAATAGTTGCAATGTCATTTTTAAGTTGTAGCTCATCCCAAACATGCTTTTCAATCTGGTGTTAATATTTTTTTTTTGTTAGAAAATGAATTGATATACAAGGAGCGCATCCCAAAAGGGGGTGTGGCTACCCGCTATTTGCTTTCGAAAAAAAAAAAAAGGTCTTCAGCCCGAAATATAACTTTCTAAGAAAAGTGTGACACTGGGAAATCCTTTAGCCTATACCCATATGACAAAACCAAGAGGCCAGGGAAAAGCGAAGGCGTAAAAACGCGCGTATTTTTATTATTATTATTATAAAATGACAGAAATTTTTTTCATGATTGCTGAAGGCCGCAAAGCGTGTAGCTGAATTATCGCACCGTTGACCTAATGTCCCTTTACGTTGACCGGCTGACTCAACTCAAGGCTACGTTGCACCGCAAAACTATAACATAAAAAGAACTCTCCTTTCCAGGTTCAAAACAAAGAATCTAGTATTTGAATGTTCATATATAGTTAATAAGGCGTGCTCAGCAGCCAATTAATGCCCTTTGCTCGTTTCCTGCAGCGCAATAACTTGTTTTCATCATTGTCTTTTCCCTCCCTAACGTTAATAAACCGAATAATCTTGCCTTAGTTTTCCTTTTTAAGCAATGGCAGTCGGCAAATAAATTCGAGAAATACGAGCTCTCCTCAACTCGGAGCCAGAACAAGTGGCCACGTGGCCTTGTGCCTATTCCATGCCGCCAACGTTAATCACAGCCACACGCTGGCGGTCGGCGAAGTAGAAAACGCGCGTTGAGCTCCAGGCATCGTTAGAGCTCGGCTATTCTCATCGCCGCGGTGGTTGGACACGAGCCGCTACCCGGGTGTCCGCCGAGGCATTGATTGTTACGAGCCGAAGTCGAGTGCTCACGCAGTTCTCGCGTCCAATCCATGAAGCACGCTCGACCGTCGTGAGGCGGGTGCTTTCGATCCCACAATTACGTCATCAAGTTTCGCAAAGGCAAGACTGAAAGAAATAGCCCCCTTTTATCCTCTCAATTTCACCGCGACCAAGAAGCTTCTGAACCAGTGGCGGTCCATGCGAGTATACACTCTCGCCAGACTAGGAGAAGTACGCCTCTGTAAAGTCACGAATATTCGAACCCAATATCGTTTCACGACCCGTTTAATGAGAGTTGAGTATAATTATACTCCTTCAGCACGTCTTTACATCGCGTTCTTCGCCGTCCTCTTGGTGCGTTAGGAAAAGGTCGTTCTGGCGGAGGGGTTAGACGGGACGTCGGTATTTCGTCTATTCAGACGTTATCAGTGCTGATAGACGGCGCGATTTGTTTTATCACATTAGATAAGATTTGAGATATGAGGCACTAATAGGTGACACTTTGACCAACACTTTTAAGCCGCAGACAGAATATGTAGACTGTATTTGCTTATAATGTATCAGAGGCATGATTGCGGCTTTGAAGCAACAAAGGCACGCTCTATAAAATGCCGGTGCAAGTATACTTTGCCACAGACCACGCGGGGGCCAACAGCCGCAATATTTAGAGCACAATGTATATTAAAAGAAAGAAACAAAAGGATTAACTTGGAAAACGCCGATGTCTCATAGACTACACTGATTGGAACTCCGCGCAGCCCGCGAGGAAATAAAACATACGCTGATGCTTCTTTTTTTTTTTTTTTTTTTAGAGCACATTTTTTAATATTACGAAATACCAATTTGTTTAAGCGGTGGCGCGAAGTAGATGTCGGCCAGAATTGCTTCATTTTTAAAGAAAGAATAGAACGAAGGTTTGTGTATTTTTCCAGCCCAGGCAATACACTGAACCGACCAAAGCGAATTCTGGTCTTTCATTATGTCAAGGATAAACACTTGTTTTTAAACCATCCGCTTAAAAAAAAGAAATATATATGTATATATATATATATAGATTTGGACTCTGGATGATTTTGGATGAAATGTAATACCAAATCAATAAGACCTTTTAGTGCGAAAGAAGTCGCAACATTGAAATAACAAAAAAAAAAAAAGGGGGGGGGGGAGGGGGGGGAGGTGTGTTGAAGCTTTCGTCGAGAGCCACGCGATTCGAACTGCTGGGGTAAACTAGGCTAGAAATCGGTTCCGGCAATGTATTGATCTGCCGCGATCGACTCGTTTCCAGAAGCTCAGAACCATTTTCGTCCTGTGAATGCAGCGGGGGACAGTCATGACTCCGAGTCATCGCAAAATAAACAAAAAAAAGTAACAAGCAAAAAAAATAAAAAAAGAAGAAAGTTTTCACTTGATCTTTTTTTAAGAAATATTATATTTATGTACTGCTTCGGAATACAGACATTCACAAAGAGCAGAGCATTATCAATGCCTCAATTTTATGCCTGGTAATAATTGTAGGAGCAAACAAACAAACAAAGAAACCAATGAACATAATGCGCTTTTTAGTGTAGCCTGTCCAGGATATATTACTATGGAAATGGTTGAGCCAACCAAAATGAAGTTGAGCGTTATTTACCACCCAATTAGAGAGTCAACAACCCTCATGCGCCTATGATACGTTTTACGAGAAGTGTATACGATAAAGTATTGCTTTTTCTTGAAATCTAGGATAAGATGTACAAGAGGACTGAAGTTCACAAGTGAAGACGAGCATATACAACCAACATTTCCCGAATTAAAAAAAAATACAAAAAGGAAAATTTACATTTTAGTTTGGTTTTCTAGATCTGGGAGATACGTTTTATAAGACATTACTGATAATTTTTAGTTATTCCAGAAAATCCGTTACATTCCAGTAGATAAAAAAATATGACAGTTCAGGAAACTTTCAAAGAGGGGAAGCAAATAACAATTAAACAGTTCAAAAAGCACGAACGAAAAACCAGTACAAAGATTGCACGAAGACGACAGGACAGTTCCTCGTGTCTTTGTCCTGGTTTCGTTCACGCTTTTTAAACCTTTTAATTAATATGAACCATTTAGCACAAACCCAAGTCTTAATTGCACGAGTATTAAATCAATGTACTTCGATTACCTTCTTTTCTAACTTGAGAAGCGTTTACTTGTATCCCTAAAGGCAATCATAGTTGATACTCTCAGCATCTTCGGCAATGTCGTACTAAATATATCACCTGCTCTCAACCGCGGTCTAAAAACCATACAAGAATCCGCGCGTTGTCACCACACTGCATGCGATGAATTAGCTTAGTTCTTGATCCAGGTTCAAAAATGCTCCACCTCGTTCTGGCATGGACACATAAACGCACACCAAACTTCTGCGGCCGCCGTGGCGTGACACTCAACTTCACCTACCGCACCGGCGTGTGTAGGTGAAGCTCTCATCTGGGGCAAGCGGTCAGCACGGCGGGACCGCTTCCCGTGGAAGTTCGATTACGCCTTGTACCACTTTCAGAAAAACAATTTGTGCTCATTCCATATTTGATGACTAAACAGTAGTGCTTTTTTTTTTGTTTGTTTTTCTCTATACAATTGAAGAAGGGGAAGCGTACGTGGGTTCGTGGTTGTGTTCGAGGCAGGAGAGTGGTCCGACGACTCGTTTCCTTCCTTCTATATGGCGTTATTTTATGGAAACATTTGTTCGCAGCTGGGGTTGCGTGGTAACTCGCAAACTAGGCGAAGCCCTATTTTTCGAAATTCTTGGCGGTAGGTCATCACCGAAAGGAATGTATCGCTTCTAAAGAATGGTCACAGGAAGCTTATAAAGACAATTGGATAACATTTGTGTTGGAACCGATTCAAATGGGGTGGAGGGTCATTCTGAGGTGTTCGTCTACTATGTTAGCAAGGACTGGTACTCTGCGTAACTTTTGTGTTAAAGAAAAAGAACAACCATATTTTTATTACTGTCACCGTAATAAATGTTAAGAAATGACAAAAAAAGATCGACGATAGTTTTTTTTTTTCTAATCTAAGCTTATATGCAGCCGAAATAATTTTCAAATATAAAGCGAACGTTGTCTTCAGTCATTTATTAACTGCATGCGCTATGAGATTGGCAAACTTCGTGCTTGCGGCAGTAATGATAAATTTAAAATACGACGTAACGCGAATGTTTCAATATTTATTTATTTATTTTTATTTATTTCTTTAAATACCTTACACACCCTAAAGAGGCATTATGTAAGAGGGGGGGGGGGTTACAAAGCAGAATAAATCGAAAGTACAGAGCACAAAAACAACAAAATCAAGCACACTTAAGTAGACATGCATCAAGGGCCCCAAAAAGTAGTTCAGTCTTGGCGAAAACGAACTTGATTACGTTGACACGTGGAATCAGTAAAACTTTGTAATTCATCCCGTTTGTGCATGAGGCTTCTTATGTTTGTAAATAAAACAGAAATTGATTTTTCAGAGATACGTAAAGCTGCTATGCATAGTTAATCAATTTCAGGCACAACAGTTTTGCTCACAGGATCGTAAGTGAAAGCGTTGTTACCAATGGAAAGTTTATTATAACGAAGCTCAAATCTTTCACTTTGAGCTTTCGCAAAAGTGAGCAGAATTCGTCTTGCTTCACGCACTGCTAAGAAAAAATCTTTATTTATGGAGTATCCCGTACCTTTTAACTTGCGGCCATCGTTAAGGATCAAATCCTTATGTTTTGTAGACAACATTCTTACTATTACTGGGTGGTTTTTGTTCGGACCAAAACGGCCCAATCTGTGGGCACGTTCAATCTAGCTTTGATCTAACACATGTTTAGGACCACTTGTTCGGTGATCGCCCACGTTTCACTATCTGTATCAGATAAACCATGAATAATCAAGTTGTTACGCCTTTGTCTATTTTCGGCATCTTCGCAACGAGCCTCAAGAACAGAAAGGCGTCCCCCGTCACACCAGATAACACTGTCGCAGATGTCACAATCTCTCCACGCAAATCTTTTAGTGATGAAGCACTAGCGGACGCTTGCGTTTCAATAACTTACAAAACAGTGTCGCTGGAGTTTTTTTTTTTTTTGGTGGATTTAGAGATATACACAACAACTAGAATAGCCGCCCCACACTATTATGTTGAGCGTTTTTATAGAACCATACTTACGTATTCTGTGTCCTTCAAAATGGTCTTTAAATATAATGAACTTAACGTTCCGATCAACATCAGTCTAATTTCCCAAAATGGTATTTCGTATTTGCTCTTGCCGACAACTTCAGTTACATTTCTTGTTTGACCCCTTACCATTTGTCCTCCCTATACTTCGTTTTATATAAACTTGGAAAGCAGCGCAAGTTACGGCACCAGCGAACCAATCGGAGCGTTGGAGCGAAGCACGTGACAAAGTTTACCTTCGGAATGCCCTGGTGTGAGGCGCTTCGCTCCGTCTCTATGATTTGCCTCACGAAGCACGTAGCGCTCGCCCTTTACCAAGTCGTGCCGATACCCCTGTTTTCCGGTCACTTAAAAGACATTCGGAACGAACTGTGTTTAAAAACTCAGCAAATCAGCTCGCGATCTCGACTCTGCACTTTCCCTCACCCTTGCGCTGGATCGCCTCTTTTAAAAGGAATTAGATCTGAAAGATTTTTGTTCTTGTTTTTAATGGAAAGATACCCTCTGAGAGGGTCACATTAAATGCCTTGAGAGTAAGCATCTTTAAAGATTTCAAGATCTCGGTTGTGCGAGTGCGAGCTGGTTCCCCGATCGTTTAAAGGAGCTTTTTCTGAAAGTACTTCGATGTCTCCGTCTGACGTGGGCAGAGTACATCAAGGTCACTTAAACCGCAATTAAAAATGCGAACAGGAGACCACCCGTATGTTCGTTCCGAAATGATCTCGGCACTCCTCCATGGCCAATGACTTCCAATTTGGGGCGGCAGTGCGAAGGTCTTTGCGCTTCAATCGTCCGAGCAAAGGTCACTCTGGCTTAACGCAGTGGCACGCCACAAACGGAGAAAATTAGAACGGGGCGGACGGAACGGCGACGTGCAAGGTGTGAAGAGGGAGGCGGCAGAGACGCCTCGATTAAAATGGTCGCATGACACGCCACGAGCAGAGCGTGAGCGCCGCGTACCAGCCGCGGGACGCCACTATTTCGATTTTGTGTTATTGTTGTTCAAACAAAGGGTGAAATATGGAAGGCGTCCTCGATGCACTCAGCCGCGCTCCTGCTATTGTTACCGTGCTTTTGAACCATGCGCGCACGCTCACCACTCATACATAGGCCTTTCGAAGTCCAACACGCGATTTGTTAAAGGCACCATGAAATAAATTTCAGGATGGAATAAATTATTTTAATATGAGATTTTATTAATTGCATACAGTTGAGTGGGTAAAACAAAATCTAGTACCGGAGCGTAGAAACCGGAAATAGTCCGCTGAAAATTTGAAAGTAGAGCGAACCATTTCTTGCCTCCTTTCCTTCGAAAGCTATGCGCCTTTTCATTGCGATGCAACGTAGTAATTGTGTTGCATGTATGTTTAGACAGTCATAAGTTTGTCTGCCTCAATGGACAACTTGTGTCCAAGCTGTAGATGATACATTTTGCCAGTGCAGTACAACCCTCTAGCCTGGGGTTTTAACGTGCTCCTGCGGTAGTGATACACGACCACACGCAGGTACGATTCTTATCTAGATCTAAAAGGACAGGTGTGGGGAGTGAACCCAGGATCTCTGGGTAGGGTGCACTAGAACTGGGAGGTGTGCCGACCTAATCGGCCTCTCCACAGGAGCTGGCTGTCGTGAGGTCCAATTCTGCCGCAGGGGCCTGGAGTGGCGCTACGTGTCCCAGCGGGGCCAAGAGGCCGGTCGGGCAGCGTTTAGCGAGGCTAGCTCGGGGCATGTTGGTGCGACTATTTCTTCTTGTTTCTCGATGTGTCTGAAGTGAGACAACATTGTGGGGCTGCTTGTTGTGCCGAAAAGACAAGGGACTCACTACGGTGTCAAATACTGTGAAGAAAAAGACAGAGTGGTGGTGTTTTGGGCAGGGGTTCAACATGGGTTGCGAGACATGCAAAGAGAAACACTCCTTGCTTTGGACGCCGAGCAACGCCTCTCTGATCACGGAATGGGATCGTCTAACCCCAAGAAAAAATTCCACTGCGTCACGTGATTGCAGTTAAAAAAATAGCGCAGAGAAAAAACAACAACAACAACAGAAGTCTAAGAAGAATATGCGACCTTTGTGACATGTCAGAGAAAACAAATTTTACAAGTGGGATTGCTCTTCAATACTGACAGCAGTTGGCGTTGCTCTATTTATGTTGCCAGAAAACAACGTCGTAAGAGCACCCAGCAAAAGACCGTCACCCCCACCATGACGGTTACCTACATCAAGAAAGACCTCCCCGCTACGCAAGCAGATATAGCGCGCATCAATTCTCATAAAAAACAAAAAGTTGAAGTCTCCCGATAGAAGACGTCAAGTTCCTACAGCCCCCCCCCGCCTCTGACTTTATAATCGAACAGCATCTTTAGGTCGCAAACTGCATGCATTCGCTGGCCTCCCCCACTTCACTCTTATGAACGACACCACAACCCTCTAAATAAGGCGCAACTAAAAAAAGCAAACACGTCCCCAGATCTCGTGTGGATGCTGGGCCCCCTCCTGGCGACATGGGAAAACATGGCTGACAGCGTTGGGAGCACCCACCACATCCTCAAAATTTGCCTAAGTATAGGCAAGCATCCTCGGCCTCCGAAACGGAACCGTAACACCATACGCATCACGAACTGGCATCAATCCCGGGCAGAACTCGAGGACACGGAAACGAGCCACCTTCGCACCGATGAGTGGAGTTCCCATATTGTAAATACGATTAATAAACTGTGGTCGGTTTGCCTTGCTGCATACCCGACCCGGAGGAATAACACGGAGCCAACGGTTTCAACAACAAGAAACTACATTTAATGGGACATGGACGAGACGATTAACATGGTTACCAGTTTCTGGACCCCTTCCAGAAAGTTTGAAATAACGGATCTGAGGTGGGCACACAATCTTCTCCCCCCTCTCTTGAAAAAGGGGCAGATCCGTGGAAGTAGAAAACTACCCCCAAAATGCGAAAGAGGCCAAGGAGACAAAAAAAAAAAGTTCCTCTCTCTTTGGTGTCACCGACGTCGCAGGTTATACCGCCGCCTTGGTGGAGACAAGGGGGTTTCCGGAACGGGACTGCCGTCAGTGTCGTTCCGGTCCTGCGAGGAACCTTCGTCTTCTGCTTGGAAAAATCGTTTAAGGTCGGTGACATGAACAGGTCCGGTTTCCTCACTAGACTCACAGTTAACTAGTTTGTAAGTGAGTGGCGAGCACTTTTCACGCACGCGAAACGGACCTTCCCACCTGTTGGCGAGGGAGGCTGCGAAGCCTCGAGCGGCGTCACTCAGTGGGTGAGTACGCCGGAGTACAAAATCTCCCACCTCGAACTGCAAGTCACGTCGCCCCCGGTTGTACTGTTCAGCCTGCTGTACCCGGGCGACGTCGAGATTTTCTCTGGCCTCTCGAAGGTTATCGGAGAAGCGCTTTCGCAGGTCCTCTGCGAACTTCACGTAGGGGCGAGGCCTTCCTCCAGACTCTGTAGAAAGGAGGCTGTTAGAAAGCGGGAATGCGAGCTCCTTGCCGAAATTTAATTGGGCAGGAGTGAGACCCGTTGACCGATTAGTGGTTGTACGGGTCGCGAATGCCAGCTCGGGCAGTTTCGCGTCCCAGTCCTTGTGGCGCTCTGTGTAGGCCACTAGCATCATCTTAAGGTTTCGATTTACCCTTTCCGTGATGTTTGCTTGCGGGTGGTACGGGGAAGTTCTTTTGTGTTTGATTCCCAGTACCGCGCATGCGTCCACAAACACCTTACTCGTGAAATAGGAGGCATTATCGCTTACAAGCTGTGCAGGAAAGCCAAACCTAGCGAATGTTTCGAGTAGACACTCCCAGATTTTTTGCGAATCTAGCTTCCGCAATGGAAATAACTCAACCCACTTCGTGAAGTGGTCGGTTACCACGAACAAGTACTGATTGCCCCGGGTACTACGTGGGAAGGGGCCCATGACGTCACAGCAACAAATCTGCCAAGGGCTCTGACTCGCGATTGGTTGCATGAGACCGGGGGGCTGGCCACCACGTGGTTTTGCCTTCTGGCACACCGAGCAGCTACGAGCGTATCGGAGCACATCCTGCCTCATGCCTGGCCAGGTAGCAATTTGGGATAACTTTTCGTAGGTCTTGCTCCCACTGCTGTGTCCTGCCAAGGCAGAGTCATGCATGTATCGGATGAAAAGCTTACGTAGCTTGCGGGGTATCACGGTCCGGAATGCCGAGCCATCCGGATCGTCGTCGGCCTGGGGGATGTAGCGCAGCAGGAGACCGTCGTCGCTCATCAAGTAGGAGTCGAACTCCTCGTCACTTGGGCGGTCGACTGGACCTCTTTCTGCCAGCCAAGCGGACACGCGTTGGCAGAGTCCGTCATCCAGCTGCGCCTTGCGAAGCTCCTCGCGGCTCACCAATGTACCCCACCGTGAATCTGGGGATCCTCGTGTCGTGGCCGCGACGGTCACCAAGCCATGGGTATCCTGCGAGTGTTCCTCAGGAAGTGGAGCACGAGAAAGCGCATCAGCAACTTTGTTAGTTGACCCCGGGCGGTACACAATGGAGTAGTCGTACTGTTGTAGCGTAAGCGCCCAACGAGCAAGACGTCCAGCTGGATTCTTAAGTCCCCTTAGCCATGATAGCGCTAAGTGATCAGATTGAATCTGGAACGTTGCGCCATCTAGGTACATATCGAAGCGCTTCAAAGCATGAATAATGGCGAGACATTCACGTTCTGCGACACTGTAGTTGCGCTCGGCTGAAGTTAGCGTGTGGCTCGTGAAAGCGACTGGCCGAAGCGCACCGCCATACTCCTGCAGCAATACAGCACCCAGGCCACAGTCGCTTGCATCTGTCTGCAGAACGAACGGCTTGTTCAAGTCTGGGAGCTGTAAACAAGCGTTGTCAGTCACGGCTTTTGAAAGGGCTGCGAATGCGCATTGTTGTTGTTCGGCCCAACACCACTTGACGCCTTTTTTTAGGAGGTGATTGAGCGGTTGCGATATCTCGGAACAGTGTGGAATGAAATCCCTGTAGAACGCAATCATTCCGAGGTATCTTTGTAGGCTCTTTACGTCATGTGGGTATGGGTATTCCGTTAGCGCGCGCAACTTATCTTCGTTGGGGCGGAGCGTGCCGTTATCCACAACGAATCCAAGGAGGTTAATCTTGGGCGTGGCTAACTGAACCTTTCCGGGATGAATCGTGAGCCCAGCATTACGCATTCGCTCAAGTACAATGCGAAGGTGCTCGACATGCTCTTCGATAGTTCTCGAGAAAACAACCACGTCATCCATGTATGCCATGGCAAATTCGTACTTCGAGTTCCCAAGTACAACATCCATCAGGCGTTGAAAACTGGCTGGAGAGTTAGACAAGCCAAACGGCAGTCGGGTGAACTCGAACAACCCTCTGTGGCAGATGAAAGCCGTTTTTGGAACGTCTGATGGGTGAATCTCTATCTGAAGGAACCCGCGACTGCAATCCAGCGTTGTAAACACGGTCGCGTTACCGAGCGCGTACATCACGGAGGAAATGCTGGGGAAAGGGTAGCTGTCTCGTACGGACACATCGTTAAGCCGCCTGTAATCCACACAGAGTCTGGCTGTTCCGTCTTTTTTCGGGGCGAGAACAACGGGGAATGCCCAGGGGCTCTTCGACTCACGTACTGAACCGGTGTTGATCATTTCCTCGAGCGCCGCATCAAGGAGTGCCCTTTTGTGGACGCTGATCGGTCGAGGGTTGCACCTCCGAGGCGCCGCGTCACCGGTTTCAATGCGGTGCAGCAGAATGTCAGTCTTTCCAGGTGTTTCCGTGAACATCGGTGAGAAAGACTCCAGGACGGCTTGCAGCTCCTGCTTCTGCTGGCTGCTTGCGGGGCACTTTCGCAACGATTCTCGAACGCCGGCAGGCAAGACGTCTGGCACCGTGGTGAAGTGGGCTGCAGTAGTCGAGTTAGGGATGCAGTCCTCCCTTTTGGTAAATGGAGTCAGCTCCGGTTGTTGTCCCAGCCGGTATCCACCACCAGAAAAGTCGAGTGTCATGCTTTCGCCTGTAATGAAATCTTGGCCCAAGATCACGGGTACCACAAGTCCTGGCATATAAAGAAATCGCTGACGCCGCTTCTTTCCATTAAACCGAATCTGCAGCCTCACGGCTCCTCCAGCTGTTATCGCTGTACCAGAAGCTAGCTGCAAACGGGTTTCGCACTCCCGGAGGCTTATCTTTTTTGCTTTGCAGAGTTCGAAAACGAAATCCCCTATGAGCGAGATAGCGGCCCCGGAATCCAAAAGTGCGGCAATGGAAAAATCGAGCAGTGAAATCGTCATGCGCGGTTCAATGATATTAGGCTCGGGCTGGATTCGACATACCGATGGAATCTGTGCCACGGCCTCACTGCTCCCAGGGACTGCAACGGCCGTCGGCGAGTGGCTGTCTGGTTTCAGCGTCGCCGGCCGTAGTAGTTTCCCTGGTTCTGGTTCCGGCCCTTTGCCGCCGTCTCGTGCCACCTCTTGTTTGTAGTGTCCGGAAGTCTTGGACACTGGTTTCGGTGATGGCCGGGCTGCTCGCAGTGGTAGCAGCAGTCCGACGACAGTTGCCTGCTTAGGTCACCCGCACCGAGGTGCCCGTCGGACTGCCTCCAGTGATCGGATAAGGAACCACTATGGGAGGGCCTCCACCAGGCTTGCGACTGGCTGTTGTGAGGAGGGCTTGTTCCGTTGCGGCGGGGGTCAATGCTGCTGGGCTGCGGGTTTGCGACCGCACCGTGCCAGTTTTCGCCAGCACTTGCAGGAGCAGACTGATGAAGATGGTTCGCTTGGGTGGTGATCTCCGTTGGGCCCCAGCTTGCGATAGGGCACGGCCAACGACCTCCCACCTGTCGTGGCGACCCCCGCCCGAAACCCTCACGGGCCTCGCTGTGACCTCCGGGGACCTCTCGGGGAGAGTTAGGCGAACACACGCTTATCCCGCATGGGAGTTCGCCATGCATGCCACGCCAACTCTCCTGGTTGACGTGGTGGGGAAGGGAGGTCTCGTTCGGACAGTCCACTTGCGTGGAGGCCTCGGGGCCCCGCCATGCGCATGCCGGCTCGAGCGCGTACTTGGCTGGTGGCGGCGGCACGTAGTTCCGCTCGGCATGAAGAGCTTCCTCGATGAGGCGGGCGCCCCGGGCTAGCTCTTCAAGGGTCTCAAAGGTGCGGTTGATCAGGTAGACGTGGTACCTGGGGTGACACTGTCTTCTGACCCGAGCTACTCTGTCCGACTCCGGTGACTTCGGGTCCGCCCTCTTGAAGAGCTCTTGCATGACCCGAACGTACCAGACCAGACTTTCATCCGGGTGCTGCGTCCTTGCCTCGAGCTCTCGGAGAATCTGCGTCGCGTAGCCTGCAGGCAGGAACTCTTCGCGAAGCCTTGTCTGGAAGTCCGCCAGGCTGGCGAAGGGGGCCTGTGACCCCAACCAGCACCTGGCGCTGGCTTGTAACGCCAGCGGGACAATCCGGTCCACGATGAAGGCTTCTGAGGCACCGGAGGCAAGGTGGTACGTCTGCAGCTCGCCCAGGAAGTCTGCCACGGACTTGACGTCGTCGTACCCCATGTAGACCGGAACAGTCAAGTGTGGCCTGGGCTCTCGCGGTGGGGTCTCCTGCTGGCCAGGCGTGTGGGCCAGGCGCTGCATCACGGAGTCGCACATCTCCGTGACCTTCGTGAGCAGGTTCATTTGTGCTGCTGCGGCCATCGCGGCTTCCTGCTCCCGCGTGAGCATTCCTGCAAGCACAAAAAAAAGAAACGCCCCCAAAAACCCAACACAAGCGCGCAAAACGATTGCCGCGTTCACAAAGACACGGTCACAAACACGCCAATACAACAAACGTGGACGTGACGGAAGCACGAAACAACGATAGGAAACACGGGGAATATGAAAAAGGCTTACCGAAAGAAGAAACCAAGCCCCGTGAAATTCCTGCGAGTGGGTAGCATACCACGGTTGGGCGCCATTGTGGTCGGTTTGCCTTGCTGCATACCCGACCCGGAGGAATAACACGGAGCCAACGGTTTCAACAACAAGAAACTACATTTAATGGGACATGGACGAGACGATTAACATGGTTACCAGCGGCGCCTGAGTCCAGGCAGTGACTCCCCGTGCGCCGCCTCTGATCTGCCTTATCAAGGCGGCGCATCCGATGTGCGCGTGGCTGGCGTGACGTCGCCGCCACGCGGGAAAAGTTCGGCTTGAGCCTCGCAGTCGGGCAACTTGGCTTGGGAGCCGCCAGGGTGCCCACAAAACATACCAGGCACATCACTCGCACCGAGGGCCACCCACAACTGGATTATCACCTTCTCACACTCTGGACCAAACGACGCAGCCTGATCAAATGATAGCACCGGAATAAACAAAACCGCAACCGGTGTTGTACGGAACGGCGTTCCAAGGAACGGCGTTCCTGGAACGCGTTCCTTTTAGGAGGAACGAAGGAACGCCACCGTTCCAATTTGCATCGGTGGAACTGGAACGGGAACTCGTTACATTTTTACTGGAACGGAAAAAGGAACGGCGTTCCTTTTTTTCGTGCAGTGTTTTTTTTTATTTCTACGAGGGAAGTTTCAAAAATATAAAAACAATATCTTTACCGAGAGCAGAATCTCGCTAACGTCTTGGTTAATTATCTTAGGGTTTATTTTGTGTTATCCTCGTTCAGTAACAGTCGGGTGCAGGGAAGCTAGTGAATAATGCTTCTTTTTTCAATGCCCAAGACTGCAGTACAAAAGAGCAAAACCTTTAGTCAAAGGAAAAGACAGAAAAAAGACGTTTCAAACTGGGCTAATTTCTTTGCTTCCACGATTCCTCATATATCTAGAAATATAAAGCAGACTATAGCCATCATGGAGGTTTCACAGAGACCTAGAGTTTCAACAAAATAAAATGTTACCAGACATCGAACGCACCCTTGAATCCCGAACAATGATCACTTATTTATAAGGTACAAAAAAATAACCTTCATTCGTGTTCCCCTAGTCCCACACCTTCAAACTGAACGACTAATTCAACCTTCATGAAGAAGGAGATGTAGTTTTCAAGGCTGACCTTCCGAAGTCGTAACCTTTTCTTCCATTCATCGTTTTGCGGACATCAACATCGAGAAGCAACTGTTTTAAAGTTCGCAGCGCAATGTAGGGTAACAGTATATATTGCTCGTTTGCTTCCGCCCACCACAAACATGAATACGGTTGAAAGCTAAGTTCTTTTTTTTTTTAAATATGAATACATTAACAAATGAAACCCTGCGTTGCTTGCTTTCTTCTCCTGGTGCCCTTCCATCACGGCATTCAAATTCGTATCTTGCCATTTGATGGGATAGATCTAAAAAAAAAATATATATATTTGTTCTATGTAATTAAATATAGTAACAAGACGGTAAGTTGGGCTAGTTGGTTGAACATCGTCAAACGTGAAAACAGCGCAAAAAATTGAACAAAGGACAAGTGAAAGAAGTGCACGGAAAACAGTGCTTTGTCCGTGCACTTCTTACACTTGTCCTTTGTTCAATTTTTTGCGCTGTTTTCACGTTTAAATATAGTAATAAGCAAATGTAACGTATATGTAACGATACGTTCCATTTTTCGAACTGTAACGGGAACGAGTTCCTTTTTCACATATGGAACTTGTAACGGGAACCCGTTCCAGAAATCAGAAGGAACGAGGAACGAGCTTTCGTTCCTTTTTTTGAGGAACGTGTGCAACACTGACCGCAACCTAGAGGCTGGCATCTAAGAGCTGACACAGAGAGGTCAGGAATACGCTGAGAAGCTGGACACAGAAAGGTGGCTTCAGATCTGTGACAATCTCAATGGACTACTTCACACGGCCGGTGTCTGGCAACGCTTCCGGACACTACTCTTACAAAACAAACCTGTGACACGCTTCAGAAGCTGCAACTCACCCGGGACATCTCCACTGACGATCTGATCGAGGAGGTTCGGAAACATACTTTCCTCCCCCCCCCCCCCCCCCCCCAACCTCTCGACGTCGATCGACTATCCAAACCCACAACTTACAGATAAGACGCCGGCATCAATTCGAATTTTTACACATGCGGAGTTCTCTACAGCCCTTATGCACCGGAATTGGAACACAGCACCGGGACCGGAAAAAATAACATATGACATGCTCCGCAACCTGGCCAGCAAGAAGCAAGATGAATTACTCGACCACATTACCCAGGTATGGACCACAGGGGAGATCACACCGGCATGGAAAGAAGCTCATTTGGTCCTTCTTCCCAAACCTGGCAAACCTCCGAATACACCTGCCAACCTCCGGCCTATTTCCATGATATTGTGCGTTAAAAAAATAACAAAAATTTGGTCCTTACCCGCTAAGAATGGCACATAGAAAACACTCAAAAGCTCGCCCCAACACTCATCAAATTCCGCAAGCATGCCAGCACACTAGACGTCGCAAAACGTATCTGGGAGGAGTTCTTCCTCACCCCCAGCACTGCACAACTCCGAACAATAAGAAAAGTAGATAGCAAGAAAGCCTTTGACTATATCCCTCACGAGGCAATCCTCCCCAACCTCCGAGAAGCACAACCTGGCTTTAGCATGTTCCCCTACATCCAAAACTTCATCTCGCAACGAACAATCCGCTTCATTGACCCTGACGGCCTACTTTCCAAGCCTTATCCCCTCACCAGAGGTACGCCGCAAGGCTCAATTCTTTCTTTCACCCTGTTCTTCTTGGTTATAAAGAATCTCCCTTTCAAGCTACCAGAAGTCCAACACCTCAGTCATGAATTTACGCGGACGGCATCACCCTTTGGAGCACAACAGACAGCCCAGGCGCGCAAGAAGAGATTATTCAAAACAGGCTGAACATTATTCATGAAAACGCGCAGTCCATCGGCCTCCTGTGTGCACCAAAGAAATCGGAGGTCACGGGCGTCCTCATCCAGAACAACCAGAAGACAAACACTAAAACACAGGTCTTATAACACTACAAGGCAACGGGAAACCCATTCCCCGCAAGTTCCACATTCGCATACTCGGATTCATCCGGCAGCAATACGGCCGCAGTAGGGAGTGCACTACCAACATAGTGAACATGCTTACTCGAGTCATTCGTCCCAAACACGGCCTCAAAAGATTCATGAGCTGCGAAAGCTCGTCGAAGCCACCGTATACGCCCCAATCATGTACGCATACCCATATGTACACCTCACCAAAACGCAAATCGGGAAAATAGAAACGGCGCTACGCAGATGTCTCCGAACCGAACCGGGGGTCCCCATCGACTCACCCAACTTTTCTGTCGCAGATTTCGCTCTCCACAATACGTTAGAAGAGAAACCGACAGCCCACCACGAGGCCCAGCATCATCGCCTCACCACATCAGAAAAAGGCAGGGCCATCCTCCTAGTAAATCTCGGCTATCCCCAAAGAACACCTCCCCTCATTTCCCAAAGCCCTCCTCCCTGGGACAGTACACCCCGTATTACCGTACAACCCACACCTCAAGCATATGGAGGTCACAGCCAACCAAGACCACCGGCAGGCCCGGGCTAACCACCTGAGGGAGCCCTCGCATGACACGTATTACACCGACGCCAGGCACACGGAAGACATCACAACGACTGCATTGGCCGGATCAAAAGGTCAGGCCGTGAAACTTTACAGAAACGTTCCCACTCATTCCGCTGCGGAGCAG
Source organism: Ixodes scapularis (assembly GCF_016920785.2). Classification (NCBI taxonomy): domain Eukaryota; kingdom Metazoa; phylum Arthropoda; class Arachnida; order Ixodida; family Ixodidae; genus Ixodes; species Ixodes scapularis. Next base: position 22,590,466 of record NW_024609868.1, read on the forward strand.
CCAGAAATAACAGAAGCCAACCTTCTGCATCAACACACCACACACATGATCACAATACGTACAGACAGTCAGAGCGCGCTACGTGCCCTCGCCGACAACAACATACCCGATTACCTCCAGGGCCCCCTCAGCACACAGATGCGCCAGCACCTCCAACTCCGCGTCTTCCTGAACGAGCGCATGCCCTCGTTCGGGATACACAGCCACCGAGCAACATTGCAATCTGGCCCTAAATCTATGACCCCAAAGAGGTGCGCGCCAATCACCGCAAGACGCGAAGAACAATTAAGGCTCCGGGTCAGGCGCACGGACCGCTGTCAGCTTCCGTCACCATACTACGCACTCTCACGACGGGACGCCCCTTACATTCGACAAGCTTAAAGACGCTAATTACCTTGGGACGTGTTCCACAACTGCAATCACAAACGTCCAGGACGCACACACTGACAAGTGTGTAGAGCTTACCCGGACAACGGACATGACTATGGGACATGCCCCAAAGCCACACAATCCCGCTATTTTCTCCTACCCATCCTCCACCATACCCCACACCTGGCGGAGTTGGACCGCCCCACTTAAGAAACTCCAAACCACATAATGGCCACTCCTCGTCACCCCAATTCATGGAATTCTTGAACCCAAGCAGAGAGAACCGTTATTGACACCAAGCCAGGAAGGAGCTCGCTGCCACGAGCACCCCCGAAGACGCCACTACATAAACAAAAGCAGGACTCGGACTTGAGTTGTACGAACACAGTACTTTGTTGTCTTTCTCTCTCCCAAACAGTCTTTGCGATTTGAATATAAGCTTCTACCGCTCGCGAAAAACACGCTTTTTCAGAGGGGTGTGAGATAGGATGGAAAGTATTGGTTTTCACATTTTCACGCTGAATAAAGCATCTCTGCTGCTACCGCCAGGCCTTTGTCATCCGTTGGATGGCCGCAATAAATCCCTCGAAGGGTTTGCGTTTGTCTTGCAAGTAGGTGCTTTACCACCCCACAGCGCCCCCACCGGCGTGCCCTCGTCAATCGAGACACAATAACAACCGCCAAAAAGTGTTAAAAAAAAAGTATTAGAGTTTTTTTTTTTTTTTTTTCGACCGCAAAAATAAAGTATGCATGGACTAACGCTCATTCTCTTTCGAAAGAAAGTGCTAGAACCAGATGCCAAAGTTTCAGCACGAACCGATATTTTATTCAAAAGTTAAAAGTGATTTTCTGAAAATTTTTATGGGAAAATTGGGTCAATTTTTGGCCCGTTTTCGGTTTCTGGCGCGATAGAGCTTCATGCATTCGAGAGCTCCGTAGGCCAGCATTTTGCCATCGACCATTTCAGATAATCATTTACAAATTTTGAATAAAATATTGGTTCGGGCTGAAACTTTTGCACCTGGTTCGGACCTCTAGCGCTATCTTCGAGTGGAGAATGCGGTTTCAGCGATGCGTAGTTTACTTTTGCGGTGAAAACAACCCTGTAAAATTTTTTTTCATGGACTATCTCTACACCGTTTCAATTTTTACAAGTCCTCAGCCCAGCGTGCGATTTCCTCAGACCAGCCCGCGCATGTACGTCGCTTCCGAAAGCAAGAAAATCACGCGTCATACGCACGAACACTGAAATTGGAACCGGTCAGGAGCCCTTGTTTGGAAAGGTCTATACGCCGGCTCACCTTAAATACCCTTAAACCATGAAGTTCTTTTTCAACTTCTTCCTTCTTAGCTTTAATCCTCAACTCAAAAGCGAAATGAGATATCACGTGGTCGTGACTTGCTTGGGCACCTGATGCGAGGACTATACTCCGTGTCACCTTATGCTGTACCGCAGCGAAAAGCTAGGATCGGTGTGTTTCTGTTGTAGGTTTGTGGGCTTGGATTGTACGCAATGTGTCCGTTTCAACGATCTCTTTAGAAATGAGCTTCGATCACAGATGATGAAATAGGTACGAGGAATGATGTAAAATCCACGCCCTCCCTTTTTAATAGCGCTTTTCATAATCATTGTCGCTTAAAGCCGAATTTGTGGTCGCGACACTGCTGCAAGTATTGCTAGAAATCGCTAAGACTTCACGACATGAAGTTGTAATAACGTTATCCGAACTTGTTTTTCCCCCTATGAGTTTCAATAGCTAATGTAAAATTAATTCTGTGCGTGTTTGTAATTGGCATTGCCGGATGTATTTCATCATGCATTGGTTGCCATTTTAGTTATTCGGTTCTAGAGAACATAAAGCACCCGGTCTCTAAATATACGTATACAGTCTTCTACTGTTCCCTGGAGAACAACACTGGGAACATACGCTTCGTGTATAGCGCCGTGTTGACAAGATTCGCAGCTTTATGTTGGTCGGCGGTGCGCTTTGATGCACGTTTTACTTTCTTCTGTTAAAGGCCGATCTTTCCCGAGGAGAAGCCAGATGCGTTCCTATTTTAAAGAAAGGTTGTCTAGGACAGCGATGGGCCGGTGATGAAGATAAATATAGTTGAAGCTCATATGCGCTCTTATTACATGCTGCAAAAATGTAATCCTGTGTTTTTCTGCGACAACCAAATCTCATCAAAATACGTCGTGTTATTTTTCATACGCGCATGCTCTCACACACGCAGTCAAACATCGAGGAAAAAAAAACGCAGTTATTGTTTACATTGCTTTAGTCGTACAGTTCTCGACTCAAAATGGCGAGAACGTTGAAACGTTATAGAGCAGATGACGGTGTCGGTACTTTAGTGGCAGCGTCCTTATAAGTGCTAGTGTTACGCACGTTCCTTCGAAAGAGAAACAGAAGCTCGTTCCCCGTTTATTTTCAATCTTGGATCGAGTTCTCGTTACAAGTTCCAGTGGTTCGATAGGGACATGTTCCCTTTACCTTTCAAAGATTGGAGGGCGCCGTTGCATTAACGTTACATTGGTGTATTTTTATAAAATATAGTGCGGGATAATCCGTACATAAAACAAAGCGAGCGAGTGAAAATATCAGCATCGAACCACGTGTCGAGTCGTTACGATCACATTTGCTTTTGTTCTTTGCGTTCGGCTATCTCACGGACGCTTAACCGTCGCTTGAATTCGGAGGTTGAAATAGTAGATAAAAAAAAAAGTTTACTAAATTTGTATAAAATTTCAGAAAAACTTAAATAAAATAAAACGTCGATCCTTTTTCTGTCTTTTTTTAATGCAATGAGTTTTTGTGTTATTTCCACCGATGCAAGACGGAACGGCAGTGTTCCTGCGTTTCTCCTAAAAGGAACGCGTTCAAGGAACTTCCTTCCTTGAAACGCCGTTCTGTAGAACACTGATAAATACTACAGACGAAGCTTTTAATAGCATTGATAAGCAAATAATAGCCTGAACGCAACCAGGTTAACCTAACTTAGCACTAATTCCTGTATTTTGTGTATTAGTAAAAACAAAATGTACGAAATGTCTCTCCTCCAAGATAGCCTTGTACTGCGACTGACGTTATTGACGATGATGATTTTATCCTGAAACAGGGGCAGAAGTAGGAAAAATGTCTGCCACAGTCTCCAGTTAAAATCATCATGGTAAACTTCCACCGGCTCGCCTGCTCAGTGACAAATTTCTTTGCCGTTATTGGCCGGTTTCGCAACGGGTCGCCGGGTGTTTCCTGTAGGGTCGCCGCGTCTGGAAATTTCTCCGCTAAATTTAGCGGTCCCGTGACATCACAATCTCGCGTGGAACCACGACGTCACTGACGTTTCACGTCACGCGACAATGTGAGGTCACACGTCACATGGTGTGTAGTCTATGTGTAGCAGAAATCGCAGGGCCCGGCTGTCCCCGCAGTTTGTTTGGAGGACGCGGCAAGGAATCGAAAACCTTTTTTTCAAAGCATGACGACGCTCGGTGACACATCGTTCTGCTTCCAGAACACCTCCATAATCGCGTCCGGTTATGTCACAACTGCAAAACCTCGTCAAAAAGAAAGAAAAGAAACGAAATTTAGTTGCCGCGCGAAAGCCCACCTGGCGTTACAAGACAGCTTGCACCCTTGGCGCGTTGACAGCGAAAGAAGTGGGGGTGGGGGGGAGGGGGGGGGGGGGGGACCGGATGGTTTCCGTGCCGTTGGCACCGCTGCCGCCGCCGCCGTCGCCGCAGACTCACCACGCAGACTCGTCTGGAGGAAACGCCGCAGACCTGGCGAGCGTCCGAGACCGTGGCCACGCACGTCACGGCGACGGCGAATTCGACTCAATGGCTCGCCTCAGCATTCCGACAAGCTCCGTCGAGAGTTCGGGACGAAAATCGGTGGAACTCTGGAAGGGCTCGAGCTGCTGCTGCTCTTTAAAGCAGGGATCGTGATGCTTCTCTGCCTGGCGCCGAGCCCGGAGCAGATGACAGATCCCAGACAAGCCGGGGTCTGGCGGGAGTCTCGCGCAACGGCGTCTCTTTTTGTCGTGCGCAAGGGCACCCTGCGCGAACCAGTGGCAGTGTGATGTCTTGTTCGGTATATTTTGCTCCAGATGTTCGATGTCCTGCGTGCATATTGATGACGTATGAAACTTTGCTACGACAATTTTCCGGCTCCTTTATTGCCGCATAGTTCAAATCCTGGGAGTTCGAAACGACTGATCCGTTATTTGAATGAAACTATAGAAACGTCAAGGATTTAAGAGGTTTTTTGCCTGAAAGAGGGATGAGTGCTGAGGCGAGCTGGTGAGTACTTAATTTGACTAAACCTGAGACAGGTAAGAAAAAAGATGACACGTAAAAAGAGGGACAAGAGGTGCCATTTTTGAAAAGGTGACTCTTTACGTGTCTTCCACTTCATACATTGTCTCAGGTTCAGTTATGTCAGGTTCCCTATTATGCATGAACTCGCAAAATAAAGAAGCCTATTCATACTGAACCGTCCGCTGCGACTTTTCGATTGGGCAGCTTCTGCAACTGAAGATACGTCGGTTGCTGCTGCAACAGCGGCCTGCAACAAGACATCGCTTTAAAACGGTTCACCTTCAGTGTCATCCTTCACCGTAAAATACCTCTTTTATCTGTTCTTTTGTTGTTGTTGTATTGTTGACATCAATTGTGACAATGGGCAACAGTGTGGCACGCTGCCAGTGCACCGTCATCTTGACTGCTGGGGTTCGTTGGTTTGGTAAGACCCACCTGAGATGCTTGATGCCGGCCGTGATATTCCAACGAAATCTGTCAGTGCTCCAGGAAATCTCGGGGAAGCAACAACGCAACTCACAGACGGCACAGTTGGCAGCAGCAACCGTTTTTCCTCCAGTGCAAACGAAGGCGGAATCACTGGAACGGCCTGTCTCATTAGCAAGTTCACAGAACATGACTGTGCGTTAGTCCTGCGCTGGCTCAAGGCCAGGTCAGGTTCGAACCCCTACCTCTGCCCCCTCCTCCCCAAGGCACACACACTTTCCCACGCTTCTTTTATTTGCGCTTCTCTGACTGCAATACAGAAGGCAATAAAAATACAACTGACGTTGAAGTCTTGCAAAGATTCTGAGCACGATCAACGCGAAGGTCGGGCGAGATGAGCTCGAACGCCACAAAGTGAAAGACATTTGCAAACATCGAAACTACTATCAACCATTCTTATTTATAAGAACGACATTTTTCTTTTCCGCAGCTGCTACAATGTTATGCGCAGTATTTACATGACGTTTTCTTTTCTACCTGTTTAGGCACGCGTCACGTGCCACGCACTGTATATATATATATATATCAGTCTTGAACACGTTACTAAAAAAAAGTAATCGATTACAATTACTACTACTCTTGGCTAAAAAGTATTCGATTAGATTACATGATTACTCGACGGCAAAAGTAATTGGACATTACTTAAAGAAGTAATCGTTACTTTTTCGATTACTTTATTGTGTGAAGACACATCTTTAGCGCTCATAACAATGAACTACTTCCAACCTATATTTCAGATTTGCACAAGTATTGAAGAAGAAAAATTGGCTCCCTCTTCGTGGTCGTTGCACCTTCGCAATGCGGACACAAGCATAGAATTCGTTTGAAGACGCTTAATGATTTGGGCGGTCGCCAGTGTGTGTGTGTGTGGGGGGGGGAGGGGGAGGGGGGAGCGGAGGGGGTTCTATAACTTGTTAAGCTTGAGCAAGGGTTGTCGCTCAAAATTTGCGTCGCTCATTATATTATTCAAATGTGGATCAGCTCGCATGCTATACAAAAGAGCAGCAGCTCCAGGATTTGAAACGGATCATGTGTAGTATCCATTAGCGGAAGAGATCGCCCCGACCACTTCTCAACTCGAAACATTGCTTGTCACAAAGACCACGTAGGGGAAATGGGGAAATATTTCAACTGGCTTTGTTATATTTCGCATCCGCTTTAGGCATTATTCGGTTCTGGTTCTCCTACGGGCTGCGAGTAGGTACCCTAAGCAGGATTTTTAAAATTTTTTTATTTCTGCGTGTGTGTGCGTGAGGGGGCTAGTTTGAACGAAGGACTCATAAAGTTGCATTCTGCTTCCTCAAACTTCGAACTGAATGACCTTTGTCACGCACTGTGGCTTTCCTGGGGCATCCCACTCCCAGTCCCAGCTCGAAATAAAAAAACGGATATTCCACAGAAACTGTACATAGAAAGAGATTGACCTCGTTTCCTACAGCTCCGCAAAAATCTTTCTTTTTTCCGTTCGAAAAAAAAAAAAGAAGCAATTTTTATTTTTGTCATTTCATAAAAAAAAAAAGCGTGTGCCCGAAGGGGGGGAGGGGGGGGGGGGGTCTGGTGGACGAATTGTAACGGTTACAAGTAATTTTATTACTTCAAAAAGTAATCAGATTACTTTTCTGATTACTGCCTAATAAAAGTAATCAACTGATTACAAAATGACTCCAAAAAGTAATCGATTACAAGTAATTTGATTACTTGTAATGCGTACGGTACAAGTCTGATTATATATATATATATATACATATATAATACTCTGATGGACGATAAGTGACAAAATGGAGGATAACTGAGAAAACTAAAAATTTAATGTAGCGAAGTTGTGCCGTAACAAAAATACAATAAATGGCGTCGCGGACGTCGATTTCGGCGTAGAAGCACGATCGAGCGCTACACTAACACTAAATGCAATAAAAGAGAAGAATCTGGCGTAATAACTGGAAGCAGCGCGCTACGGCTACTTTTATGGCTCTTTATAATTAGGAAGGTTCCAAAATAAAACACGCAATTAATGCCAAGGCTACACTAAGATCTTCCAAACGAGCAACAATAGTAAAAAGAAATTGTAGGCCGGAGGGGCCTGAACCCGGTGCCTCTGTGTGGGAGCCGTGTGCGCTGCCAAATGGGGCACGCACGCGAGAGATGAACAACAGCCCTCCGTTGCTTCTGCGGTTACCAGTTCTTGAAAATGGTTTGACTCAGACTAGGACTGGAACGTGAGCTCTACGACCCAGGTTTTGAAGTTTTTGACAAATGAAGTAATAAGTGTGCTTCAGGAGGCCGCAGCTGAACCAAAAGGTGAGTTCGAGCGCTGCAGCTCATATTGTTAGCAAAAAAACAAAAAACAGTGAGCGTGCAGGCGATCTGGTAATAATTAATCATAATGTAACCCCTGAAACTGTGGTGGGGATAAACTGAGGAACTTTTAAGTCGAAGGAATAGACAGCGGTAAGAGCACATCTCAATAGAACATGAACCTGCCTTAGTTCTGAGGCACAGTCACGTTGTCTGTTCGTCGGAAAATTGGGGAGAGGGGGGGGGGGGGCTTACCTGGTCATGATCTGATGGCCTTCTTGTAGGGTAGCATCTTTTTACATCATAAAGTGTCCTCTATTCTCACTGTGATCAGGTCCTGCTTTTGTTCTTCCCGCGTTACGTGCTCACTGAAAATTTGGAATAATCTCGAATCTATAATCATACTTTGAAGTTGATATACTTTCTTTGGCGTACGCGCATTTCAAAGTCAGCTGTCAAAGTGTTATACTAATACCTACATAAGGAGGCCCCAGTGCTGGAGTTTCTACGCCATGAACCGAAGGCCTGGGTAAGGCACAGACTAGAACAAGAGTTCTGCGTTGTCAGCGTTCTGCTCACACTCGTGCTGTTGCTGACTTACCAGGAGTCCCAGCCAAAAGCTGACGCAGCACTCGTATACAACTTGTGCTCTGCGGTGGCCTTTGTTTGATGACGTAGAAACTGCAGGAGGGCAGCCTTGAAGTGTTGTTTTCACCAGGGTGTCTACCTGACCGGCCGTTGGCTAGAGGCTCCACACCCTACCATTGGCGCCTCGTAATACGTCACGAAAATTGAGAAGAGGGTTAGTTTTTTTCTTTTGCGCGCAGTTCAGCGCTCATAGAACAGCAAGAGTTATACATAGAGGTATACAATAAATCGCTAGATTATTTTATTTTAAATGATAAAACAGTTTGTGCCACTCAATGCTTTAGGCGACGAGATAGACATCGGTCCAATGGTCTGGAAACTTGTCTCGGACGCCGAGACGATGGCGTTGAAATAGGAAGTTGAAAGTAGAAATAGAATTGGGGAAAGTCGAGGTGTTTGTAAATAACGGCCGCACGGAAGGATCAGCAAAAAATAATTAGTTTGCTTAACGTCGAACAAGCGAACGAAATGGTGGCCCCAGGGGGGTAACCCTGCGGAAGAACTGTGTAAACAGCGCGAGAAACGAGGGGATGAGTGATCGTGTTAGGCAGGGCTCTAAAAATTGAAACACGCTTTGTTTTTTATGCCCTTGTACGTGGCGACGTCTACTCGTGAACAAATACATAAACATAGATATTTGTAGTGCGCAAACATAGAAATACAAAAGGGTTAAAATATGGTTGCACTAATAAAGGAAACGGGGCGGAAAAATAACGCACGACAAGAAAAACACCCTCAAGGTGACCAAGATACGCAATTATCATACTTCAACATGACGAACTACTGAACATATGTGAAACGAAGGTCAATAATATAGAGTATTTACTGGCTAAAAGGGTCTCGAGTAATGTGGAAAAGTTTTGATATCTTTACGAAGTAGGTCATTGTTCATCCGGGTCATACAAACCTTTCTTTTTGATATAAAACAAAGCTTGTTTTTGCCGAAAAAGCAATTATAGATTACAGAACCCAAGGGGAAAGTTAGAGGAAGAAAATTGAATAGTCAATGGGACCCCGGCTTTGGGTATACAAAAAGAAAACAATAACAACAAGAACTACTACTACTGCTGCAAGGGTTTGAAACTCAGATGAGTTTAGACCCACTTGCGTGTTGTCCATTGACGTGTCTCTCAACGTCGAGTCCACTAAGTGACACGAAGTTCACAGGCTCGCCTGATCACTTGCCGCCTCTACATTCTATATACGGTATCAATTAATCTGGGCTGGGAAGGACACGCCAAACACCTCGGGAGGGTATATGAAACGTCGCGAGGTGTTTGGTGTCAGTCACATCAGCAACCCGAATCGACAAGCGCGGTTGATCCGGACAATGTTTAAAGCCGCGCTTACACTGCTCTAAAACATACTAACAAAAGACAGTCTACAGACACTGTTCGAAGCGTTCCTTGTATGCCTGTCCTGTCATCCCTTATTGGTGCTACAAAAAGCTATCTGCAGTCATGTTCGCAAACATGCTTGCAAGATGCCCGAAGCGTGCCCGCAGGTATAATTCTGCCGTCATTCCGGCAGCGAACAGCTCGTGACTGCTGGTCGGTACCGCCGAGAGGGTCGTGGACCCATTGGGTCCTCGTCCCACTCATGACTCGAACCGCAAGGAGCCCTTCTTCGACGCGAGCTGCGCGCATCGCGGACGTCACGGTGACGCAAGCGGAGGCGTCCGCGGGAGCAAGGGTCTTTCGACGCGCGGCGGTCGTTGGTGAGCGGACCCAGGGCGGGAGGGGAGAGCCCGCATTTCGTAAATTTAGCAACTCCGCCGTCTGGAGAAGAACCGAGCAGCGAAAACACTTTGTAAAGGGCCCCCGGGGAGGCAAAACTGACGGGAAGGAAGGGAGAACAGCCGAAGAAGAGAGCGGAGCGCGAGGGGCGTACGCGGTGGCACGCCCCGGACCCGGGGCGCGCGGCCTGCGGGGCCCGGGCCACGACCGACCGACAGACGGACACATAACGTATAGAGCCGGAACGATGAGGAAGAGTCGCCGCGAAAGAATGCGCTCGCTTCGCGTGGCCCAGTGGGCCCTTTTCCGAGCCGTTGTCTCGTCGTTCTCACGTTTGGGATGCGAGCACCCCGGGTTGATGAAAAAACGGTTAAAGTGCAGGCGAGCTGGTGGATATTTACCATGATCGAACTTAACCCGAGACTGGGGTAGAAACAGAAACTTAAAAGTAGAAGGGACAGAGACAAGTGAAGAAGAGAACGTCTCAAAACGAGACGTTCTCTTCTTTACTTGTCTCTGTCCCTTCTACTTTTAAGTTTCTGTTTCTACCCCAGACTCGGGTTAAGTTCGATCATGGTAAATACCCCGGGTTGGTTTGCGTGCCCGGGTTCCTGATGCATCGTGTACTACGATATGAGCAGGGAAAAACAAGTAACGATCTGAAGTGACTCGACATGAAGGTTTAATGTAACCTTCATGTCGAGCCGCCGACTACGAAAAGACCCCCTTCCTCCAACCAAAGAGGTGGGAAAGCAAGCACCCTTGCTTCGGGGGATCGGTGAGTGCATCAAGGAAGGAGGTGCGAGGAGTAAAACAAACTAGTACCCCCCCCCCCCCCCCCCCCCCCCCCCCCCGTCGGGAAATTGCTAACCTTCCTCCTATGGTTTAGCTTTAGATACGAAAGTAAAATTTCTGCGGCGAATTGAAGTGTAGTGCGGATTTTGTGCTTTGCCATCGTGGCTCGAATCCAGATCTTGCGTTCTCACCTCTATTGTAGTTTAATGTAAAATCGTGATGCATATTATTAAGCGAAGCGCGCGACTGCAGACGGGCAATCGGACAGAGCCCCTTTGTAGTTGTCCTCTCGAGCTTCCATAGGCGAACGATCGCAATACACACTGATATTACTTTTCCCGATGCTATAACGCCTTAGGGATGCTAACCCGAAATAAAAAGGGTGCTCATGATGTTAGCAGCAGTCGAGATATATTTTTCATCTTCCTGCGTCTGCGCTCTCTACATACAGGTACAGTTTAGAAGTACTTAGCATCACGTAAATGCCTTACATACAAAAAAACAAAAACAAATACAGGCACCGTCAATCACGCGCGTAACACATATTGCGATCCTCCTGACTGCTCCAGCGTCTTACATACTCTACAACTGAATGAAATTCACCAATGACCCGCTCCGCAGTTGCGATGGTAATATTAGTGTTGCTTTGTACTCCTCAATATTTTTTGTATGGCATAAAAAAATCCCAGAATTCAAGGAATAATAAGAATACAAAAACAAACACCTTGTTGCTGTCAATAATTATCCTATGTAGTCGCTAAATCTACTCGAAGCGCGTATGATGTCACTTTTCGTACTGTACCGCAACATCCTTCTTACGCCCTTCAGAAAAGAAACAATAAAAACAAAAGAAACATCTTCTGGAAACTTGAGGGTGTTTCTCTCAACACCACCCTACTGCATAATTATAAATGATATTTATATTTATGAAGTGGGGTCGAAATAAGGGTACAGAAAGAGCGTAGCCAAAAAAGTTAATCTCGGGAACTTTTTTAGGAACACCCTTTAAGGTGTCAATAAGTTTAGTGTGTATTTTTTGTAGAACTGTTTTCGTAGAAAAACTGGGAGCGAACACCTCGAGGTACGTACTGTTAAAGGCCGGCGACCAGACTCGAGATTCTGCAAGGCAGAAGATCCTCCTCAACATGGGGGAGGAGAAACAGGCAACGGTGGACAGGGTAGAAGGGAGAGAGGAGGAAGCGAGGGAAAAGTGGAAATCGCGAACTGGTCGTCGGCCTTTTAAGGTTGGGGGACAGACAGGTTGGAGCCCGGGTTCGGGGAAATGAGATAACGATGATTTCATGAGACATGATGCTAGCGTTGGAAGCCGCATTCTGTCTCTGCCACTCGTATACGCAGTTCCTTAAATAGCCGCGGTCACATGACGACATTTGCGTCACCGGTCGGATATTTGTAAGTGGAGGTGACTATTGGCTCCGATGAAGATGATGTTCAACATCCTCTGACATTGGCCCGGAGGTGTATGATGTCCTCGCAGCAGCAGCTTCTTTTCGTGTAGAAAGAGAAGAAAGACGAAGACCCGTTGACGCTGTTAACTTCAGCCGGTGTTCGAGAGCTTCCGGGTCTTCAAGAGGGTATCACGAGTACGTCCTTATCTCATTGGGATAGAAAAATCACAGTACATATGTAAACCCAGACCGTATTGATGATTGAGGAAGAAACGACATTTCAAGCAAGCTAAAGAAAAGGACAGTACTATTGCATGGAATAATTACGTGCCTGCTAAGGAATAGAAAAGAGAAGCGAAAAATGCAAAGAATTTTTTTTTTTAACTTCAGCCTTCTTTACATTTTATTCAACCTTCTTAACATTTTAAAGAATAAGCCTAATAAGTTCTAAGAGATCATTCATCCTAAAGAGCATAAATTCATCCACCTGACTAATATGAATGGAATTCCCGCATCTGATAGCAAAATTAAATTAAAAAAAATCGCCTCATTAATAAGTACTTACTTTAGCTCAGTATTTGCACTAGAAAACAATGACAATATTCTTCTCTTCAATCTCCTTTCTCATTCTGCTATACCTTCTATCGAAATAACATATTTGGGTATAGTGATCGAAAGCGATAGAAAATCTCAAAATTTCTGCTAGCTCCGGTGATGACCAAATAAATTCTAAATTGCTGAAAAACACAAAACGTATATCATCCCAATATTTAACCATTATTTTTCAACAGTCACTTGATGTCAGCAAGCTTCCGTCTGACTAGAAAATCGGTAGAGTTATCCCTATTTTTAAAAGTGGGGATTGTAATGTTGTATCGAACTATCGCCCAATATCTCTCACCAGCATCTCATGTAAATTACTAGAGCCACGTCACTTTCTCTTTTATCATGAAATATCTGGAAAATTATGATCTGCTTTTTAAAAATCAACATGGTTTTCGTAAGACATATTCGTGTGATACCCAGCTAATACATTTTTTCATAAGCTTCACAGTAACCTTAACAAGAAATTACAGACCGATGTGATTTTAATAGTCTTTTCTAAAGCATTCGATAAAGTGCCCCACCAACATCTGCTACAAAAACTAACCCAACTGCGTATTCATAATTCAATAATCACTTGGATAAAACATTTCCCACCCGATCGTACACAACATACTGTTGTAAACGAGTCCCGTTTACCTTTTCCTCGTGTAACGTTCGGTGTACCCCCAGGTAATGTTCTAAGCCCCTTGCTGTTCTTAATATACGTTAACGACCTTCCTGCTAAGCTAACATCTGAAATTCGCCTTTTTTGCTGACGATTGTGCTCTATACAGACCAAAAAGTAATAATAATGATCACCTACCCTTACAGGCTGACCCACTAATAGAAGAATGGTGTCAAAAATGGCTCATGAAAGTTAATGTAAATAAAACAAAACTAGTGTCTTTCACCAGATCACAGTCCCATCACTCCTTTCATATCATCTCAACGACACAATAATTGACCCGTGTACATCTTATAAATACCTCTTCGTTCATTTAACCTGTGATCTATCTTGGGCAACTCATATTAATTTTATTTTATCTAAGGCTAATTCATCATTGGGATGTCTTCAGCGCAACCTCAAACGGGCCTCACCTGAAATTAAACGATTATCATACATAACATTTGTTAGATCAAAGTATGCGTCTCCTCTATGGTCCCCATGGCAGCATTACCTGATTATGAAGTTAGAGGCAATTAAAAACTGAGCTTTACGGTTCATTTTCACAAACTACACTCGTTTCACTAGCGTAAAAGGCCTAAGGAGGAAAGCTAACCTTCACTCACCCTCATTTAGGCGCATTCTTTCTCGACTAACCCTGTTTCATAAATTATACTATAACAATGCCTAATATTAGAGCATCCCTCTTCCTTCCACCCCAAAGCATATCTCTCCGCCATGATAACTCCCGCAAAGTTCGCCCGATTTTTAGTTCAGCTGTAGCATTTTATAATTCCTATCTGCTCATGAAAATCACGGACTGGAATAAATTACCCGATAGCGTTGTAACCGAGACTAACTTTGATAAATTTGCCGAAGAACTGATCAATTACATTGAACTTACAAACATGTCTATCTGCTAGTTTTTCTCTCTTCCTTTTTACTGCTCACGTTGCATACCGTTAAAATATTAATAATATTGTGTAATGTTGATAACTACTTGTATTTTGTTGTTCTTTGATTCACCTGTATTGCTGACTTCCCCTCCGTGAGCGTTAATTCATTTTAAACGATGATTATTAGTGTGTTATTGACCCGCCCTTGTATAATGCCCTAACGGGCCCTCAAGAAATCGTGAATGAATGAATGAATGAATGTGGTGGCATCAGAATCTTGAAAACAAAAGCAACCAAGAGCTCATGAGCCAGAAATTAGGGAAACGAAATTCAGGATTGTTAACGTTACGCGTCTTTAATCCAGATACTCCGGGCATGAAGATGAAGGGTCACAAGCAATACGATAACCCCCCCCCCCCCCCCATCTAACTTACTCCTTTTTGCATCTAAAATAGTTTAATTGACACAGTTACCTGTCTTTTCTGCTTTGTTTTTACGTTCAGGTTTTATTGAGGGTAATTTTGCTGTATAGATTACACACAGGTTCTCCAGAGGTGGTTGCTCCGTTTAGCTGAGCGTAAAGTTCTTCGCAATATTCAAATATATTTCATGCACGATATAACTAGCTGTGACTTGGAAGGAAATGAAATATGAGATTCTTTTAAATATAAACTACGTATAAAACAAATAGTAATAGAAGAGAAGGCGTTTGTACTGAATTAGCCGCTGGGACGATCTAATCTGATATTTCAAGTTTTATCTTTCTCATTGGAAAGAACTTGGTAAAGTAATTTAGGCAATCAGTAATCACAGATCCCCCCAATTTTTTTTTTTTTTGGAGTAGCGATTAAGAATTTTTTAAATATTTTTACTAAGTGCCATCCGATAAGGGAGACCAGACTTGCATTAGCCGATTAGCTGATTCAAACTAAAAGCAATGGCCTATTTAGACTACAATATAAAAAAAAATGAAGACGGAAATGACGATGAATTGTTTAAGAGTACTGCTAAACGTGTTTTGATATTACTATGCACAGTACCTACATGCTCAGTCTTACGAATCTGGAGATTATTGGATTTAACAGAAGTGTCTTAGAAGTAATTTCAATGTTTAGTACATTGCACACTGAGTAGCGTGCAGCGAACTCAGATGAATATGGGGCTACCGAAGCAATTCGCACCATACATTTGTAATATAATGTTAGCTTAGATTTCGCAGACGTCCAACACTAGTCTGAGCGAACTATAGGAGCTTCTTTCAAGGTACAATTTGCTTCTTAGCCTCCAGGAGGAACCAAAATTATAGAAACATTTCAAACAGTATCGTGGTTTGTGAATATTGCACAGTAATTTAATAAAGGAATCAATTTATTCACTTTTGAGCAAAAATCGTTGTAGACATAAATAAGTAACATCCAAACAATTATCTTGCAGCCAAGCACGTAGCCAGAATTTTGTTTCGGAGAGAAGGGGGGGGGGGGGGGGGGGCGCCCATGGACAAAAAGCTTTATGACGTGGAAAGCGGAAAGGAGGCCTCAGCAAAATTGAAGATTTCGGGGGGGGGGGGGGGGAGGGACCAGGCCTCATGCCCCCCCCCCCCCCCCCCCCCTGGATACGTGCCGGTTTGCAGCAGTAAGTTTATACTCAGTTTAATTGATCTAGACATGCATTGCTGCATTATTGAATTAATGTATGCATAATACGCCCCCCCCCCAAACCTTAGCTCTCCTCTTTCCTTTAAATTACAATGGGGCTAGTTTTATTAATGTTAAAATCATTAAATACAGAGATTACAAATATGAAAAGATAATTTTCCCAATCAGTGTATACAAGTGTGCCGCCGAGGTATACAGCTATGCATTAATCAGCGATGGAACAATGTAGGTGGCTCCTTTCGCACCGCCATCCTCGACGGGCTTTTTCAAGAACAGCGTGATCAGAAATTGCGTCAGGAGCCCAGTCGCACGCCAGCTCGAGCTGTACAGCTGTTGAAGTGGCCGTATTGGCGACGGGGTCGAGTGCTTCATCGTAATAACGCTAGCTAGACGAGAGACAAATCCGCCGGTCGCTTGAACACGAGTGGCAATCGGGGATATTGTCGTCGCATGTATGACGTCATATCCTCCGGCTGAACGCATCACGATGCGTTTATTGAAGACGAGGGCAGACACTCAACATTCGTATTCGACAAAGAAAAAGAAAATAATCTACTGACTTTGGGAAAACGGCTCCAGATGTTGCGTGAACGAATCCAGTAAGACGTGCACATGACAATTATGGTTTTCCTAGGAGTGTTCGATAGGATGTCTCCAATGCAGAGAAAAAACAGCAGCCTCAGTTATCCGGTAGCACATTTGTGTCGTTCCATGACAAGATGTTTATCCAGCGCAGGGGCATTTTGTATTGGGTCATGCGTCGCTCCTGTGCTTTGTAACACTTTTTGTTCGCTGTTGATTGTGAATTGATTCGAGTTTTAGACGCCGACAACGTTCCTAAGGTGTTTAGATACGTGGACGACTACGATTTTCTTGTACTTTTAAAAACTAGAACCACTGTGACGCACTTTGATACAGTACAAAGTATCCTGTCTGCTTTTGAACAACATGAAAAAGGTTTACGTTTTACTCATGAGCTCCCTGACAACAATCATTTGCAGTTTTTAGATATTAACATCACCATCTACGAGCGACGTGTGCGTTGGATGTATCGACCTCGCACGCGGAAAGTTTAACTTCCTTTCGATTCAGCTGATTCGAAAACGGTTGAGAGAGCTATTGCAACTTCGTGCCTGGAGTCTGCACTGCAGAAGACTTGTGACCACCAGGCGGATGCTATTTTTAAATATCAAATTTCTAGATTGAAATTGACTGGCTTCCCGTGTTCGGTCTTGGTTTCTGTGGCGGAGACCGCCCTACGAAAAATGAAGGGGAGGACAAGAAAGCTCCCAACGAGGCGGAGAACAAAAAGATCAGAAGTTATTCCGCACATCCACAAGCTTGGCCCACAATCTGAAGAAAGTTGCAAGCAAGCATAATGTTCCCGTTGTGTTCTCTGCCTCAAAGAAGTTGGCTGGGTTGTGCTCCCTCATTTTTTATAAGAAAGCACAAGTGCCATGCGATAAGAAACACGCCACCCCTTGCGTGGCCTGCACAGTGGGTGTGGTCTACGAAATCCCACTGAGTTGTGGTAAGGTCTACACATCGGCCAGACGGGGCGGTGCATCAATGGAGAATTTTAGTAGATTGTGTTTTCAGGTCACGTTATTTGAAGCGGGAGCTCGCGCTGCCACTTCGGTGCATGCTCTGAAGCGCGCGCCCGTAGCGGTAGCGGGTCTTTGGAAACGATTTACTAAAACTCCCTAATGACCGAGCACGGGAGCACGCATTATCAGTAAAAAATAAATATGTCTCGCATTCGCCTATACATTGCAGCACGTGTGGCTGCGTTACGCGACTTCGGCAGATAAGGATTCTGGGTAGAAGCCGAGAGACGGTTGCTCGAGAGCTATTGTAAGCATTCTTTATAAAAACAAGTTGGACGGCATATGTCAGCGGCACTTCTATTGTACTTCATAGTAATGAAGATCAATTTTTGAATGATCGGGTAAAAAATAATAAACTTTTATGTGGTTCTGCTTTGCCCGTCGTGTGTGTATATGCTTGATTTTCCTGAGTAAAACTAGTTGAAAGTTAGCGCTTGTCCGGTATACTTCTTGTCCTTGTGTTTTTTGCGCTATTTTATGTTTAACTAAGATGAACCAACCAGCCCAACAACGTACCCTACTACATGGTACAAGGCTGCCAACACTTTGAGCTTTTGTTTAATTCTAGTACTATTTTCGTCTTGGGGACACTGAGGGGGAAGGGGAGATGACTTATGAGGGTGCCGCCAGCCGCACTTAAACCTGCGAAGAGCCGCGTGCGGCTCGCGAGCCGCAGTTTGGCCACGCTTGCTCTAAACCCAAGCTTTTCCAATATTTTCAAATTTCAATCCAGTATTGACGGGACCAAAATATACTGGATGAACGCTCAGAAATTAAGAGAGCTGGTGTTTCCGGTTAATTTTTTGTTGTCCCATCACTACTGCAAGGTGCACGATAAGGAACCCAGGCTAGCGATTGTACTGCACTGACTAAATGTTTAATTAACTGCTGAGACGACAGAAGCCTGCTGCTGCTGAGTAACTTCCGGCTGTCTAAACATACATACGGCACAATTATTATTATTTATCACAACGTAAACCTGTCTAGCCGATGAAAATAGACAGACGAAACATGCCGATGAAAACACACAAGCGGAGAGCAGGGTGATTTATTATGTTGCGTCGTCGATGTATTCGAACCGTATAAATGCGGACACCAAGTCGTCTGCTTCTTTCGCAGGAGCTGCGGTGACGTCATAACGACGTCGAGCTCTGTTTGGCTCCGATTGAGGGATAATTGGTAGACCTCAAAGCAAGCTGCTTCAATGTCTACCTACTATCCTTCAACCAGAGCCAATTGGAGCTCTGCGGTCTGACGTCAACACAACCCCTGTAGAGGAAGCTGATGAACTTGCGATCCACATTAGTTTATTCATGAGTGCGTTATAATTTTATACAAAGGTGCTTCCATAGTCAGTGACAAGATTAAGACGCGCACTGCGCGGCATATTAAGTTCACTCATCTTGCTTCGTGATTGGGTCTTTGGAATCCTTATCCGCCGATGCTGCAATCTGATGGGCTGAACAGGGATAAGAAGATGCTGGGAACCCACAACGCTCCGCATTTGTTAGGATCTTGATAACTATAGTAAGTGAGTCTGAAAATGCTTGAAATGCATGTTTTTTGTAGGTGAGGATTCAAAAACATGAATCGCTATGTTTTATGAATGGTCAATTTTGTTTGAAGAATAATAAAGAATCAACACGAACAACAGTAACGAAGAAGGCGCGACATCTTTGCGGAAATTACGATGACCCTATTTCTGGTGCAGATGCTGCTATCCGCTGCCTCGTCAGCGGCACGGTCAACACCCCCTTCTGGAAGCACACTCACCGTCTCCACGCCCCTTCTATCCTGAGACCGGCCAACTACTGGTTGGCGGATACGCCGGACTCCCCTATTGACATGCCGCCAAAAGTAGACTCCAGCAACTGCTTCGTCTGGCAACACAAAACGATGTTCGACGGATGTCTTCAAAAGTACTCAAAGCAATCCAGCCAGTAGGGGCATGACATCGTTGCGGAAACTACGATGAGCCTGTTTATAGTGCAGATGCAGGTATCCTTTATCTTGATCTTAGACTTAATCGGAAGAAAATGTTATCGAGTTCTATAGGGAGAAACATGAACTGTCGCTGGATGCCAACAATCTTGAACGCTGTCATCGTTCGGGTCGTTTTTGTCCTGATAGAAACCGACCGATGGTTGTGAAGTTTCTCCTGTTTAAAGACAAAGCTGCAATCTTGTCGTCAGGATCTAGACTAAAAGGTTCCCATTTCGCTGTTCGAGGAGACCTTCCCCCTCTGCCCGTTTGGCTCGAAACAAGCTGTTTCAATTTGAAAAAACACCCCCCCCCCTCCTCCAAAACGTCGCTTTCAAAATTCACTTCAATAAGCTCCGCATGCTAAAAAAAATGCTTTGTATATGATGCTGCTTTAGACACTGTAAAAGAATCGCCTGCATAGCTATATTCAGCAAAAAACCGCTCAATGTTTCATGTTCAACGACGCGCACAATAACGAAATGTTCTTCATATCACCTGTTATTCACAACTGTTCGCAGTCTCAAGCAGAAAAGGGAGGAAGTGGGCAGTATTATTGAAAATAGTAACTCCGATATTATCGTGCTGACGGAGATGCTTCAGACCAGACATTCGTGATGATGAGCTTTTTCCCGATCATTTTAATTTTTGTATCTACCGGTGGGACGGGCCAGTGCAACGCAGCGGTGGTGTGCTTATCGGTGTCAAAAGGAACATTACTTCCTTTGGTATTGAGTTACAAAGCAGTTTGGAGCTTGCTTGCGTTTATCGTTTTTTCAGTTAAATTTAAAATTGCGCTTGCCGTCTGATAAAACCCTAAAATAGTGATTCTACGATAACAAGTGAATTGCATGAAACCCTCTTAGAAATTATTACGCGCTTTCCAAAAGCGAACCTATAGTTATTTGGAAAATTCAACTTTCCTAACAGATACTAGTCAAGTTTAACAGCTTCCGCGTCATGAGATTCCAGTGAGTTTCATGAACTGTGTTTGCTACTTCACCTAACACAAGTAGTTGAACACCCAATCCATGATGACAACATCCTCGACCTTGTACTTACATCCTCACCTGATCTTGTTCAGTCTGTTACCTATAGTCCTTTTCCTCAAGGGCGCCGCCATC
Organism: Ixodes scapularis; assembly: GCF_016920785.2. Lineage (NCBI taxonomy): Eukaryota > Metazoa > Arthropoda > Arachnida > Ixodida > Ixodidae > Ixodes > Ixodes scapularis. The sequence goes on from NW_024609868.1 coordinate 22,611,036, forward strand.
TTGAATTGTCGTCACTTCCAGTATGGGCGAAAACATTGTTTTGCCGTCGCCAGGCCAATAGAATATAAATTTAGGGTATAAGCGTAACCATTACCCGTTCGCTTTGGCTCCCCTCTCTTTTTTTACTATTTGCAGGTTGAAATGTTTTATTATTTTTTCGTCGCCCATACCGGATAAGCCTATCAGGTGGCTGGGGACGAGAGTGCAGGAGAAAAGGTCTATAGCAACGGTTTCCGTGACCATGAACTCTTAAATGTCCTGCTATCTCTTCCCATTTCGGTTAGAATGCCTACTAAAAAAGTAATACGGGACCTTAATAGAGCTGATTTTGTTTCAATAAATAGCCATATGATCACTTTCCTACAGCCTTTTCAACTCAATTTTAATCTAAGAAGAGTAGAAGAAAACTGGACTATATACAAAAACAAACTCAATGATCTTATTCAGGCAGTTGTACCATCTGTACGAATCCGAGATGATGGCTGTTAGCTTTAGTATAATAAAACACTTAAACCCCTTGACAGTTAGAAAAAGCGCCTCCTTCGGAGAGCAAAAATGACGTGTTGCTCAAGTGCTTGGTACAAATACTACGCTTGCTTCAAGAAATATACTCGTCTAATCAAATCATCAAGAAGAAAATATTTGTTCTGTACTTACCAGGCCATTCTTCAGAACAATTCCACAAAGTTTTGGAATTTGATATCGCCAAAAAGCAACACTTCCATAGTTCCATCGGCTGATGAAAGCGGCAACCCCGTTGAGGATAAACTGTGCTCACATGTCATGAATAATTTTTTTGCTTCCATTTTTACTAACGAGAGCTCCCTAAATATGCCCGTGCTCTCAGCTGTCCAGTACTTCAAGACGCTGCAAAGGGTTAGGAGACTTTAAAAGAAATAAAATACGTAGATATTTCTTTAAACGTTTTACGTGGAATTTTGTCAAATTTACAAAAATCAGCTGGGTTTCTGCAATAATAACACAATTACAATAATGATTAAGCACCGATTTTTATATTTTCTGAAATGCAGCTAAAGATTGTAATTTTTATATATTTTTCATCATTTTTCATGAAGTAGCTTGTTGATAAATAATTTGTGAATGTGTCTTTAAAGGGGCCCTGCAGTCATATTAAAGCGTTTGCCTTTTTTGCGGTTTCCACGTCTCTTGGGCTTCGGGCAAGCCAGCGGGCACCTCCTCCTCCACCTACGCGGTGCCGAAAGCGCCGCGATATGTGAGGCCATCGGGACGTTTCTGGTCCTGGCGCTACTACTGGTCAGAACCGCTAAAAGATTTTTTTTATTATTTTCTTTTACGTCAAAATATAAAATATAAGTGGCGCGAACCGTCTAAAGTGTTTATGAAAGTAGTTTTTGGTCAGTGTTTTAGATAAGAAAAGAAGCAAATGCAGTTTGTAAAGTACGGAATCAAGAAATGACTCGTCGACATACCCGCCACCAAGCGGTGTATAAGGCACCGCATGCTAGAATGAGGTAGTGGGATCAGGCACCGACGTGCGGCGAGCGTAGAAAGGTCCCGGATGTACGCGGCAGCGCTGCGGTCGTACGGGCTGAGGATCTGACCGGTTTCGAGCGTTCCGAAGGCCCTCGGCGAGCAGGTTTGGCTTGCAGTTTGGTCGTTTGGCGGTATGGCAGCGCGAAGTGGCTCCCGTTCTGAACTGATCTTTACCCCGTGTTTGCTATCGTATGTGGACAATGAAGTGTCATGCCGAATTAGTGTTTGATCGAGCAGCAAATGCAATGCGAGCCGCCCAGGCTGCCCGCTTTATCCAGCCTATCCAGCACATGCTTTAGTGGCGCCCTTTCGAGTCGTCGACAAGGAGCGCGGCAGCCGTGAGCGCTCGCTGAGCTGGCTACTGTCGCGACCGGTTATAACGAAGTCGGTTATAACGAAATAGCGGCTACAGCGAAGCGATTACGATTTGCCATTCCCTATTGTACTTCGTTATAACCGAAGTCGATTATAATGAAATAGTGGATATAACGAAGTGATTTCCTCTTTCTGTTGACTTCGTTATAACCGGTCTTGACAGTAGTTCACGGCCACTCAAGCCAGGACCAAGGACGTCATGAGGGAGGTTATTTTTTGCTTGCTTTTGTAATTTTAATTCGCCTATAACTTTTCAAAATAAAGCGAAATTCGAGAAAAGTTTCATTAAGCTATTCCGTTCAGTGCGCTCAGGTTCGGTGCAAATTAAAAATCCGTAAAAGAGTCGTTGCAGGGCCCCTTTAAGGGGCCTTGCAACGATATTCGCTTGGAATGTTGTTCACTTTACACGAGCTTACTGGCACTAGTGGGACTCAAGTATACTAGCACGCAACGCCACTGACCAAGAGACTACTTTGTTGCGGTGTATTGTGTGTTTGTGTGTATGTTTATACAGCTTGAAGTTAGTTTGCCTCAACGGGAGACTTGCCTCTCAGCGATAGATGAGCAATTTAGCCAGTGCAGCACAACCGCTACCCTGTGGTCTTTTACGTGCACCACGCAGTAGTGATATACGTCTGTTGCTGTGGTGTGATTTCAGGGAAAAGAGCGAACGTTTCTTTCAATCTTTCCTTCGCCAAACTTTACGTAGCTTCAACGTCAAAGTGCCCCCCCCCCCCCCTTCCGCCCATTGACGACATTTGAAAGCGTCTCATAAATTGTACCCGAACATTGCGTGAACACTCGATTTGGGCTCGTGATAATCAATTGCTCGACATGCATTCTTGTAGTGGCCCGTGTATAATCGCTGAAATGTCTACAATAGCGCAACCATTGCAATCTCCGTAACTCAGCGAGTGTATTGTGCTTTGCCAACCCCAGCGCGTAGCTATGATAAACATTGGCGGCATATAATCGGCTCCTGACCACGTGGACGCAGTTGTTCTGGCTGCCAGTTAAGGGGATGAACGCTGCTAGTTTTTCTATCATTTTTTTTCTGCGACTTCTCTTGCATGTGGTGAAAAACGAACGCGTGTTTTATAGGTGTTCAATGTCAGAGATTTGTTCTGAGCGGTCTTTGCGTAAAACACGAAAACCGTTCCATCGCCCTTTTACTCTGTGTTTACTGACGTGTTTGATAGTTTTTTTTTTTGGCATATAAAGATTTTATTTGAGTTTTTAATATTTTGTGTCAATATTGTAAACCATTCATGAAATACCTATAGGACGAATTATTTCTACGTGCATGGCTCGGTATGAAATTTACGACTTTGCAAACTACCATAGCGAGAACTTGGCAATGCCCACGCCTCGAGTTTCGAAATTTCATATCTCCGGAAGAAAATTAGGTACAACGTACAAATATAACTAAATCCGACTTCCCCAAGAACACGGTTTTCGGGTATACTTTTTTCTTACATACAAATAAAGAGAATATGATCCGGACCATCATTGTACGATCTGACGTGGAAACACCCGTGGGTAGTTCAATTCCCTGCGACTATGCACGTTAATGATTGTTTAAAGTTACCTAGTTTTGGTATTTTTAATAATCATAAAAGCTACATATATTCATTTAAATCATTTTTAAGAATAAAACATGTATTATATAACTAACTAACTTTGAGGCATTTTTAATTCTTCCTCGTCGCTGCAAGCGAGTTGCGACTGCCTGGGCAAAAGTGAGATGGTTTCGGCAGCATTGAGACAGCAGTCGTCAATCGCTAATCTGCTTGCCGAAAAAAGTCCCAATCTTTGAGCCGCATATATGTTTGGTACGATAGTAATAGTTGTTACAGAGTTTTTGAAAGAACACACACACAAACACACACATACACACGCAGACGCACGCGCGCGCACATACACACACACACAAACGCACGCATGCATGCAGGCACGTACGCACGCACGCACTCACTCTAGGCATTTAGAGATTTAAAGGCGTTTCCAAACACGCAGAATAATTTCGGCGTCACAATGGCTCGTTAAAAAATAAAACTGCTGCCTACTGAAGTCGATTGTTGAACTACCAGAGCAAAGGAAGTTCTGTCGCGGTAGCGATTCTTCGCCAATCGCCCAGAATAGACAATTGCCAACGGCAGCTGCTAAAAGGGGCAACGCAAGAAGTGTCTGCCAACGCTGCGAAGACCAGCGTCGTCTGTGCATAAAGGTGCCGAGGGAGAAACTGAACGCACGGTCCGTCGTTTATTTTTTTCCCCTAGGCCATGCGTAACACCTGTGCAAAACACCCCTACCACACTTTTTTATTTTTTTTTTTCAGACCAGTCGAATATTTAGACATTCAATGGTGTATGCTTATATACTTTCTGAAAGGTCACGAGTTTAGTTAGACATGCTACTACTGTTCTACGGAAAAATTAAATTTTTTTCTTAAGTTTTTTTGTAAATTTTCTTGAAAGAGCATGGCTTATTAAAAGAATGGTATATACGATACGCTTTTGTATATATTTCGTCGCTTTATTCATTACGATCTCAAGCGTTACGCAATAAGCGGTCATGGTAAAAACAACTCCTTGGTTTCTTCACAGAAGCATTTCTCACTGCATATATTGACATTGTAATTAAGTTTTTGTTCAAATGAACCTCGTGACCCCTCGTACCTGTGGCATTGTGAGCGTGGTTGTCTGCTTGGGAAGAAGTAAGGTTGGAATGTTTTTGGCATATCGGCTCTTTGAGAATGTTTTGTGCGCACTTGGAACATAACACATTCAGGTAGCAGACGCAACATTAGCTAAAGGGCTTAGCTACGTTGCTTAGCTAAGATACATAGCTCAATAAAAAAAAAAAACAAATCAGCAACATTTCGCTAAGTTTCCTTTAGCAAAAACGTCGCCTGCCAGCCTGCGCGAGCATTTAAGCTAGGATCGTTGAAATTTTGCTAAACTTTTTAACCCGAAAAAACTAGCAACTGACAGGCTTTTATCCTGCTCGCCCCCCCCCCCCCCCCCACACACACACACACACACAAACACACTTTGTTATTTCTCTTAGCTTAAGCTTTACAGAGATTTGAAAAGGGCGACCTCTTCTTAGTGGTAAGACTGCGTGCCAAAATGTGGCGCAGACCCTGAAATGGCAGTGTTCGTTGCCTTTGTCGAGCACATAAAAACGTGCTAACTTGACATGAATGGCCAAGAATTTTATTTAGATATTCTAGAAAGCATTAAAAAGGCTTACGTCCGGGCATAAAATTAAAAGTTTTAAGGGCTCTCCTGCCCGTGCGATAAACTTCCGCCCAGTTTCTTTTAAAGCTTCCAGAACCATATCTTCGCTCGCTTAATCTCGAGCACGCCAACTCAAAGGGAAACAATGGTAGCCTCGAAATTTCAACATATTTTTCAACATCTTGAAAAGATCACTGTTCTGGGAGCTGGCATATACGTAGACGCATAGGCTATCGTGTCTTCGGAACAAAAGCTTAGAACACAGCAGTTTGACCGTTTCTGGAGAACAAAACAAACCCGGAAAAACGCGACAGCCTTATAAGTTGCGAAAGTACTTATTTTTTTACAGCCGTTTAACTACCACCTGCGTCACCTTTTTAACTTGCGTATAGTTGTCTGTGTTGTCCTGTCAGACTGCGGTGTATGGGTTGAAATTCAACGATTATGCTTTTTCTCGATTTTGTGCAGAAATTGTTCTGACGTCTATTCGTAACGCCGGCTTCGAAAATGCTCCATTGTCGTTTGAAGCGCCGCGTTTTAGTGGTTCGTAAACATGTCTCTACGAAACCACCTGCCTAGACATCTGCTCATGTAACGCGAGATCATCTTGACCTACTTTCCAGGCCACAATGCAAAGAAAAAAAAAGTTACTGCGTGTAAATGCCTTTTTATTTTCTTTCGTCCTTTATGTATAAGCGCTGCCTTAACTTTGATAGCAACGTTTGACCTATGACTACGAACGAATACACATATATGGAATATTCACTGGATGCCATAGCTGTGTGCGCTGTTCTCGAGCGCGTGCTGATGGCTACAAAATATTACTTCATATTATAACTATACCTAGAGATACTAACCACATACAATGAACTTTTGCTAAAAGAGAAATATGCAGAATACGATTCATTATTTTTTTTTAATAATTAACATATTATTGAGAGCACAGATGTATATGAACGCAAACCACTGCAATCTCAGTTTTGGGGAAAGGCTGCGGTCCGTATGCGGAACAGAGCGTGAAAAAAATAAACGAGACGAAAAGTGAATTTCCAGCACCCGTTGCATCCTTCGGCAATTATATAGAGTGACGTAATGAACTGTGGTCCCTGAGAGTTGAATAAACGCAGCGAGTCGCATGGCCACTCTCTGCGTTGCTTAAGTTTGCAGTGACTATAGTATACACATCTCCTGTTTCGCGCTTACGTTAATAAGCACAAACGAAGCGAGAACACGATACATTAACTACTTAAACTATTACATGCTTGGAAGAAGTTTCGCTGGTGAGGCGTCCTCGTTCTATTCGCCATCCAGGTTCCGACGAGCGTTTGGCGTCGGAACGAAAGCAGCCGGGCGCAGAGATGCGTCCCCTAAGTTTGGAATGATTGGAAACTGCACTCGACCAGATGGGATGGCTCTTAGATGACCCTCCCGTCTCGTTTGACAGAGAAAGGGCGCTGCGCCACTCGAGGAGTCGTCCGCCCTAATTTAAGGAACAGCCCGACTCAGCAGTAGTTCGGGTCACTGACAGTTTAAGAAATACAGGGCGTGCAGAGACTCGAGTGACTTATCATCGCTGCTCAGCCTTAGCCGATATGAATGCCGAAGAACAAATCGCAAAATGAAAATGCCTAGAGATGAGCAACCACGCCTCGCGTGTCTTTCTTAAACCGTCGATGACTTTATGGTGATGGGGAACAGTTAATAACCAACTTTCATCACAGGGAAGAAAAGGAACAACAGAAAAACACGAGACAAGAGGGGACACTAGAAGAGGCAGGTCCCATCCCGTGCGCTGAAAAGGAATAAAATCGCGAATGAAAGCAGCGAACGACCCATAAAGTGTAGAACCAGTTTCTTTTTAATAACAAAATGAAAATTCTTGTACAAAAGAAAACCCAGGCAGCCCGCGACTGCGTTTTCAAGGAGGGGGGCTATCTGCCACCTTTTTGCGCACATGTGTGCGCGTACAAAAGGGAGACCTTCTAAGATATGGCAGTGGTGAATGAAAAAAAGTATGGAAGAACATCAAGAAACAAGAGAGGCAGAGGAGACGTTTGTGAACGAGGTCGATGATATTAGACATTCTCGCGACATACCGCGCTGTCGCACGTTGCCGCTTTGTCCCAGTTTCTCCAACTGGACGCATGGCTGAAAAGAAGGGGGACTTTAGGACGTTTCCGTTCTATGTCCGTATACAGGCTTTTGTGCCGGAGTAGCGTTATATTAATTTTGAGTGACCTTGTGGCGTGAATCGCATTGACTATACAATATACTAAAAAAAAACGTATCAAGAGAGCCTGCGTGTCTTCATCTTCTGTGCACGGAAAGTACCCATTTCTAGTTCTTTTGCTATTGATTTAACAAATTAGTACATACTTCATATTTTGTACAATATACTAAAGAAAACGTATCCCCAGAGCCTGCAGATCTTCATCTTCTGCGCACGGAAAGTACCAATTTCTAGTTCGTTTGCTACTGACTTAACAAATTAGTATATACTTCATACTTTGCAATGGCCGCACCTTTTTGATTTAGAATAAAGAGTGCTTATTTATATCTCATAATATATTTCTTTTTTTAATTTTTTGTGACACTAAGTATTTTTAATTTTCCCTGGTTGGAATGCGATTGGATGTTTCGCGTACCGCATTGTGATACACTGCGAGACATGCACTGTTGAAGCGCAAAGGCAGTTTCCGTTTCTTTTTTCTCTCAAAATTGAAAAGCTGTTATCAAAACGGCTAGTGTGGTGGAAAGTAGTCATTTGGGGGCACTAATATAAGCGGTAGAATCTGATTCTTTTTAATATTCTTTCGAAGTAAAGAGGAAAAACGTGCCAATGTCGCGTTCGCTCCGACAGTGACACGTCACATATAGGAGAGAAGGTTTAGAGCGCACGCAGTGGAGGCCCAACTTGAAATCTCGAGCCCCACTCGATCAAAATTTGTTCGGAATCGGAGCGGTGCGTCGGTTAGAAATTTTATGTATGTTATTTGTAGGTTAAAGCTCTCTTTTTCTCTCTCTCTCTTTCTGAGTGAAGCTACAATGGCAGTGTCATCAAAATCTGGATTATTTTGGGAGGAACCATGAGTAAAATAGCTTCTTTTTTAGTATAATCCTGCGACACGGGAATTATATTTAAGGATTTCAGAGCTAATTCACTTTTTTTTCCCTTTCTTCCTTAATGTACAGCGACTAAAACCTTGCGGTATACGATGTAGGGCCACACAAAACAAGTTCAAATGAATTGGTCCACTTTAGTGAGTGCAATCGAACTTCAGCCCACCGTGTCGACGAGCCGTTGTGTGCCACAGCACTGAAATCACGTTCTCAAGACCTCCGTCGTTGCTAGAGCACATATTTTGTCAAATGTCCGATAGTACTGCTAACGTGAATGTTATTTTTTGTCAAGCACAGGCGCGCATACTTTCGTTCAAAAATTCGATTTCGGCCCTCCGTAAAGTTCTGCTTTCCAGGCTGGTCAAATCGTCTCTTTCAAATTTTAAAACGGAGCGAGGATTTGAGTTGAAGAAAAACAAGGGGGACCTTTCGCAGACCGTAATCAAGAGCTTCGATTTGCTAGCGGCAGGTCGTGCCGTCACTCTCGAAGCATGCGTGGAGCACGGGCCCGTGGGCTCGCTTTCCGAAGCGTACGATCTACTAAAGCTCTGTAATGATTAAACTTAGATCAAGCTGAAATGGTAAATGTGCTAGAATAGTTGCTGGTCTGTGCATTGTGCATGTATGTAAATATAAAATAATAAGAAAATAAGGCGATTAGAAGAAAACATTCTTTTTCACTGACTTAGCATAAAAAACAAAAAAACCTCGGAATTTTTTAGAGATATTTTGTATTGCTGTTTTTTGGATTAAAAAGCTTCGTTGCGTAAGCTCTTTTTTTTTCTTGAACTGTTGCTTAAAAAAAAAAAATAATAAACCTCGAAATTTTCGCAACCGGGTCGACATTCAAGATGCGAAAAAAAAAGAAGAAACTCTTAGGCCATAAAAAAAAAAAACAACAACATATAATACGAAATAACTTTTTTTTTTTATCCCTCCATGGCTCGTTATTCTGCGCGTCACCAAAATACTTGCACCGGAAGTCAGAAACTATCCCCTCATACCCCTTCCTCGCTCTTCCGGTCCCAGCTTGTCCGACGACTCTCTCTACTCGACTTCCTGCCTTCTTAAAAACAAACAAGAACTCGGGTCAGAAACTCCCCCCCCCCCCCCCCCACCCCCCGCCTAAAGTGAACCTTTATTTGTGGACGTAAAAAGGATCAGCGGCCTACTAGCCCATACGTACGTGCTTTGCATAAGTCGTAAGTGTTCGGCAGAAACTCGCCCTTCCTAGCGTGTCTTAGAAACTTGTGTTCCGAGCTGCTGTATAATGACTCAACGTCAACATACTCATGCGATTTCTTTTTGAAATTCCGGGCTAATGACCAAACTGGCACTAAAATAGCGCAACTTAGATTTAGTTCGTGGAATTGGGATATTTTCTAGAGGTACCAATGGTCGCTCCGGGTAGTGGTTACAGTGATTGATGTTACGGCACAGCGCGGTTAAAATTGGTTTCCCCGATGGAGCAAATAAATAATCTGTACCATCAAATTCGATGAACTGCGGAGAAAAGCCAAGATTTCGGGGAAAATGTTGGGAAATCTACGAGACTGTTGCAACTAGTCGTTTCGTTTCTTCTGGTATTCTGGCTCAAAAAGAACTGAAACTCCTACGTGCCAACAAGAACATTGAAAGCTTCTAGCATGATAGACCGCACAAAAACAAAGAGAAAAGGATAGCAAACCAGTGAAAAAAAACGGGAGACTAGAGGGAAGGAAGTTTGTACTGTGTCTTGTCGATCCGCCGTCGCCATGTTTCACTGCGCAATGTTTCTGGGTCGGGATATGTTTGGGCTGAAGTGAACCGTTACAAAAATAACTTGCACGGCCGCACGCGGATCAGTCATTTCGATTTTGGGCGAGAGCTCCTTTAACGAGCGTTTCAACCTTCTTAAGGATGGCTCTTCGGTTTTCCTTCAGGGCACTAAATAGAGACCAGCTATGAGAAGTCTATTTAACGGCGATTTCCGGTCACTCCCTCACACCTACGCCCCCGAGTTAGTCCTTGCGCGTTCCGGTTTTATGATTGCCAAAGACAAATAAACATTCACCCTTTGGTTTCTTTTTATAGCTGCCCGTTAACTGTGAGCATTGTGATGTTTTTTTTTTTTTTACTTAAAACTATTTATTTCGTCAAGTTTTCGACAACCATGCACACTTGCAGGGTCCAGACCAGGACAACGTTCAGCCAAGGCTGCCTTGGGACAGAACGAAGACACTTTGCTGATGACGCCCTCGTACATCTTAATGGTGGCCCTAGCTCCACAAACGCTCGTGTCCTCAACGACAAATACTTTTTCGTCTGAAATAGAAACTCGTTGGCTTTCTCTCTAATGGGAGCAGGTCACGAGCCTGAAGGAACTGAATTTGGACATCCCCAGGCATGACTGGGTTCTATCTCCATTATTCTGTCCGCAAGAAAGACGAAATTGTTGTAACCACCAAGGTGGAAGATTGATTATGATGCTAGTTATCCTTTTAACCCAAAACGTGTGGGTTCCGTATAATAAAAAACAACAACAAAAAAACAACAGCTGTAGTCTTTTTGTATTTGAAGTATAGAGGGAAGAATAGGGTACTAACGTGTGATATTTGTTCGACTAGGAAGACGACTAGCGATAGATTGTAGCACTTTACTTCCTAGAAGATGTGAACTGTTCTGGCTACCTTTTCGAAGTCCGTCATACTGGGATGCGTGTTTTTATGAACTTTCTGCAACGTGATGTTATCAAGCAATCCTTGTAAAGGCATGGCAAAAAGAAAATCGGATATGTATTGTAGATTTAGTAACCGCGGTATCTAAGGCAGTGCCTGACTTGAGCTACTGTTGTAATTGAAGTGTTACACAGAAGACACAAATAACAAAACTGGTTGTCTTGTCGTTACGAGCTCATTCTCTCAACTTTTCGGAATGGAAACTCACTAATGGTACATGAAGTTGATGATAAGGCGAACGAAGCAAAGGTAGACAATGCCCCATGAAAGAATGTTTGAACCATGAAACCAGTCTAATCTGAAGTACCTAGAGAAAAAACCAGGCACATAGGAGCCACAAGCAAAAAAATGTCGCGCGGAAGGGGCACCTTTCCAGAGGAACTTTCCCGGCACCATGCAAGGAACGTGTGCATCCAGTATGGGCCACGACGACACAACATGTCCGGCACGTCCGATGCACGCAGAAGCCAGTGAAGCGAAACACGGAGCTCGTGATCCCCTTCTCCGCTGCAGCCTAAAGTGGCGGCCGTTTAATCCTAGGGGTAGGCACCAGGCTCTGTCAGACGTCCTGGTGCGCAGGCACTGGGTGAGAGTTTGGTCGGCCCAGCGCGGTAGGCCGGCACGCGCGTCGTCATGCAGACGACTCCTTGGGCTCGGTGGTCATCCGCTTGGCCATCTCCGCGATGACCTCCTTGAAGATGACAGAATCCACATTCTGGCCCAGCATGTAGATGAGGAACCAGTCACCCAGGGAGCCCCGGCGCACGACGGTATGCAGGTGGTCCAGGTGTACAATCCTGAAGCGGAGGTTGAGGAGGTACACGCGGACGGGCGGGCACGCGGTGACGATGACTCGGAACAGCAGGACCATGCCGGAGACGGCACCCAGCAGGATGAACCAGAACCAGAGAAATATGTAGATCTTTTCGTTAACTATGTTGAGTGGCAGGATGCAGATTGCGTCGTGCGTCTCCCTATTTCCCGACGGGCCGAACTTGTAGAACTGGCACTTGGCTACTCTGGGGAAGACGCGGATCATGGGGTCGATGCGCTCCTCATCATCCTGGTCCAGGAAGCGGATCACGTCCAGGCCGTAGGTGAGGAACTCGCCGTCGAAGAAGCGGTCCATAAGGAACATCTGTCCGACGACATTGACGAAGGCGAGCAGCTCGCAGAAGAAGTACCGCGCCGCGTACCAGTCGTGCTGCTTCAGGCTGGAGACCAGGTAGTCGACCAGAAGCTTCTTCTTTTGTTTTTTCTCGGCATCGCCACACATGCCCACATCCAGGTCCATCATGAGCGCCTGTATCTTCCCGCCTTCCCAGAACTTCCACAACCAGCGCGGCATGTAGAACAGCGTCGCCTGGAAGAACAGCATGAAACACACCCACTGGTAGTACCTGTGGTACTTGTGGTCCCCAGGATTGTGGACGCTGCTGGCCCTCGCGGGCCCGACGCCCGGATAAACGACGGATTCGGCGTCTTTGCGCATAAGACTCGTCACGCTGTACGTCGCGTGAATCCAACAGTAGGTGTTGATGACAGTCTGCGGCATGTCTGCCGATTTAGAGCAGTCGATGGGGTCGCCCACGAACTGCTTTGTAGACACCACGATGCAGAAGGCCAGCAGGATGATGACGGTCGCCGTGTAGTGCAGACGGAAAACCTCGTTGTCGATGTGGACTCGACTGGTCTTGAGCAGCGACTTGAGGCTCCGGATAATGTCTAGCATGGCGTCTTCGGCCTTCTAGCACCGGGAACGTCTTCTAGCTCGACGCCGCCGCCAGGACGGCCGGCCCTCGGGCCGTCTCGTCGACGACTGTTCTTGGCGGCGCTCGCATGGGCCGCATGAGTCCGTGCCGGCCGGCCTAAATATAGGCCTCGTGGGCTCCCCCTCGTGGCTGCGGGACTCCTCGCCGCCACGCCGCGCACTGAGTCTCCGGTGTGGCGCGTGCCCACAACGAGCGAGCGCACCAGCGGCGCTGTTGTGCGGTCTCCGCCGCGCGTGTCAATCAAGTGCGGCCACTTTTCTTCGGGCCCCGCGGCAACGGCCACTTCGCTCTTCCGAGTTGCGGGGGGAGGGAGGAGTGGTCCGTGACGTCACGGTCACGTGAGCGTCGCCTCGCCGCTGGCGCCGCTCTTGCGGAGGGGAAGGGTACGAGGCGGAAAGTCGGTCACACCTGGGGGCGGTTAGGGATCTCGGAACGCCGGGGAACCTGGTCGCACGTGTTTTTCGCGCAAGCCGTCTCGTCTTTGAATTGGGATATTTGAAATCCGGCCCAAGTAGTAACGCTTGTTACAACATATACAAGATTGTAAACGAAACTTTAGGAATTAAATCAATACCTAATTTTTTTAACTATTTTAAGGCGTTGCTAAATGCACGCCAACTAAATAAAGTTTATGAACGCTTGAATCGAATCTAGAAAAAAATATAGTAGCGTGTGGCAGTTTGGTAATCCTTATAAACATTCTGACCGGCCCGTACTCTGTTTCCGCCTTCATTGTTTGACCTTTAGATAGAGCCTCGTGGAATTAACAACAGTCACAAGCCTTTACGTTACTAGTTCGTAGCCTTTAGCGAGAACTCCGTTTCTATTACTTTCGTTATCAGCTTACCTAAAATAAGTTATTAGGCAGTACTAAATTAGGCCCAAATTAAATACTATTGACTCGTCCAGGAGAATCACCTCTAGTACCTCATTTGTTTATAACGCACGCTCGCATTCATAGGTACGGGAGTATGTTCGTACGCGACAGCTTGCCGACAAAAAAGGTTTACGCGGCGATATACTGTATCAAGAGATACGCCAGTCAGACAGTGTCAAAAGTTAATCGTTGAACTAATTATAAAAAAAGGCAAGCGATTTGCGTTTTTGACACTGCTTGATGGGTCCCCTTGGCTCGTAGCGTCGGCTACGTCTGGATTTAAGCCGAAACGAAGCATAATACAAAATCAAACCATTATCAAAAACGCTACGTCCTTTGGCTTCACCGCAAGCAGAGACTGTGTGTGGCGACCCCGACTTCCAGGATGCCTTGCCGATACCAGCGAGAAACTTCGGATGACCATATTTCAGAAACAACAAATCCAGTTAAGTTGCTCGCCACCGTGAAACCGCAGATTCCGGTGGGACCATTAGAGTTAATTAAGAACGAAGAGTGTGCCGTGCAGAATTCCTGGAGGTTGGAAAACCAAGCAAAACACGCATCGCTCTTCGAATTTAATTAATAATAGATATTTCTGACTCTAAAATAAGGGCAGAATACTACGTGCCCATGCTTATGATGACTTATTTTCGATAAGAAAATCCAGCGCACTTTGCCGAGGTAAGCGCATTCACTGGCCAAAAAGCGCGTAATATCTCGCAGGAAGTATCTTTAAATTAACTCCTTTATTCGATTGGCTTCGAAGCATGGGCCCAAGCACTGTCGAACAAAGACTGAGGTGAAATTATTATCGTTTTTGCTCAAAATGTAACGAAAACAAAGCCGTATAACCTAGCTAGAAAAGCGTAGAACTTAGTATAAACTTTCTTTTGCTTGCTTAACGGAGGTTTAAGAAGTGGTAGAAGCGGTGTGTAGCTTTCGTAAGATAAGTAATATGCGGATAAATTGCTTTCAACGAAGTCCTCCTATCCCTAAGACAATGCACTCCACACGCGAACAATATAATACGCTAACGAAGACATGTCATCTGAGCAGAGTGTGCGTGAGACGATTCTCTCCACCGCTTGTGTCCATGGAAGAATAAAACAACAACAAGAAAAGAAAAGAAAAGAAAAAAAAAATTAAAGCATGAAGTTAAGTAGGCCCGATGTTGGCCATTTGTGAGAAGCTCCCCTTTCGGAATTCGCTGGAAATGTGTGCCCGACCGGATCCCATTGAGAAGGCAAACTCGTTTTCTCTTCAGAGCCCGGCCGAAGAAAGGCCCCAGTGGAGAGCGCGATAAAGAGCGCTGGTCCCGCATACAATGCTGCCGATGCGTGCCGCCGAGAGCAAGAGTGGCCCACCGAAACCCGCAGATGCGGTCGAGGACAGCGCGGACGATGTGGGCGCTGACGCATCTACAGTTGTGGTTCGCCCCCGCAGCTCAACCGCTTTTAGGGTTTTGTTGCGAATGGGACACTGAATGACTCTTAGAAGGGCCGCGTGAGGATGGCCCTAGATGTCTCGAGCTTGAATTTCTTTTGGGAGAATTTTTTTGGAGTGGTTCGGGAACAAAATGGGGGCGTGGTGAGGTCATCATACTCTACTTTTATGTACGTCGTTTTGAGGTTAGGGTGTCGGGCGTGCCGATGCGGAGGTCTTGGGTATGCGAATTTTACTACGGCATGCAAATGTGGGGGCGGATCTTCGCGATAAGACGTTACAACCAAATTAATTAAGGCGGTTCAGAATTCACGAGCGTACGTGAGAAACCTACAGATAAATTATGGTAAGTTTATCAATGAGGAAGTCATAATCCTGCTTCGTGCCCCAAGCAATGCCCTATAAAGACCCTCCTCCCACCCCCCACAAACACACACACGCAGCGGCGTAGACCTTCCATTTTACCGGGGGGGGGGGGGGGGGGGGAGGCTGAGATGTTCTCCGGGAGGGGGGGGGGGGATGCTTTTCCGCGCAATTCTTTTTACACAGGCAATTATCAGTATTTTATTTTAGGGGATACATTTTACAGCGTATCTGTATTCCCATGTGTCCCTCGCTGTGTATATTATTTTGTTTACATGCCACTACTAGAAACTCGTTACATGGCACTTAAACAGCGTCTGGGCCATGATCCTTACTGAGACGTTGTTTAAGTGCCATGTAACGAGTTTCTGTTCCTTGATCTGTTCCTTTAAGTGCCATGTTACGAGTTTAAGTGCCATGTAACCATAACGAGTTTCTTTAAGTGCCATGTAACGAGTTTAAGTGCCATGTAACGATCACGAGTTTCTGTTCCTTGTTTAAGTGCCATGTAACTAGTTTCTGTTCCTTGGGTTTCTGGCCCTGTTTTCCCTTGATCTCACCAGGGGGAGCACGAGCCCCGATGCCCCCAGTAGTTTACGCCTATGCACACACTCCCACACACTCATCGGAACACTTCCGATATAGTAATCTAACTTAATACTTTTCAAAAAGTGTCGATTATTTGTTTCTTAATCGCCCTCCACATTGTTTTGGTATTCGCCCTTTTAATTGTCTCCGAGTGTAAATATTAAGGCAACATTATACGAATATATTTTCTATAAGTCAGTACATTCCGAGTTCTGTTTACAACATTGCATAAATATCTATTATTATGAATAAAATAATTGGTATTTTGCGAATTTCGAGGAAAATACGATTTGTCGTATGCTATTTTTATTTCGGAATATAAAATTTAGTAAACTATAAAAGCATGTCTTGCATTATGCACCCGACCAGTAGTTTGTTATTTAAAATTTGTAACAACTCGCCATACTGGTATCCTAGTTATTCTTTGTCAGAAGTGACTACAATGGCACTGGGCGCGATGAATGCAGTCCAGCACTTCAGGATGCCCAATTTCACAATTATTTTTTTTTTTTTCAGCGCAGAAATAATCGGGCACTTTTGGAATTCAGACATAAGCTTTCATATAGACTTTGAAGTCAAAATAACAATGTACGCGGGCTACCCTCTGCATAATTTCATCTTAAATCAACCCCACCTACATCTTCATAAAATGTTAGGTTAAACACGGTGATCGAGACAGAAAAATCTGACTCCCCCGATTTTCAGAATCCTACTATTCTTAAATTCCAAGTCCGTGGTTAATAGCCAGAATACTGGGGGGTTAGGTAAGTAATACATTACAAAGCTCGCGGTTTTCGCTTAGTCATGTTTTCTTGGCATTTGCTTCTTTCTTTTTAGTATATTTTAGTATATGCGTCGTGCTGCGCCAATGCCTGTCTGAGTTCTCAAATGGATCCTTTCGCTCGTTTGTTTGTTAAAGCTGGGCATTGTTCCAAGTGCTGACCCCTTGCTGTGTACTTCATGGGCCGGACTTTAGTTGTTTACTCGTTATTTTTGAAGCTAGTTTTTTTTCCCTTCCTCTCCTGCTGTTTGTTATGATTCTTGTGAGTTTACTATGACGGAAAGATCTGATCCAAAATGGACAATTTAGCTGTGTTTAAGACGCTTCTTCCGCGTTTGTCACCGGTTATCTTCCCTGTGTTGAGTTCAAAATGTTACAAAGAAATTTCAATGTTTCTCTCTCTTTCTCTACACTGGTGAGGCTTTTTTATCAAGCGCGAATGACTAGTTATACCTGTAGAGTTCTATGTTTTCGGTGTTTATTTCTATAGAAATTCGGATTTTTTTTTTCTCCCGGGGTTCAATTTTTTTAGAGATTTTGTGTGTTTTTTTTTGTGTCATTTTAACTGTCGGGCAAAAGAAAATCGGTGTATACCTGGGCTCATGTTGAATAAAATTGGATACGGGAATGAGAATCCTGAATCTTCATGGAAGACAAATACTGATAAGAGAATACAATAAAATATAAAATGTGGTCCCCCCCCCAAAAAAAAAAACAAAAACAACAACAACAACAACAACAACGAAAAACACACACAAAAAAAAATCGCGGATTGAAAAGTTTAGTGAGGGATCTCCTCCGGGTTAACACAAAACAAAATTGCGAATAAAGTCTTTTCTTCTCCTTGAAGAATTCGGTTTATTATTCAAGTACAGCTCCAATTTGAAGTCCCCCCCCCCCCCCCCCTCCCCGATTTTGATAAAACTGTCTTGGATGGCTAATTACCGAAAACACAGTACTTTAGAGTATACTCGAGCTCTAGCGACACCCCACACCCCGGAAGCCTCCTGCTTCATAAACCATTTCCGCGTTGTTCGAGTTGAATCGTTAGATCATCGATACACGCTGATTTCCGATATCCCGCGGAGTGCGCGCGCACTGTGCTTTCGGCTTGCAGCAATTGTTCCTAAAGTGGACGGGGAGCGTGCGATCCTCCAAGACCGGCTCTTCTGCTGTTCAACTGGGTACGTTAATCGAAGGTTCGCGTTACTGTTCTGAGCTCGCCCACCATCGTGCGCTTTAACGTGGCTGCTACTATAGATAGGCTTCGATTGACCCATTTGTCGGAGACACGCGGGGCTCGCCTGACTTGCCGAAAGCGAACGAGGTGGCACCGCCACCAAACAAAGCGAGCGCGGGTCTCTGTCGCGTGGCAGCGACCAGCCGAACGCCCATTGATCCGTACAGGTATATACGGGCTAATGGCACCCTGCCTGCGGTGTCCTCAAGGACAATGAAGCCACGGCTCGGACGCAGCGACGCTGTCCTTGCCCCAGTCGCATGCTGCAGGACGCGCTCTGTTTGCGAGGTGGCGGCTCACTCTGCATACAGAAACACCGAGCGCTCGGTTCGGCTGTCGACAGTGACTTTTATGTAGGCGGAGGGCTGCTCATGTTGTTCCGGGAGCGGGACTTTTTTTGTTGGAAGGGTGCACCTAATTTTGAACGTGCCGTCGGCGTGTCCCACTTCCGGTGTTTGAAGGCAACGCCGTGCAGCCGAACTCTGAGCCTTGATTTATTACTATTTATAAAGTAACAGTCACGGCTTTGTTGCGGGGCGTTTATACATGTTTGATGGATCTAATAAACGATGTGAGTGTGGTAAAAAAAAACCGCACCTGAAAGCCGGGACAAGCAGTCAAGCTGCTCGGGCCTGAAAAACGATTCAGAAATGAAGCTATAGACCAGGGGTGGCCAAGCAGCGGCTCTTCGCGTGTTAAAGCTCGCGGCACCTCCCCCCCCCTCCTTCCAACTCCTCCGCCTCCCTTCCGGTCGCACGAGTACTTCCCAAAAAGAGAAATGAAACGCGTCTTAAATCAAGACAGGTTGCGGTAATAGATTGAAGGTAGTTCGAGTTTCGTTTATTGCTTCGGACAAAACCTTTGTCCCCCCCCCCCCCCCCTCCCCTCTCCCCCGTGGCTCTTACAAGTTTCGTGGTTTTGTTTGCGGCTCTTAGGCCGGGTCAGCCTGGCCACCCCGGCAATAGACCTTGAACAAGACCACTCTTTTAGCGGTATTGTCCGCGACACCTTCAGTGCTTAGGCATCAAGCTATTAACCTCGATTTGAAATCCGGATTAAAGCGCGAGATTTCAGATTTAATGTGTTGTGAGGATATGACACTGGTAGTCAAAGAGAGTCAGACAAAAAGAGCTCTAGTTTTCAATAGTGCATTTAGGGTGCCCTGCAAGGAGTCTTTTACTGGTTTTTAATTTGCACCAAACCTGAGCGCACTGAACGTAGTAACTTACTGAAGCTTACTTGTCTTTTCTCGAATTTCGCTTTATTTTAAAAGTTTTAGCAAATTAAAATTACAAAAACAAGTAAAAAATAGCCTCCTTCATGACGTCCTTGGTCGCTTGAGTGGCCGTGAACTAGAGGAGGGGTAGTGAGCCCAGCGAGTGCTCATGGCTGCCGCACTCCGTGTCAACGGCCCGAGAGGGCGCCACTAAAGCATGTTCCGGATAGGCTTTATGAAGCGGGCAGCCAGGGCGGCTCGCGTTGCATTTGCTACGCGATTAAACACTAATTCGGCGCGACAGGTCATTGGCCACAAACGACAGCAAACAGAGGGTAAAGATCAGTTCAGAACAGGAGCCACTTCGCGCTGCCATACCGCCACCAAAGCGCAAACCAAACCTTCTCGCCGAAGGCCTTCGGAACGCTCGGAACCGGTCAAATCCTCGAGTCCGTATGCGACCGCAGCGCCACCGCGTACATCCGAGACCTTTCTACGCTCGCCGCTCGTTGGTGCCTGATCCCATAACCCCTTTCTATTATGCGCCGGCTTTTCCGCCGCTTGGTGGAGGGTGTGTCGACGGGTCATTTCTTGTTTCCGTACCTTATAAACTGCATTTGTTTTTTTTCTTGATCTAAAATACTGAACAAAAACTACTTTCATAATCATTTGAAACGGTTCGCGCCACTTATATTTTGAATTTCAACTAAAAAGGAGCATTTAGCCGCTCTGACCAGCAGTAAGCCCAGGACCAAAGACTTCACATTTTGCGCGCTTTCGGCACCGCGGATCGCCCCCGTAGGCGAGGAAGGTTTCCGCGCCGTCCGGTTAAAATATGAGGCATTGATATTTAGTTACTCTCTCCGTTCCCGCTGGCTTGCCCGAACCCTCAAGAGATGTGGAAACCACAAGAAAAGGTAGACGCTTAAACATGATTGAAGGGCCCCTTTAAGATGCGCTGCGATTACGCCCCTAAGGCCCATTTACACAGCTAATTGCTGTTGCGTTGTGCTGAAACCACGAGTAGGCGACATGTTCGCACTTTGTATAGAGGTCAGAGGCTCCTTTGTAAATTGGCTGCCACTCTTCGTGCAAAGCACGGATTGCCCGGCGGCTTGGGGTCGTAACTTGACGTAAGTCCTCCCAACGTAGTCACACGCAGTCAAGTTGTACTGTGCTAATACACACTTTAAAAACATACGTGTTTAATTCTACCCGTCTGACGACCTCCGTTATCGTCTAATATGCCGCGGTGGCTCTGCACTCCCTTTGCACACCGTAAAGATGAATGACACGTGTCTATGGGATGACCATTCCGTTGCATTTTGTTTGATTTTCAGTTTTACTTGACAACATAAACGTGGCGTTTACGAAGGGAATTCGGCAAATGACGAGCCCAGACCAAAAAAAAAAAACCGTCTTGGTTTGAAAACAAATTTTGCACAGAAGATAACATGACACAATGAAACGTCATAGCAAGTGTGAAGCGTAACATCGCAGACTGCTTTTACCGAAAACATTTTCCCGCCCCCGCCATTTAATGTGCAATCAAATTGAATGATTATAGGACCGCTTCGTGGGGAGCAAAGTAGACACAAGAGCATTTGTTGTGTGCATAGTCGCCAACGGTTTTGAAACGGCAAGCCTCGGTCTACCTTAATTTTCTCATCACAACTTAGCGGCTTATCAGATCGCAGTGTCATCTTATGAAATGAAATCTTATATAATGCACGGCGTTGTGCTATGCTACTTCCAGAATGTGTCATATAAACTCAAAGACTGCAAATTTCGCGGTGCTGTTATGCGCCGTGGAGTTTTTGCCTGTCATAAAAGTAAAATACATAAAAAAGAAAACGTTTGGCCGATTTTACAACGCGTCAGAGAGACGGCCGTGTCTCACCAGGCACCGGCCAATCACAGCTTTACATAAATCATACCTTCCGCAGTGATTGGCCGGTGCTTGGTGAGGTGTATTTGTCACGGACGTTTCTGACGCTTATGCCCATTGTTAGGTGGTTTCATCACAAATGTTATGGACTCCCGGCAGGACGAAGATTTATTCTCATTGTCATCGGCAACGCATTTGGGATGAATAGAGCAGGTGTCTAACAAGCGGATTCTGTTTCTAACTAAGGCTTTATAACTGGCTTGGCATAAAAGCTAGCGAATTAATTCACCAAAATTGTTTCCTTGCTTGAAAAAACGCGTTCAACATTGAAACCAAAGCGTCACGTACACCCGCTTTCATGCTTCCGTTTCTGAGGATCCAGTCATACCCGATTCATGTAAACAAAACAAAAGTTAAGCGCAGCAAATAAGAAACAAGCTCACATACACACATGCTCAAATGTGACGTAATGTGCTGTTTTTCTTTATTTCAAAGCTAAACAATTTCACTCGAAGCAGAAACACACACAAATATATGTTTGCGAAAGAACGCATTTATGGACACCACTCACTATCCGAGGGTATGTAAAAACAACCCGCGAGGTATCAAGGACGACCGACAATCGACATACAGGAGAAAGAGCTTAAAGCCGACATAAAAAGAGCAGATCGATTCGCATAATTGAGATTTACATTAGCTGCCGCCATCTATAGCGGGCTTGCCGAAATCCCATCGATCGCTTTATGTCCTCGTTTTTTGTTTTTTTTTATTCCCTTAACTTTATTTATTCTTATTTTATTTTTTATCCAGGACCGCCTTTAGCGGACCTCCCTTTTGGCGTGCAGCTCGCGTACCTGACCCAGTGGCGCTGATTCGAGGCGTGAGGGGAGTTGCCCTCCCGTCGGCTAACGTGTCCGACATTAGCACCGTCCTCCGCATTTTAATTCGCCCGAAATCGAAGCCGCACGCGCGAAATAACCGCGAAGAAAAAGAAAAACGATTTGATTTTGAGAGTGTTTGCGCTGAGCTGCTCTCATTTATTTCGATGGCTAAACGTGTTCGTCATGGTGCGTACGATATGATTTGGCACTGAAGAACGGTGCCGTGGAACACGGCTGGCGCAACGCGTCGGCTGGCTTGCAGGCTGATAAACAAACTCCTCACCTTCAACCCCCCGCCGCCCCCTTTGATGGCCAGCTTTCTGGGACATTTCGTGGAATATAGAGTTTTAGAGGAAATATCAATATTCTAATTGATTTTCGTTCCTGATATCAGGGCATCAGGCCCTCGGGAACATTACGAGCTTTTTTTTTGTGAAGAAAAGCAGATATGAACACTTTTGTGAACGTACCCTATAAAATTCAATGTTAAAAAAAAAGTAGATCTGTGAAGTAAAAATTATACGCGTCAAAACGTTTTTTCGTATGACTGTCGTTTAAAGTATTTTCGGGTAACATTGGCTATTATTGTTGTTGTTGTTGTGTTAAAATTTTAATGTTAGTGCATGCGCCGAGACGTTGATGTCCCAATAAATTAACCCCCCCTCCAAAAAAAAAAAGAAAAACAAAAAAAAAAAAACGCTTATTTGCCCTTAAAATATAGCGCTAGCAATCCGAACCAGATGCCAAAGTTTCAGAACTGACCGTTATCTCAATCAAAAGTTAAGTGAGTTTCCGAAAGTTTCAATGGGAAAATGGGGCCTGTTTTCGCCCGTTTTTGGTAACTGGCGCCATTCAGCTTTATGATTCGAGAGATCCGTCGGCCGCCATTTTCCCATTGAAATTTAAGTAAATCGCTTATAACCTTTCAATAAAACAACGGTTCTGAAATTTTGGCACCTCGTTCGCACCGCTAGCGCTACATTACGTCGGAAAATAAGTTTTCGGCGATGCGTGCTTTATTGATGCGGCAAATGAAATAATGTAATTGTTTGTTTGTTTGTTTTTTTGGGGGGGGGGGGGGGGGGGACGCCTGGTACATGCGGCAGAGATTACGCTGCAAGATCTGCTAGAATCACGCTGCATTAGACAGTTGAGACTTCATCAAAGTAAAATCGCAAAAACACCATTAAAAAAGAAAAAAAAGAAAGAAAAACGTGGTAAAATCATTTTGGGCACCGTAATTGAACTATGGTGAGCTAGAATTTGTGACATTTCGCTCGCTTTGCCCCATGTCTGATTCACATGGTGCTATTCTGCTTCGCGATATTCGGTTATCATATCGGGCCCCGTCCGCGCATCTTTCGTAGCATGGGTGACGACACTATTGAAAATCGCGAGCAGAATAGTAGCGTACGAGTCAGGCTTTAATGGGCGATAATGGTCACGCGATTCAGCCCACAGAGCAGAGGATTGCCGCGTGCATGATCGAGAAGGAACGCTTCTCTGTATTTCTACAAGATTTCCGCCTACTCTTACTTCTAGTGTAAACGATAAATCCGAGTCAACTCAATCCGGAACATTTGAAGTCGAATATTCGAGATACGGAGTGTACCAGATAAGCAGATAACCCCCCCTTTTTTTTTTCTTCTTAAGGTACACCGAATAAAGCGCGGACAAAGAACGTTTTAAATACGAGGAATAACTCTCGATCAGGCGACATCAGAATTAAGGAGGATGATGAAACGTTTGGTTCGTCCCTGGTGTAAGAAGCATAAATATATAAGAGCCGTACGACTACCCTTCTATAATGGACTCCGGTAAAGTCTAAGCTACCGGCAAAAGGTAAGTGAATACAAGCCTTTCTTTATTATTCTCTTACGTAGAGCAAGAGCTAATCTCTCGAAACAATTAGGAGTGTCGTTCGCCGGTACTCTACAACAAAAGAAGTGAAACCTAAGGGATCACGGGGCGTTGATAAGAAACTTATAGCTTCCTAATGACCGTTTTAAAAGTCTTCTTTATGGGCAAGGTTTAATTACACGTGCACGCTTTCTGGCGAAGAATAACTAAGACGCGCATACTTGATTGATGGTTGCACCGCCTAATTGAGCCTTCGGCTAATCGGGATCAGAACCTCGAATGTCTGCTTTTTTTATTCGGGGCGAGTAACGAGAGAGTTCATCAATTTTCGACAACGCTGTTTCTCTCCCCTCTTTCGTCGCACAACTCAAACTTGCTCTTAGCGTTTTAAGGCTTTAAATAAACGCCTCTTTACCCGCGACTACAATCTGTACTGACAAAAAGCCACAAAAATCTGATAAAGAAAAAAGCAACTTATTCGAGTTCTTTTTTTTTTAATCTTAAGGTTCGAGAAAATCTTACCCGCCAAACATGGAACCTCAAACGTCAAAACCGTAAAAACGTAAAAAAAAAAAAAAAAGACGATTGGTGCAATATTTTACGGCCGCCGCCAAACATGTTCCCAATTTCTCCCAAACTAGAACACCGGTTTAAACAATATTCGTAAAAATACTGAGCAATACATTTCAGGGTTTCGACAGCCATTTTCTCGCCGTCATTCTCTACAGGTCTAATTCCTGTAGGTAAGGAAATTCCCATCTTCAAATCTTGTGATCGCTCTCACTCACTGAACTATCGATCTATGTGACTAACCAGCACTATTTGTAAACTTCTGCAGCACATCATACATTCTCAAGTCATGCGCTCTTTAGATGACCATAACATTATTTTCAAGTATCAGCACGGTTTTCGCAGGGGTTACTCATGTGACACTCAACTTGCCGGTTTCGCTCACGACTTACGTACAGATCTTGATGCTGGTTTTCAAGTTGGTGCGATTTTTCTCCACTTCTGGAAGGCTTTTGACCGCGTTCCCCCATCACGAGTTTTTACGAAAACTTGCAGAGCTTAACATTCATCCTAAAGTTCTCTCATGGACAAAAGACTTTCTCTCAAGTAAATTTCAGTTCACTTCCTTTACAATTCCATCTCCTCTTTCGCCCAAGTGACATCTGGAGTTCCCCAGGGAAGTGTGCTGGGTCCATTACTTTTTCTCATAGACATTAATCGCCTACCCACTTGTGTTTCATCTCATGTCCGTCTTTTTGCTGACGACTGTGTCATCTACCCTAACATCTCTTCTAACACCGATCGCCAAGTTCTCCAATCAGACCTGGCAGGATAACTACGAGGAGTTCTTTGTGGCTAATGACCCTCAACCATATCAAAACAAAACATATATCATTTATTTAAACGCTCCTCTCGGACTCCAACCTCTTACCTTTTGAATAGCTATACTGTTGAACTAACTTCTACCTATAAGTACCTGGGTGTCCACTTTCAGTCTGATTTATACAGGCACTACCGCATTAATCTCACCCTTGCTTCTGCTAACCGTTCCCTTGGATTCATAAAGCTCAATCTTAAACAAGAACCCGATCATTTTCGATAACTTGCTTATATCACTCTCATTTGCCTCAAAATTGAATATGCTTCTGCCATATGGGATCCTGAACAAGCGAACATTATGAGTAACATCGAGTCCATGCAAAACCATGCTGCTCGTTTCATTTGCTCTGACTACTCTTCATTTTCCAGTATCACCGCATCAAAAAAATCAAGCCGGGTTGCAAGACCTATCACGCGGTCATAAACATGCCCGTCTGTCATTATGACACAAGCTCTATCACTATGCATCGCTTTATGATGATTTTTTAACCCCCCCCCCCAATTATCTTGACACGTCGCGACCATTCATTCAAAGTAATCCGCATCACATGCCACTCATCTAGTTATATACGATCATTCACACCACGAACCATAATCGACTGGAACCTACTGGCTCACTAACTGAACTAGATATGTCTAACTTCCAAGAGTTAGCGCGCAGTTATACTAATACCTGACCATTCTTTTTTTCTCCCTTGTTCTCATACTGTTCTTGTGTGCTTTTTGTGTGTGTTTTTTTGTGCGTACTATGAAATATTTGCTTACACCCTTACCTCCCCTTTGTAACACCCTCTTTAGGGTGACCACCCGTCCCGCGACTCGCGGGACTGTCCCGCATTGAGGGCTCTTGACGAGAGATCCCCAAATTGTCAATATATCCCACATTTCACAATGTCATAAACTTCACTCTGCACCTTATGGTTCTGCCAAAAAAGGGGGCGCGGGGAAGCGCGTAGGTCGCTGGCAATCGTGTGAATCGCAATGGCACGCCATTTTATATCCAAGCATTGCGGGAAGCAAGCGCCGCTCTTGCAGGAGAACCGACGCGCATATTCCGTTGTGCCTCTCCCCTTGGTGACAAAATATTGTAAGAAGAATTGCTCGCCAAAAGTTTCAATATAAAATATTGTAATTATTTTCAAATCGTTGTCAATGCGAAAGGGTTGCTGTGGATATTTTTTTTTGGTGAAGACAGCCAGACAAGGCAAAGCGCCTGCAACTCACAACGGTCGAAAAAGAACATAATGTTAAAACTTTGTGTAGGACCATGTTGATGAAAGTAAGCGCTGACAGGAAACAATAATCCGAAAAAGATTTACTGTTTTTTTTTTTTTCATTTGATGGATTAAGTTTTCCTACAGTACATTTTTATGTTTTCAACTTCGACACAATTAATGACATTTTTGGCAAAAAAAAATATATCACTGGGAGAGAAAATTATTCGAGCCTAATTGCTGCAATACAATTGTCAAGTGTATAAACAGCACATGATGTTAAGTATGAGAACAGAGCCTGTGTTCGTAGTGTGCGTTTTAATAAATTTCCTCCCTCTCCCCCTTCCCCCTGCCCCGCATGTCCCGCATTTCGCTAGAGAGAAGGTAATCACCCTAACGCTTCTACAGAAGGCCTTTACAAATATTTTGAATAAATAAATAAATCAAATGTGCGCAGTTTCTTTTACCGCCGATACTCAGTAATTCTGAGAAGAAACGGGCTCACAAGTAAGATTAAAACAAAAATCCCATGCAAATATAAAAAAAAAAATACGGTATAAGATTTTCTTAGGACAAGCAACATATATTTGCACAAACCAGTTACAACTCAAAACAAGATTTTCAATTAAATTAAGTTAATTTATTTACTCCCATAATACACATCGGCGACGGAGGCAGGAAAAAAAGCTCCAGAAGTGCAGCTTGACGAAGCACCTTGCCCCTTACTCTAAGATTGGTCGACAGGAAAAATACCAAATTAAAAAAAGGAAGTTTATAAGGCAAGAAAAAAAAAACAAAAAAAACAGTCGATCACTTACTAAAAAATAACGGTAAGAGCACAATATTTAGCGCAATGCTTGCTTCTTTATCGCATAAATGAAACTCTTTTTTTTTTTAATTCAGTACAGTTAGAAGTGTGCGCTGAATCATCTGAAGCCCGTAAATTAGTTCGAGGCCACGGCACTCTCCAGGATCCGGCGCTGCGCACTTCATATATCATATTTTTTACACTAAGTTTTAAAATTCATGCTAATGGACGAGTTGGAATTTTAAGCGATGCTGCGCAGATTTTCGACACCTTATACTGCAAATATTTTTATTTTATTTTCATTACTTAATGTTTAAAACAAAAAGGGGTTCAGTATGTTCACAATACACATTCGCTGCGACTCGAATTGCTTTCCTCTGAAACACAAACCAATTTATTCGGGTTGGCGCTTGTAGTAGAAGGCTGAACATTCCTTGCCGAAGCCATTACGGCGGCTAGAGGGTGAAACAAAATCTAACCGATTTGCACAGGCTCTAACGCTGTCCCGAAAGTGTGGAAGAAATAATTTTGATTGATACAAGCAATGTATGTCGGTAGATGGGTGGCAATGCTAGAAATGTTTGGAAAAAAAGTGCCGTACTTTTAGCAAAAGGTTTCACCGGCCATGGGCGCAAATGTAGCATTTTATAGGTATCTGGAGTGTTTATGTGACAACTTGAAGGAAACCAACGTTCGAGTACAGAAAATACTGTTTATAATAAATTAATAAATAAATTCACTTATCTTAAAACGAAATTTTCAAAACATAAAAAAAATAAAAAAAAGAATAGAATCTGACGCCACCGGTTGCGGAAAATATTAAAGCCCTAAGAGAGGGACTTTGACAACATTCTGGAGGCACCTCCACGGAAAAAAGTATAATCGAGCACACTGGACAATTTTCCTTTAAATAATGAAACTCCAAGCGCGCTTCCTTTACCACGTAGGGGCAGCAATAAGGGGGGATGAACGATTCCATTCTTCATTTCTGTAGGCTAGAGCAGGGGTCTCCGAATTCCGGCCCGCGGGCCGAATCCGGCCCGCGCACACCTTTCGACCTGCCCGTGGCTGGCCGCAATCCTTCTAATCAAGCCCGGCCCGCGGCCCGCTTCCAGCAGGCACGCTGCTTCCGGCGCAAAAATAAGCGCGCGTAAGGAAACTGCGCAGCAGGACGCGCACCACTCGCGTAAACGAAGATATATAAACGAAAGAAAACTTTCTATCGTTAGTCGCGCCGTCTCTTCATATTATTCATTAAACATGTCATCACCAGAATTACCATTCTAAGCACCTTGTTTTATTCCTGTGTAGCTTCTTTTGCGTTCCCATGTGTGTTGTGCTTAGTGTGCTGTTTTCAGGGCCGGCCCTAGAACATTACGCGCTCTGGGCAAACTCCAACAGTGGTCCCCCTCCGCCCCCCCCCCCCCCTTTTTTTTTTGTTATACGCCCCTAACTTTTAGGTACGACATTGCGTTGTTAGTAAACATGGTTGCCCAACACGATCATTTTGTCAGACGAGAACTGCATTCCAAAAATGAACGGCGATCAAACACATAGCATCGTGTCGGTCGCCGTGTTGAAATAAATCGGAGTTAAGAAAAAATTGAAAAGGGGGGCGCACCGGCACTCCCCCCCCCCCCCCCCTCTTTTGATGGAGCCCTGGACGATCGCCCAGGTCGCTCGCCTTTAGGGCCCTGCCTCCATGTGTTGTATCAATTGCACAATGTCAGCATCAGTTCTATTCTTCCCTGCGTAAATATGCCAAAGTTAATATGCGCTTTCATTAATCCCCGGTGAGTTTTCTGGGTCCCGATTTTTCTGTAATGGCTTCATTAGCTAAATATTGAATTTAAACAAAAAAATATATGTGTTCATCTGCCTTAGAATATATTTTTTTTACGCTAACTTTTACTTTTTTTATTTTAAATGCTTATCTAGGAATTCGTGGAAATGGAGCGTGCTGGTTAAGTTACGGTGTTTGTGGAGAATAACATAGAGGACGAAAACAGGACGACACGTTTCGTCCTCTATGTTATTCTCCACAAACACCGTTATCTAGGAATATTTTATTTAATTTCTTGTTCATTTTCCGACCCTCGATACAGCAACAGATCACCTATCTGGCCCCTTTGCCAGAATGTTTGGAGACCCCTGAGTAAAAGAAGGATTCCCGGGAAAGACATGAAGCCTCACTAAAGGTAAACTTTGTATCGGACTCAAAAATGAGAAAGAGAAGATGGTTCACAAAGCTGAGGAGAAAATTTAACAGTAATACGAACCAAAGTCGGGAAGACTCGTTGCCTAGGTTGCTCTGCCGATCGTATCTGTTTCTGATTCCGCAATTGGTGTTTTTAAACCCTTACCGAGCTGCATGCAAACTGACGAGGACGTATTGCACTCTGGGTGCTGTGAAACTAAAGGTGTATTTGCACTGTGCAGTTTTTCAGCGCGCACCAGTTTCGCGAAACCGAGATTTTGCGCAATCGGCAAATTCACGCGTCGAGCTTGACGCGCGAAAACAGTGACATATTGACTCACGAGAATTTCGTCAAACCTCAACATCTGCACCGGGAATATCAAAGAGAGAGAATAGTTATTTATTTACAGTCACGAATAGGTCAGCCTGCTTAAAAGACGAATATCGAGCGTTTCGCAGCAAATGATACGAAGTGCGCACAGTGTGAAGATACGGCTTCCTTTATTAATATGACTCGAGAAACTTGGTCGGATTCGGCTCACTCGGTTTGCAGGGCCTGACAAAGTGGAGAAAGGCCACGAACGTCAAATTCGGACGATCTAAATGTACTTCGTAAATTCTTGCACCGTTAAACGTTCAGTTATCCCCAGTCATCATGGATATACGAAGCGCTCGCACTCGTCGCAACTCTTGTAAATTCTGCACCGCGCCGCTAACCCAGACTGCTTATCCGTACCGCCCGTGCACACCGTTTCTCCTCTCGTCGCTCACCGCTTTTTTACTCGTCTCCACGTTTGTTTCCTACTTTCAGCTTTGGTTCTTATGAGGGATCCGCCAAAAGTCATGCTCCTCCAAAAGCTCGCGCTGCCTCGGAGATCAAACGTCACAAAGATGTCGAGCAGGCATTTGCAGCGTCCGCGTTTCGCCTTCAGGTGATTGACAGGCCTTGGTGACGTTTCTGCAAAATATCGCTCCCAGAGCGAGAACTGCACGTATCTTTCTCGGAATAGCGCGGCTTTTCCCGTCTTGTTTAAACATCACATTTGTTTCCCGCAACCAAGTATCTCAACACTACGGTACGCGTGAGCTAGAGGACGTGCGTTAAACATCCCCATGTAGCCATAGATTGTTTCCTAGTACTGCTCTTGAATGTGCCCGAAAAGGACTTAGATATAGGGAATGCAACTTCTTGACGGAACAACAAGTGGAGAACCTTGAAGTAGGTTTCCGTTGTTTCATTGTTTGGGCGGTAAAGTCAACATCCGGAAAGCTGATAAATCTACAGCCTTTTATATTCTGATTTTTTCTTTTAGACGTTGGTCTAATTAGGATACCTCCCGTCGAGTTTGAAATTCCGTAAAATCATCACGTTCCGCCTTGTCAGCTCTTCCACAAAACGCTCAATCCGCAAACTAAATCCAGGCAGCGAGAACAGCGTCACTTTGGGGGCCATAATGATGCGCTAAGAACCGTCAACAAACACCCTAGCGCGCCGTTAGGCAGCAACGTAACCTTTGGGCATAATTATTAGTAGCGAAGGTAAACAAGCCAACAGGAGCCAGACATCTGGCGCTGTTCTTACGGCTTCCTGGTCTGGAACGCGGCCGCATTGCGCCTTGTATCCGAGCGCCGTTCCGTGCTTCCGTAGTGCGAGTTGCGTTAAATTTAAAAATGAAGGGCGAGCGCTCGTTGAAAGCGTAACTCTGTCGACGCCTCATTTCGAGGCTATGTGCCCAGACGCTTACCGATTTCTTTGTTTGTTGAGCTCCGTTCTTTGCACGCTCTGAGGTCAACAATGGACAATTGCGGAATTCGCCCTCTGCTTGCTGCCATCTTTGTGTTTTGACTTTGAGGCGTGTTCTGGGCATGCGAAATAGCTCTTTTGTGCAGAATATAAGACGCCGCGCACACATCTCAGACCAGTGACTCAGCATTTTTTTCGTCTGTGATAGGCGCTGGGTATGTGTATAAAAAACTGTGCGTGGCTATGCGGTAATCCCTTAGCGCGGAACATAAAAGGGAAAAATAAGCCCACGTACATACTAAAGTGAGCTGAATATTAGGTGCGCACAAAATAACCCACACGGTCCATGACCAGACCCAAAAGAAAACGAAATTTGTTTTTTTCCGAACCGTGTATTTATTTTGACACGTTTGAATTTCAATCACCTACACAGTGCTGTCTGCCTGATTCAATGCACTTGTTGAGACGATTTCTTCAATGCACAAAAGAGTCTTTTCAATCTTCGATTTCGATGCCTCTCAGTGATTCTGCCGCTTTTTTTTTTCGTCTTTTTTTAACCTCTTTTACCTCGGCGAACCGTTTCCCCTTAATAAACTCTTTATCCGGGAAAAAAAAAAAAAAGACAAAGTCACACGGTGCGGGGCTGGGTATAAAGGGAGGGTGGGCCATGCCATTTTTGATCGAAAACTGCTGTACATCAGCGCGGTTTAGGCAGAATGACAACGCAAGTTGTGGCGAGACTGGTTCGTTCACCATGACAGCGCGCCTGCCCACACCACCGCTGGGACCCTTGCCCCACCCTCTCTACACACCCAACCACGTTCCGTGTGACTTTCTTTTGTTGTTGCTGTTTTGTTTTCCCCAGATGAAAAAATCCATCAAAGAGAAAAAATACGCAAATATAAAAAAGGTAAAAAAAAATTTTAAAAACAGCACAAGCAACTGCAAGGCATTCAACTTGACGAGTTTAAAAGGCATTCTTTATATTAAAATAAAAGTCCCTACAAGAGCATCAGATTAGGCGGAGAGTACTTTGAAGGTGGCTGAAATTTGAGCCTGTAAAAACTAAATGCATGATTTTGTAAAAATAGATTCCGGTTTCTTTTGGGTCCCCCAGGTATATTATGCACACCGGAGGAGTCATTCAATTGATCGAATGACGCTTTAATGAATGCCGACGTTCCACTGAATGACGCTTTAGCGAATAGTCGGTCGCTGCGAAGCGGCGTTTACGAGTGGGCCAAGTGGGTTAACAATTTTGTAATGAGCCGCCGCAGACTGCCGCCGCGAGGGGGGGGGGGGGGTGGTGTTGGGGGGGGGGGGGGGTGTTAACACGCGCTCCCGTTATTTGCTAAAACATCGCTGTTCGCTAAAGGGTCATTCGCTCATGTGATATAAACCCGGACCCACACCCGGGTCCGCACCGTGTTTGTGGCGCAACAACGTTCGGTGTCACAATTCCCAACCCAGAAGTACAACGTTTCTTATATTAAACTTTTATTTTTTTTTTTTTTTTTTGGGGGGGGGGGGGGGGGGGGGGGGGGCTCTGGGTTATGTTTTGCCGTTTTCTCATATCGAGACTGCTAACGAAGACGTTCGATCCAATAACATTTATCTTAATTGTATGCTTAAAAAAAACAAATAAAAAACGTAACATTGTATTTTAAAATTGGACTCACGCGTGCACTTCTAGGATCAGTTTGACACACGAAAAATGTCGGGCGTCTGCTCTCCTGGCAATGCAGAATTCGATAACTTCTGTCTTCTTTTTGTCATCATATTATCTGCTTTCGGTTCCTTTTGTAGTGAACTTCCAACCGGAGGTAACCTCTAAAGTTAGCCGTTTTGCACTACTTCCTACGTGTCTTTCCTTGTCCTATCCGGGAGCCTCTGCGGGATGTTCAGTGACCGTACGGCACGTGCCCGCCTGTTGAATGTTAACACGTTCAGCGAAAGCTCGCGCATACAGTATGGAGGCGCGCTTCATCAGTATGCGTTCGTGTAACCTTTATCACGGAATGGACGTGAAAAAGTTCAGGCTAGCGTTCGTAGCCTGAACTGGCCAGCGGAGCAATCTTAAATTAAAGCTAATCCTCTTGTAACAAACCTCGGAAGTCCTTATTACGTGCGTCAAACGAAACTATTGTAATTTATCAGAAGCAAACACAAACATTCACATTGAAACCGGGCTCGATTGAACTTCTATATTAGTGCAGAAGCTTTCTGTGAGATATGAGGCCAGACGCTACCACGGATGTGTTTTGGCGGCGCCATAGGATTCCCCGAGAAGCCGCATCCGTCGCAGGAAGCGGCAGGCAGCGGATGCAAAGATCATTTGAACAGAGATCGGTAATACAGCGCTGTCGGCACTCTGTTTTCCCAGAGATAATGTGAGACTGCCATAAGGCGGCTGAGCTTTGATGCCGGAGGAAGTATATACGATCACGGGCGTAAGGAGAGAGAATGCCCGAGTTCGGCGTTTCCTCTTCATCCGATCCGCACGTGCAGATCGTCCGTGGACTTGAACCCTTTGGCGGGTGCCCCGTGGGAAAGTATAGGTTCCAGGGTTGTCGTTCTGAAGTAGACAGGAGCCCATTGTTCTAGAGAACCAGCTGCAAATCAAAATAATGAAATCGCTCTGATAAATACGACTGTAACCGATACTTTACGTCCCAAGTTTCGACAGCTGTAACCAATCAGACTACGTTTGGATCGAGAAAAATCGTAATGAATTATTAGTACAGCTTTCCCCATCATGTATAACGTCAACTAACTGGCCCAGTTCTCCACCTTATTTAGTACAGCTCTTTTTTTTAAAGTTGTTGGGTGGCAGAGAATTTAGAAGGACACCCCAAAACACGGTTTCTAGAAATAACAAATTGTTCAACTGGGCACAGTGATCTAGTTATGGGATTCAGTGTTCACACGCACGAATCTCGGTTATTTGTAGAAACTGTAGAATAACCTTAGCTAGGTATACTACCTTAGCTGGGGTAATGACGAGACAGTCATTCGAAGCATCCGAAACGGTTGAGATTGCTTTTTATATGTCTCACGAGAGCGCAGCCAGCTCTCGAGACAAACCCACGCGCTCGTGCGCAGCGCTCGCAGACTTGCCCGCCGGCCGTGTGTCGATAGATACATCACACCCCTTCCTCCTTAGACGTGGGCACCGTATCTGTCCGGTGGTCGACGCGCCCGGGAGCTCACCCGCGTCGCGGTTGACAAGGCAGATCCCACTGTTGGTAATGGGCGAACGTCGTCGTCTGTGCTGTGCTGTTTAGTTGTTTGTTCTGGACCATTCGCGCCCGAATGTGTGCCCCAGCGATCGTGTAAGCACATGTCCCAAACTGGTGGTGGCGGCTGTGTCTCCCAGCAGCTCGAATTCGGAGCGCGATGTCGAATATGGTTTAGATGTCGTCTGACTTGACCCCGCTCTGTGTCAATCATCCAGGATCGTGGTCCGGCGCGGCGTGCGATGGACCCCGGCATCCACTTTCGCTCGTTCGGGAACTGTCGAATCCACACGGGTTGTCCAGGAGTAAATTTGTGGATATCGCTGTTTTCTTCCGGCAACTGCTTGAAGAGGGATGACTTGAGTCGATCCAGTGCAGAAGGCAATTCTCGGCCGTACATCATCCACGCAGGAGTCTTGCCCGTTGTTGCGTGCACTGTCGTGTGTTGCTTGAATAGGAAACGTGACAACACGCACGGCAGGTCTTCCCTTCCTTTTTTAGATACAGCTTGTTTGAGCTCCTGTACCATCCGCTCAGCCTGCCCGTTGGTTGCCGGGTGGTAAGGTGCGCTCGTGACTGCGAT
The DNA here is from genome assembly GCF_016920785.2 of Ixodes scapularis. Classification (NCBI taxonomy): domain Eukaryota; kingdom Metazoa; phylum Arthropoda; class Arachnida; order Ixodida; family Ixodidae; genus Ixodes; species Ixodes scapularis. The sequence goes on from NW_024609868.1 coordinate 22,646,085, forward strand.
GATGTTGTTCATGCGGTAAAACGTCGCAATTTCTTCTGAGATGAACGCAGCCCCGTTGTCTGAACAAACCTTCTTTGGCACTCCAAATGTGGCGAATAATCCCCGCAGCTCCTTGATTACAGCGCTTGATGCCATGCTGCTAACTACTCGCACCTCCAGCCACTTGGTGTATGCGTCTACAACGACCAGAAATACTTTCCCTTCCACTGGACCCGCAAAGTCCATGTGAAGTGTATCCCAGGCTGTTGATGGTCGTTCCCAATTTGTCATCGGTACTTTTATCTTGGTTTTCTGGTTTGTTTGACATTGGGCACATTCCGCCACACATAATTCAATATCTTTGTCAATTCCTGGCCACCACATGTAACTTCTGGCACAGGCTTTCATGGCCACGATTCCACGATGTCCTGAGTGTACAAGACTCAAGGACTCAGGCCGCAGAGACGCTGGTATCACCACACGTGATCCCCATATCAAACATCCTCGCTGTGTCGCTAGTTCAGTGTGCTTGTTCCTGAATGGTTGAAAGATGTCTTCCTTAAGGCTCCTGAAATTTCCACTCTGAACTGCGTCGTACACACGGGAAAGAATAGCGTCTTCTTTTGTCTTGTCTGCTAGTTTCTCGACAGTAATCGGTGGCCTGGTCAACGCTTCCAGCATGAGCACATCTCCGGGAGGCTGTGGCTCGTCGTCGCTTGCCGGTAAAGGTAGTCTGCTCAAAGCGTCTGCATTCTGATTTCGTTTTCCTGGTCGGTAGACTAGATCGTAGTTATAGGCCGTGAGCTTAACGCACCACCTTTTCATGCGTGGCGAAAGAATGGGCGGAACCGGAGTTTGTGGACCTAGAATCCCCAGTAGTGGTTGATGATCCGTTGTGATGGTAACATGTCGACCGGAAATGTAGCGGTGGAACCTGCTTGTAGCGTAAACTATAGCTAAACCCTCCTTGTCCAACTGGGAGTAGTTTTCCTCGGCCTTTCCCAATGTTCTAGAAATGAAAGCTACGGGAGACTCGTTTCCGTCTTTGTCTAGGTGCGCCAGTACCGCACCGATGCCGTATGGTGATGCGTCACACGACAATACCAGCGGCTTATTGTCGTCATAATGTGCTAGAACTGTACGTTCCGCGATGGCTTCTTTCAGTTGTAGAAACGCCTGCTGATGTCGTGCACCCCACTGCCATGGAGCGTCTTTCTCAAGTAGCATGTACAGCACCTTGGCTATTGATGCTCGGTTCTGAATGAAGCGGTCATAAAATGCCAGGAGTCCTAGAAAAGACTGAAGCATGGCCCGGCTGGTCGGTTCCGGCATCTCTTTGATTGCTCTCAGTTTTTCTTCTGTTGTGTGTACTCCCGTTGCATTTATCTTGTGTCCCAGAAACTTCACTTCTTCGACACCGAAATGGCACTTTGACCTTTTTAAGCGAAGCCCGGCGTTCACCAACCTGCTCAAAACTGCCTCGAGACGCTCAAGGTGCTCTGTTTTTGTGGTTCCGCTGATAATAACATCATCCAGGTAGACTCCCACGCCGGGTAGTCCTGCCAGGATTGTCTCCATGTAGCGTTGGAAAATCGCTGGTGCAGCCGAAATTCCAAAAGGCATTCGTTTAACCCTGTATAGTCCCTTGATAGTGTTAATGGTGAGCACATCTGCTGTCTCTGCTGTCACGTGGAGCTGTTGATATGCCTGAGTGAGATCCAGCGTCGAAAATATGGTGCCTCCCTGCACACTTGCCAGAAGGTCCGTTACCGTTGGCATTGGATACACCGTTGGTTTTGCCGCCGCGTTCACCGTGCTCCTATAGTCTCCACACATCCGTATAGTGCCGTCCTTCTTTCGTACGATCACCACCGGTGTTGCCCAGTCGGAGTGCTGCGTCGGCTCGATTATGCCTTGGTTTTGGAGCATCCGCAGTTCTGCCTCCACTGCGGTTCGCATTGCGAAAGGAACCGGTCGAGCCTTTAAAAAGCGCGGTGTCGCATCTTCCTTCAGCTCCAGATGTACCGCGTGGCCCTTGTGCCCGTTTATCTCTGGATCAAAAACTTCCTCGTGTGTCAGTAACACGTCATGAAGGGTCTTGCCCTGGTCAAGCTGGTATATCCCGCTGACTCTGATATTGAGTGCCGGGAACCAGTTTCTCCCAAGCAGATTGCAGCCCGAACCTGAGGCCACGATTAGCGGGAGCAGATAGTCTTTTGACTTGTGTCGGACGCGCACTTCTGCCGACCCGAGAACTTGTAGTTGTTTTCCTGCCCATGGTCGGAGCGTGATATGTTCTTTGTTCAGTGAAAAGGCATTCTTAGGCCAGGTTTTCCTGTATGTGTCTTCACTGATGATGGAACACGCAGCTCCGGTGTCCACTTCGAACTCCATGGGTCGTCCTTCGACTTTGAGTGAGACCATGAACTTCTTCACCGACGTGGTATAATTTACGCTGTTCAGCTCGTATAAGTTTTGGGTATCCTCGTCATCACTCGAAGGTGTTGACTCATCATGACTAACCGCGTGTGTTGATCGCCGCCGTTGATTTGTTTCAGTCTTCTGATAACACGCCCTTTCAATGTGTCCGGTCCTTCGGCAAAAATTGCAGCGTGCCGTGCGGAATCTGCATGTAGCTGCGACGTGTTGTTCGTGACAGCGATGGCATCGTTGTTCACTTGATACGAAGTCCTGTTTCCTTTGCTTGCCTAGGTTCCGGTTTTCACGTACTGTTGATTTTTGACCCTTGGTTACGGCGTTAATGGTGGTCTTTTGAGCTTTGACGTCTTTTTGCTGTCTTGCAGCACTCTCTGCTCTCAATGCGAAATCATACGCCTTCTGGAATGTTAGGTCCGGCTCTGCAAATAGTCTTTGCTGAAGGTGTTCGTCCGCAATCCCACATACGAACCTATCCCGTAGCATCACCTCCAGTGGTAGCATTGTTGTGGACGATGCGGTGACCGGCTCATCGCCGCTCGCACTGGTGCTGGTGCTGGCGCTGGTGCTGGCTGTTGCGGTTGTCGGAACTCCAAAGTTGCAATCGACGGCGAGCTTCCTTAGTGCCGCAACATAATCGATGATGGACTCGCCTGTCTCCTGGTCTCTCCGCTGAAACTTGCTTCTGCTGAAGAGCTCGGATGGCTGCGGGTCGAAATGGGTGTGCAGCATGCTCATTATGTCGTCGTATGCCACTTCGCCAGGCTTCTTAGGTGCCACCAATGCTCGCACCGTTTCATAGGTCTTGGCGCCGCACAAGGTGAGGAGAAGTGCCCTCTTCTTCGTAACGCCAGTTACCCCATTCGCTTCAAAGTAGAAGTTCAGTCGTTCTGCCCACGATGACCACCCGGCGCCGTCGAATTCTTCCAGCTTACCCTGGGTAGCTGGCATCGTGGAGACGTCCGAAGATGCGTGTTCGTTCATCCCATCCTCGTCGCCAGTGTAGAATAACCTTAGCTAGGTATAATACCTTAGCTGGGGTAATGACGAGACATTCATTCGAAGCCTCCGAAACGGTTGAGATTGCTTTTTATATGTCTCACGAGAGCGCAGCCAGCTCTCGAGACAAACCCACGCGCTCGTGCGCAGCGCTCGCAGACTTGCCCGCCGGCCGTGTGTCGGTAGATACATCACAGCTTTTACCACAT